>NC_056472.1:5824000-6168381 GCF_008729295.1 Plectropomus leopardus
TAGCCAAGCAGTTGCTCATGCTTGAAAAGCCAAGCATAACACAGTGAACTGAGGGCAAACCGCAGTCTGATCTGATGCTCATTTTCAGCTTTTCCTTTATGTGTTCTAACTGGTTTGAACACCGAAGACGGTAAATCACAGCAGAGAGCATCAGGCGTAGCTAAAGTTACAGGGACTGGAACTGGGTTTGTTTTTACTATCCTCTCCCAACAAAACCTTAAACAGTCTCGAAGACAACTGAAGATTCCTGCGGGGGGAGAAAAAAAATCACCTCTGTTGAGTCTTTTATTGTCCAAAAACATTTTAGTCCAAGAGCTCATCAAACACATTCTTCAGCGACTTGACCCAAGATATATGATTAAATACAAATATAGCTTAAATGTAGAAATTAGGTTGCAACTTTCCAAACACCATTGTGAAGGGTGTCTGTGGTCTTCCATACTTACAGCATGTTAAATTTACCAATTTGACCTCCTTGCAAGTTTTTAATCTTTTAAATATGTATTAAATCACTTCCCCCAAGCCCCATGAAGAACAGCCTGTTAAATAAGACACTCCCAATAGGAGAGCTTAGAGGATATGTGGGTTACAGACATGTTATGGGTTCATCGGAGGGATACTGCTTGTTTGCGCTCACAGATGTGGGCCTGCCACTGCCTGCCAAACATATTGCACATGTCAACATTCATTCTCCGGAATCGATAGTGACCCTTTAGTGTCCCTAATAACTGTAATGTGGGAGAGCAAAGCTTGACATTTCGGTGTCCCCGCAAGATTTCTGGGTTATTTATTTTGGGTAGTTATTGTGACCAAGTACGTTTGATGTAGATGTGGTTTTTCTGACATTGACAGAGACCAATGGTGAAAATATTGGTTTAAGACAGTGTGCAGCTTCTCGGTGAAACTGTTTAAACATTATGCCGAGGTATGATGACAGGTCAAAACGAGCTGGCTTGGCGATGCTGGCACATATGCAGAATCTTAATTAATATGGTACACTCCTTGATGATTGCTGGAAGGCTTTGTAGTGTGCAAGTAGTTGGGCCAATCTTTCAATCTCCTAAAAAAGGTTCTTACAGTCCCTACAATGTATATGGTACTCTACAATTTTAAGCTCTGGCTGCTCAGATGTAGACAAAAGGCTCATCTGTTGTTACTCCCTTTATGTACCAAACTAGATAGGCCTACGTCACTGCCTTCATACACAATGGCACCTTTCGCATGTGCATGAAATGTTGTTGGATGGCAACAACTGATAATGCTGTCTGATGGAACTTGTCGTAGTGTTATTATATGATGGTGGACGGCACCTGCTGTGTCCACATGATATGCATATGGATGTGTCACTTGAGAAAATGGATGGACGGAACCTGTCCCTTGTACATGAAATGCAGCAGGATGGTGTCATGTGCAAACGCTTCCAGTGACAAAGTAATGTAAGGAGCACAAGGGCACTTGTAGGATGGACGGAAGGGAAGGTGGATGGCTCCAGCAAACATGGACTTTGATGCAGGAGTCCGGCGTTTGCTTCCCATTCGAATGTGATGTTTTTTCTACCCCTACCCATGTGCCTCCTTGCCTAATCCTAACCCTCCATGACTTTGTTGCCTAATCCAAACCACCCGTGCCAACATGTGTTTGCTAATGTTCTGGTGTCGGTTTCCATGTGTTGTTGTTGCCTAAATACAACCACATGCCATGTCATCCCATCATTTAGAAGCAGACGTCCACTGACAAAGCTTTATGTTGGCATAGATACAGTCAATACATGGCACTAGAGGGTGGAGTCAGAAGTAAGAGTGAGAACGTATCAGATGCTTCCACTTAGAGACAAAGCAACAGGATGTCAAGTTTTTTGAGTAGCCTTTTGCTGTTCATCCTTTCATCAAAGGATCATAGCATCACACAAGCTTATGGAAAGAAACCTCTCATACAGTCGTGTTTTTGGTCCGACAGATTCTGCTAGTCATTAACTACTTGGAAATCAGATATTTATCTCTGTCTCTCAAATGTTTGTCTGTATATAATTTCCCAATGAGAAAAAATATCCTTTGAAAACCAATAATACAAGCTTTCTTGCATAATGAGCGTGACTGGAACAGAAGATTTTGTTTGTGGGTGCATCAGTAGATAATAACAGATTTGGGGGAAAAATTAAACATTTACACTGGAAAGGGTGAAAGCTATTCTAAAGCACTGCATCCACTCACTGTGAATCCTAAACAGTACTTACCATCCCCTGACAGTGAGTTAGTGAGCACTTGGAAGCTTGCACCCGACTTTAAATGCACATTACAACCACGACACTGACTTCATACATCCACTACACAGACTGCATTAACTGATTTTAATGCCGTGAGACTAAACCAAAACAATAAGTTATGGTCTGTGAAGCCGAAACATTGAGCCAAAAGACACTAAATTACCCAGCTGAGCTGAGAGGAACTCTACTGAGCATTTTAGCCTCTTTTTGGTAAGTTAGAGTGAAAGTTCTCTCTGAGGTTATCTCTGAGCGACCCTTTTATATCACACATTGCCATTTGATCCATTGTTGGTGTAAAAATGTTTGACGACTGCAGCTTTAACTTTCACCTTTCAATACTGTTTCTTAAAAACAACTTACCATTTGTAGCCTGGTTGTCCAGACTTGTCGGGACATCCAAGTCCACTTTTTGTCCACATCTTCCTAAACCCTGAATGAGCTGTTGCAAAGGTAATTCAGAACCCGTGCTCGGGTAGCACCTCAGTCCGCTGGAGCACCTCGGGGTATAGACCCCGCAAAGCTCCCCCTCCAGCCTGGCGCACAGCGGACAGCAGCCGCAGCCTGGCTCCCTCACTATTTCTGTACATGCTGTTGTGACTTTGGGACAAGCAGCTAGGCGCTCGGCGGTACAGCTTGGGCATCGGAAAGCCAAATCCCCGAGTATGATTCCAGGCAAAGCAAAGTATGCAAATAGCAACCCTACAGTAAAATATATGACCATTGTAATGCTTTCTAAGTGTATTAGTGACTACTGAAAATCTAAATGACCCTTGGTCATCAGATGACGGTATGAACTTCAGGACCCTGAAACTCAACTGTGAGTGAGTAAACATTATGATGCCACTGGGTCCTATCTGCTGTCGTATTACTGTCTGATTGTAAATGAGAAAAACAAGAGGGCCAATTGCATCAAGGTATACCTCCAAGCTATGTACCTCCAAGGTACAGCTCCAATTTTGATATGATTGATTATGGTTTGGATTATTTGTGCAAATACAAATATATGCAAGTAAAAAGTAAATTGTAACATATCCTAGTGAGTCCACATGGTGATTACAGGTATTCTTATTTGCGCACAAATAGATTTATTACACCCACGTATGTTTCTAATTTAATATAAGATTAACAGAAATCAGGTGGACTGCATTTTCTTTTTTGTTAAATTCATTGCAGTGCCAAGCTAAAATGACAAACAAAAATACAACTGACTCAGCACCATGCACACTCCCTTATGAAACAAAGTTCAGGTCAATGCAAACCACAGAAAACCAGATCTTTCCTGGGGAATATTAAAGCTGGTGCTGAGTGTCTGTGATGTGGCCCGTTCATTCCCTGCATGTCAGCTGGCACTCAGTTAAAGGTGAGGCCGGGGGGCCAAAATTACTCTCCATTTCTATGTAGCCCAATTATTTTGACTAGTGGTGGTAGTCAACATAATGCATAATGTGCTCTGTTACCAAATGTTCCTGGAAAACTTTAAATGATTACACCACAGCTGTCCCTCAGCCTCAAACAAGCGACTGTTTGCTTGAACCCTATGGAGATGGCACAGATGTGACATTGGGCTGACCTTAGTCTGCTATTTCTCTCCTGGTTTTTTTTTTTTTTTTCATTTGACCCTGGTGTTCTTTGACTTCATTCTCCAATGGGATTAAACATGTCTTTATCTTCATCTACAGCTACGTAGCTACCTGACTACATCAAGGAAAAACAGAGTGAGTAAAATGGCAACAAGTGTGAATGACATTCACCAGTACAGCTGTGTAAGTCAACCCACAACACCTTAATCAGCATATAAACAGGGTCAGAAATTCAAAACACACAGCTGATAATCTGATATGAAATTATATCAATAAATAACCATAAGAGGAGCCAAAAGAAATAACTGTCATGGTTGTATGCGATAAATGTGGGCTACATATGAGAGCTAAATTGCCTTTGCACAAAACAAAAATTGCAGATGTTTTTTTTTTAGCTGAATACACTTCAGGAAATTAACACTTTAGTTTTTATATCAGGACACATACATGTGCATTGAGGCAACAGCTAAAGCAGCTTGCGATACAGTTAAATGTGTTGTTTGAATCTCTGGAGTTTTAAAGGCTACTGTAAATAGTCATTTCAAGTGATATAATACTTACATCCGTCTGGATTTAAAGCCTCTCATCCTTATATTGAAATGTTTCTGCTCAGCGTCTGACTTTCTTTAACGTTTGATGACTGTAGTCCACCATCAGGTGGAACCCTGAGTGGCAAACTCTTCTGAACTTTGACAGATTCCCCTTCAGTGGCCCTCGAGCAACTAATATCAGAGTTCCCTACACAAAAATTCACCTTCTTGTGGGCATCGGGCTTTGGTTATCTTCTGTTAGAGTCCACTTGACTCTCCATCACTGCCCTGGAGAATTTCTTTGGACTGGGACTCCTGTTGAGGGTAGCTATCTTTTGTTAGGTGGAATCCTTTAAGGCAATGTCTGCAGGACCCTGACAGATTCCCCTTCAATTGCCCTTGAGCACCCAGTACCAGATTTTTTCACAAAAGAATTCCCCTGGTGGGCATCTGGCTTTCTTTGAGGCTCGAGTACTGTAGTCCATCAGGGTCTGACTTTTTCTAGTAGAGTCTGGTGGATTCTCTATAGGTGCCCTTTTAGGGCATTTGGTTGAACTGGGACTCCTCTTGGAGGTACCTATCTTTTCTTGGGCCTCAGGTGGAATCCTCAGAGGCAAAGTCTGGCAGATTCTTCTTCAGTCGCTCTGGAGCAACAACTAGTGAAGCTCATCACACAGGAAAGTCTCTATCTCTTTGGCCTAGAATGTCTCTGTGTCTGTCTTAGATTGATCGACTGGACCTGATCAGGTCAGCCTCAGGCACCGAACTCCACCCTCCTAAACAGGTCCAGTCAAAAAGTAGCTAAAAAATGTTTCTCTTCATAATGGATGTCTCAAGAACTTCACAAGGAATACAGTATTATTACAAGCGCTATCAATATTTAATATTTAACTTTGATTTATTAATTGTCCTGGCAAGGGTCACAGGGGGGCCAATCCCAGCTGTCATCAGGCGGAAGGCGGGGTACACCCTGGACAGGTCATGAGGTCAGAGGGACATGAATGATGATCGTTTAGTGACATGGGATGTAATGATGGACTAATACACAGAAGTGCATGCTGCACCTCTTGGAGACTGTGCACTAACAGGAAAACTGTCGCCCATTACATGAGGAATATATTTCCTCATCTTTTACTGACCCCAGGATGCGCGCTAGGGTTTCCAGTCTTGAAGTGCAGCTCCGATGTGATGTCACTGTAGCTCAGTGTGAACACGCTTCACCTTAGCAGGTCTAGGAGTATGAAGTAATGTCTGGCAGGGCCATCTATCCTCACTTTGCCTGATTCTGCCACTTACAGACTGGGAAAAAACTTTTGCAACGGGACCAATGGGGGAAAAAGAAAATATAATGAATGCTAAGTTTCATTATTTTTTGTTTTGTTTTGTTTTGTTTTGTTTTGTTTTGTTTTGTTTTGTTTTGTTTTGTTTTGTTTTGTTTTGTTTTGTTGGTTTGGTTTGGTTTGGTTTTTTTTAATGTATGAATTGTATATCATATACCATTAGGAGTGAACTTAAGATTCTGGCTTGTAAAATTTTTTTTTTTTAAATTATAACCATTATGTATAGAATCTGGGGATTTCTTACTGCGCCTCCCACGGCGGTGGTGTAAAAAAGACTGTGGCAGACAGTAATGCATTACTTTGCATGCTGAAATTTCCGACTTTCCGGCCCAAACTCCAATTTGGACAAATAATTCCAACCCACTGACATTTTAAGGCACTTTGCAATTTCTCCCCACCCACATATGCAGCTGCATGGTGATGGAGGACACTTGTTCCATTGAACAACTGGCATATTACAAGACATTTCAATCTCCAGTCCCAAAAGGCTGGTAAGCAGTGCCGCACCTAGCACATTCGGTTCCCTAAGCAAAATTTTCCTAATTCCAATCAGATCTCATTGCATCTTGGTGATCATTGACACTTGTATTTACCGCTGTCCACTTGTGATTGGATCTCTCAAGATGCATGTAAGAGTTACCTCTTTTTTTGTTCAAGGTTATTTTGGGGGGATTTTTCCCTTTATTGATAGGACAGCTGTAGAATGACAGGAAATGTGGGAGAGAGAGGGGCAATGACACGCAGCAAAGGGCCACAGGCTTGAATTGAACCCGGGCTGCTGCAAAGGCCTCGGCATATGAGGCGTACAGTCTAGCAGGTGAGCCAGAGGCTGCCCCGTATGTGTTACTTCTAATAAACACGACATTTAAGAAGTTTTAATGAACTTTTATTCAATGCACAGCCAGGACAACAACAACTCACCAAGCGCACGCGCTCACCTTTACACAGGGTAGTACCTTGTACCGTAATAGTTAATGTAGGGGAGAAATAGCATTTTAACAGTAAGTCCCAGGTATAAACAAAGCCAATGTGATTAGATGCCAGTCCACCCAAAACTTGTTGCAGCGTTTAATACTCTACAGTCAACATTCTTTTGGTGCAACAAATGCAGGGGTTGTTGAAGGACATAAGCCAATTATGTATGACCTGCCCCTATAAAAAAAATGGGTCTAACCATGCTGATCTTCTCTGAATCAATTTATACCTCGATAAATGAATTTCTGCCACCCACTTGCTACCTTATCGTCTGAATCATCATGTTGCTTCTAGTGCAAATTCACTATAGAACACATAAAAACTTATACCAGGCTGGTGGTTTGCATGTGACAAAAGTGGAAAAAGAGTTAAGTTCTTAGAGACCAAAACAAGGATTTATGTGTTTTCCCCTCCTTTCTAAAGCAAATATCATGTTTACAGTACATGGCTTCTTGGTTTAACTCTTGTTCCTACCTGACTAAATATTTTCCATGACTTTATATAAGAGACACTGTCCAAACAGCACGTGCATTGCCTTTCACAAGCAAAGAGCATTTACCAAACCATGTCTATCTGCTGTGTACTCTGTCACTTACACTGTTATGCCTTCAATTTAGGGAAAATGGAAATGTTTTCTTATGACCACTCCTCAGCATTTTCTCCGCTCACGAATGCATTATGATTATATTATGTGTACGCGTCGCTTAGCAACTCCAAATGAGTGGGCAATAGCTGAACAATGTTGGAACGTTTAATTTTACACTTAAGCGGAACGACCTGATAGTGCAGCGCTGAGAGATATTTTAACTGGGCTCCTGAAAGATCCATCTTTCAAAGCGTCATTTAGTCGAGACAAATGGAATACCACAGAAAGGTGGTCATATTTTCCACAGTCAGTCATTTTCCTCACTCATGGATATAATTCAAAGGAGAGGAGTGAAAAGGAGGCCTATATTTGGGAGGATTCTGATATCCTGCACTAAACAAGAGACTGACAAGGTTGTAGGGTTAAAAGAAAAAAAGGTCTAAGAATGATTTTCAATAAAATAGCAGGATTAGTGCAAAAACTGGCTCCTCTTGCTTGTGTGTTTTTTTCAGGAAAGAAAATTCTAAAACTTTAATTCTACAAAAGCAGTATTTTTAAAAGATTCTCTGCACAGAAGGAGTATTTGTTCCTTCTAATAGATTTGGTGAAAAAAACGTAACAAAAAGAAATTATTGTAACTTACAAAGTTAGTGCCTGGGCTGCCTTAAATTTTTAGGTTGACTGGATTTGAGTAGACAATAGAGTACCCCATGGATAACATTTTTCTATAGGCCAACCCAGAAGCTAACTTCGGCGTGGATCCCTTATCAAAAAGCCTTTGGGATTTTTCCATTGGATTTTGACTCATTGCAGAACACAAGCTCAATTATTATTGTACTTATACGTTTTGTTCTGCAAGATAATCTTCACAAATGAACACCACTTTCAAGACTTTTGAAGCCTAACTGCAATCTCCAGAAGTAAAAAGTTATTGCTCAGCTAAAACAAATTACACTATGGTGGCATCGCTACCAGTAAAAGGCTGTAAAGCCCTGTTTGGCACAGTTTGGCGTAAAGACGTTCTATTTTCTCTATTAGCCACTTGTTATTTGGACACTACATGTCACATTCACCCATTCACACAGTCATATACACACTGGTGGCCGAGCCTACCGTACAAGGTGCCACCTGCTACTCAGTAACCATTTATGCCCACTCACACTCTGATGACGTAGCATCGGAGCATTTTAGGGTTCAGTATCTTGCCCAAGGATACTTTGACATGTTGACTGGAGGAGACAGGAATCAAGCCATCAATCTTCTGATAAGAGGATGACCCACTCTACATCTGAGCTGCAACCACCCCAAGTTTGCAAGTTTTTGTTTTTTTAAGACACATAAAAGGTTCAAAGTTTGCAAGTTGAGTATTTACAGACATATTTTCTGTTGTCGGGCAAAATTTGATACTCTTCATCTTGTGTTAACCACAGACCTTATTTGAGGCTTGTAACCAAAAACCCAATCAAAAAAACCATTGACTTTGAGACAAGGTAAACCAGAGGTGCTGAAATGTGGATTCATTTCCAGATTTTCTCCAAATTTGACTCATTACTGGAGTAATCTATTTGAATCATTACAAAAATACCTCAACTTGCCAATTTGAAGTTGACTGAATTTGAGAAGACAAGTTGGGGTCATTTTTGTAAGAATTCAACCTGTCTTCTTAAATTCAGTCAACTTAAAATTTCAAAGCAGTCTGGACACTTAGTTTTGTAAGTTAAAACAAATAGTCTCTTTTTACAGTGGGGAACAGGCTCAGTAGCAGATCTGTGGAAGCAGATTATCATGCAATTACTCCAGAGGACACCGGGCCCAACAGCCCTGCAGCAAGAACTCTGGCCGGCCTTGTTTTTATCAAACAGTGGCTGCACATGAACAGCAAGGGCTGAGTGTGATCCAGTGTGCAGTGGTCACAATAACCAGTATGTAATAGGATGCTCGCCACCACAACCATCTCTGTCAATACCTGGCTCTGTCCACTGTGGTGCAACAATTCTGGTTCAACCCAATTGCCAGAAAAAATGTTGGCATTGTGTGTTTCTACAAACCACGGATACGTCACATTTGCACATTATTATGTAGCAGATACATTGAAACATTATGTGTCAACAACATTGCGGTTAATGTGTAGTTAGGTTCAGGCACCAAAACCACCTGGTTATGGTTAGGAAAAGATCATGTTTTGGCTTAAAACACACAGTTTTGGGGGCAGAACCTTCTTCACTTTCAGCCTCAAAGTGGAGGCATTCTGTTGGTTCTTCCCAATATCCACAGTTTGGAAATCTGCACCATGTAAGTAATGTTTTTGTCTTTTTTTTTATTTATCTTCTACATTACTGTTTTTAGTTATGCCACATCCAAAAAACATATCATTGGAAAGCTAATTTTTTAGTTGGTGCTAGTGTTAGCTGTCTGAATTTTTGTTGGGAGCTGATACAAGAGTCCAAATTATGTCTGCTCTCCCTGGGAGGGTTAGGACAGTTACCCAAGTGTGGTGGGACAGTATTGTTTATAGTTCTTACCTTGTTATAAATCAGCAAAATGTGGGCAAAAACAAGAAAAAGGCTTTTCCTAATTGAATAGGACCCACTGTGAGGTCAATGAGTGAATGTTTACTGCATGAAGTTCGTATAGGTCTATATTTCAACCTCAGTCCAACTATTTCACTTAAAAAAAAAAATCTCAATTTATTGTTATTGACATTTTTTTTGCAAAGCTTAACACACTCAATAGCCTATTTAAACCTACAGGCTTCATGTAGCTTTTGGTAACCCCATTGAACTGATAGGTGCCACTGAAATGAAGTCTCTGAAATCTCAGTAATTTGCTAAAATACAATGATTATATGTTATCTTTTTCTTAAAGTAATATGTGAGCAAGTGACACTGTAAATATAAAGTATTTAAATTTGTTGATACAAAAATATCCCAACTGAAGCCACTCTCTTTTATCTACTTTATAGTCAATTTTAATGTAGATGGGACTGGAATTTACAAAAAAAAAACATCATGCTACTGAAGACATGAAACTAGTAACTGAGATTATATACTTATTAGTAACAATTTTACAAATGTCATAAATCAAGTAAGAAGTTGAGTCATTTTGTCAGACTTTAGTACATTCAGCCTGTTTTCATTCCAAACAAGTAAAATAGTGCCGTTTTGACAGTGTTTTTGGCGTAAGTCCTTAAAGCCAAAATGTACCTGTCACGCGTGCATAGAACACTGCTGGACAGCATCAGGTGAGAAAACAGCCAGACAGAACCAGTAACAGTTATTTTTTGCTGGCAGACAGTCGGACGGCACCTGCCGCATCTACATGATACACACATGGGTGGCGTCACTTGAGAACGTGGCACATGAAATGTAGCAGGATGGCGGGAGGTTGAAACGCTGTCAGTAACAAAATAATATAAGGAGCATGAGGGCATCTGTGTATGGGTCCAACAAACAATGGACTATCACTTAAGAGTCAGTTGGTTGCTTCTTGTCTAAATGTGATGTTTTTTTCTACACCTTAGCATGTTCCTCCTTTGCCTAATCATAACCATCCATGCCAGCATGTGTGTTTGTTGTTCCAACATTGACTGCCATATACTTGTGTTGTCTAAACATAACCACGTGCCACATCATCCCATAATGTGCATTCCTTGACATCTCAGTAGTGGCATCCTGAAATGCAAACAGCAGATGCATACAGATACAGTGTTGGGGGTAACGAGTTACAAAGTAACGAATTACTGTAACGATATTACTTTTTGGGGTAACGAAGTAAAGTAACGCATTACTCTAAAAATATCGGTAACTACACTACTTTACTAGACTACAGGAAAGCGCTTTCCTGCGTTACCTAGGCCGTGTTTGCCTGTGCTGTGTCTGTCTGTTTAAGTGGCGCAGGAATTATGTGCGTGCTGCGGCTGCTGTCTGTGTGTGGGCGCGACGCGTGCTGCATAGAGAGGGGCGAGTGACGTTGCTGCCGGTACAAACAGGAGAGAGGGAAATGGAGACGGAGACTGAGACGGAGACAGAGACTGGGGGGTTCAGCCAGTGGCGATATTCCTACTACTTTCAGTTTATAGCTCGAAAGGACAAAAATATTCGAGTGAAATGCACTCTATGCCCAGGCGACAGGCTCCTTTCAACTGCTGTCCTGTATCTACTCAGTAAATTAAGAAATGGGAAAGTAAAGTAATAAGTAGTGAAGTTACTTTTCAAATGCAGTAACTAGTAAAGTAATTTCATTACAATTTACAGAAGTAACTAGTAATAAGTAACTAATTACTTTTTTTGAGTAACTTCCCCAACACTGTACAGATACCTAAAAAGTTACATGTAGACGCTGAAGTCCACTGCAAAGTGACAACATGTGACGAGTTGGGATTGAAACGTATTAGTACTATTGGACTTCTTCTTTAAAGCTGATGAAGTTGCCCCCTGCTGGCCATGAGAAAGAATGCAGTTTTAAGGCATTTCAACATTAGCTGTACTTTTCAGACCCAGAGATAATTGCTTGGTATTAATATGTGGTTTCAAACAAGCAAGTCGCTCAAAAATATATCTGTGCTGCTGTAAGTTCTCAGGATGTATTGAGTGAAGGATTTATAAAAAGGTTTCAATCTTTAAGTCAGATTTTGTAACTCTCACAAAGCATGCATACAGGTCACTTCTGATTGAAGCAGTTTGGTCAAGCCCTCGCCACCATGTTGGACACCAGTGGAAATTTTCACTTCAATTCCAACAAATTCTTTGAGGACAGGCAATGCTATAACTGACAGAAGCCATAAAATCAAAGTGTATGTATTTATGTGTGTTTTATGATTTTTATGAACTTCAGTAGCATTTGGGGACCGAAGTTGTTCCCAGTTTGGTTTTACTCCAGCTGCATTCGGCATGGTTAAATGTTTCCTAACTTAATTAGGGCAAGTGTTAGCTAAAGGTTAAGACAGGCCTCCAGGAACTGATTAAATTAAAGTTTCCTAAAATGCAAGTCAAACTTTGTGTGTACGTGCACACTGGAGGGCAACATTGAGGTTTCTATGTGTTCCCTCTAGGAGCTTTGGCTCTTGCTCACAGTCCACAAACATAAGTCTCAGGTGAAATGGAAAGTAAACTGCCTCTGGTTGTGAATGTTTCACTTTCTGTTGCCCAGAGAACAGTCTGGCATATGAGATATTTTCCCCCTTTTGCTTTGTGCATGCTGGATTAGCGAGATGTCCACCCCCTGATCTCTAACCTTGACCTTGTATAGGACTTAAGACTGACAACAAAACATCTGCATTACCCCTAAACATATTTGTGAGATACAGGCTTGTTGACATTGAGGCCTCTTAGCTCAAGAGTCCCTGGGGTCCTAGTGAAACATGTCTTTGGGTAGCATGGGAACAGCCAGCTCACTCTGGGAAAGGAAGCAGGCTGTCCACTTCTGTTTCACAATCCAATTAGCTGTGAGTTACACCGATAAGAAAACTGGATCAGATCACACAGAGGCTTTTTGTGAGCACTTGTACATCTGTTTGTTGGCCGGTAAACCATTTGAAGCATCCCCAGCACAGGTTCCATTCAAGGCTTTTTACCAGGGATCCACAAGGAAACAATACAACTTCAAACAACAACAGAAAACCCGCGGTATGTGCTTACAGAGCATTTTCTCTTTGCTTATCTGTTTGGGCTTTTAATATTTTGCTTTAAAAAATCAATACATTTGTTGAATACAATAAGTGATACTTTTATTAAGGTAAATAGTATGAAAGATTAAATCTGTTTATTTTTTTGCTTTTTTATCCATGTGTAACTTTCCAACTTTGAACTTGTAAGAAACAGATTTACAGAATTCACTGCATTTACAGTGTTTTTGTTTTACGCAAGCACGGACATTACACGTGTGCTTATAAAAAAGAAGAAAAAAGGTGGAGAATATCTTCCTCTCACTGCATTCCCTGCTAACATCTGTTTTCAGTGTCTGCCTCCCACGAGATAAGTTCATTAATTTGTGGGAATGTCCAGGAAGCAGATGGCCATCACGTCTGTTTCATAGAGCTTTTTGGGTTTTTTTCTTTCCAAAATGTGTTGCTGGACTTTTGTTCACAAAATCCTGCTTTCAAAGTATAATAAAGCTTGTCAGGGTAGATTTATAAATTAAAGCAGTGAGGAAAGTTTTGCTCTGGAGGTCATGCATTGCCGTTGTGATTTGGTGTTAATCAATGTACTTTATTGCACATTATCACTGTAATGTGGGGAAGGAAGTGGAGAAAATGGATTTTCCAGCCAGAGAAAGCGTGCCTGTGGGCCTGGACATGACAGATTATACAAATTGAGACAAAACTATTGTAATTTTTTTTCTTTGTACAGAGGAAACAATGAACTCCGATTCATGCATGCCACCAGTCCATTTATCTTATCTTCATTGTATATGCAATTAAAAAAGTTGTCTTCATATGCATCCTTCTTCATAAAAGTTGGTCCAAAATGACAAATACAGAATAATTTATGATTGTTGTTATTTTTAATAGATGGTGTTCACTGCATACTTGCTGGCACTTGTCTTCATCTGGACAGGTAAGCCAAATTTCAAAAAAGTACTTAAATGCATGTAGAAGTTCAATTCATGCACCAAAAGGCAAAACATCAAGTGGGTTTGAAGCTTAAATGAGTGTATGCGGGCCATCTGGCCTCACAGAAATATCTGAAATGACAACAACCTCTTAGACCATTTTACATGGTGGCGGCACATAATGTGTTAAAATTACATACCGGCTCCACAACAATGCCAAGGGAAATTGAATTCTCTTTGTTGTGGTGGACACAAATTCTCTAATTCAGCCACGTCGCAATGTTACAACCCCATAGAAAGTGTAAAAAGCGAGAAAGTCTGCATTGGGTGGAAAGTCAGGATTATGGATGAATTAAACAAACACAGGAATTTGACCCTGGAATTTGCTGTTTGTGTCCTGTGTGAAACTATCATTCAATGATGACTTCTTTTACTTTCATGTACTGACATCCTTTACATAGTTAAGCCATGTTACATGATGTGCTTATGTCACTTTATGATGTACTTATCCCTTATGAAAACAACTTATCTGAAGTGAAAACAGAATCTTTCTCTTAACATAACCAAGTGGTTTTGGTCCCTAAACACTACTGTGCTCCATTTCCAAATTTAGCCTTTTAGTAAGGAGTATTGGCAACAAGTTGAACAGAAATCTGTCTGTCTGTGATGTTCATCTTTAGTTCAAAGAATTCAAACAAACTAACTCATATTCAAACTGATGCAAAGTGTCTGTTTTCCCCAGGTATGGAAGCCAAATTTGTTGTTCCACCATGTGACCGGCACATGTTTGATAGTGGTGTCAGCTACTGCCTGTCAGACTTCAACAGGAGCATGGAGACAAGCGGCTATCAGGACTCGTGCCCATGGCCTACTGTAAAACGGTACAGTTTTATTCATTTGTTTTTCATTTTTTTAAGCTTAAAAATTGTATACATACACCGAAATCATGACCTGATTACTCAAGATAATTTACAGGCCTTTTTTTGAGCAGTTTTATGTAGGAACTATTTTCTCTCTACTGAGCTACATCCACTAACCGTATCACTTCACAGAAGGAAGTGTGCATCTACTCATCGACAAGAAACTAGGACCTACCTGCTTAAACAATAAATTCTAACTGTCAGATACTTCTATTGCAAATATGCACTGCCTTCTATAAAATTTGTGTTGGTTGCTTTTGCAGCCTTGGCATGTGTTGCCATCATTGAGCTCAAAATAGTAGAGCCCACTGAGTGAAAGCTGAAGGCTGGATAAAGTTTCACATTACACATGTTTTATGGCCTTTTCAGTAAAGATATATGACCTTTACTCATGGGAAAGTCAGATACTTTCCTGTTTCCTGGCTTCATTTGGAGCTGCTCAAAGTTTCAGCTAATTACTCAACTTTTAATGAAAAAGTGCGAGACGGTTGCTGCTGGGCTCGTATTTCCAGACAGCACTTGTTTGTGGAGACTTTTGCTCTTGCCGTGCTACCTACAGTAGACTGCAGCAGACTTTAATTATGGTGTATGTAATAATCCATATTTTACTGTTAACATGATTTGGGGCTAAGCTCCCATACAGCTCAAATGGTGTGTTAGGGTGGAGCGTCCATCATCACACGGAGCCTAGCTTGTTGATCAGGCTTCCAGCTGTCAGGCTCAATTGAACCTCAGTGGATGTTTTCCACACTAAAACCTTGTAGTGACAACTGCTAGCGCGATTTATGCTGCTTTAGTGAGGCTATGGTCGCTTCTCCACCCAGAGGATATGACACATCAAAAGTTAATAGTGAAATGTAAGCCGACTCCTAAAAACCAGTGAGTGATTTCTCCATTTATTAAAAGTTTGAAGTCGCCACGGCGAGATGTTTTTGGCTCAAATACTGTGTTTGAATATTAAAGTTGCCGCTTTGAAGGACCATGCCAGCCTTTTTTTTTTTAGCTGATTAACTTCAAATCATTTTTGTCACATTAGTGACCAAATGTCCAAACCCAAACACTGCAGCACCCACTTCAGGAACCCTACTGGAACTATTTATAGATGTTTTACTAACTTGAGGTCATCGTTTTCCATTCATTTCCCCATTCATACAGATTTGAAAGATGATTTTGGCACCCCTTTCAGAAGTTATCAGCCAATTTAATGGCCATTATCAGTTGTTATCACTACAAAAAGCTGCAGACAAGGCAAACTGCACCCACTGGTGAGCCAAAAGGTACATTTTCAGCATTGCGGATGTAATTTTGTCAGGTTTAGGCAACAAAACTACTTGGTTAGGTTTGGGAAAAGGTCATTGTTTTGTTTAAGATACGTATGTTTGCTTATTAAATTATAATAAGGGTTGTTATATAGGTAAATCAACTCATGTTACGTATGTGATGTAAGTTGAGTACATAAGTTAACTATGTCAGTCAAAATAAGTCAGTGCTGAGTTTTGGTTTTATATGGGACACAAGCAGTGGTCTCCTGGCTAAAAGTCCCGAGTTTGTTTGACCGGTTATCTTCCTTACATGGACTTTGTTGCTCTTTAAACTATGTCACCTGACGTCCTTCTTTGCTCCCTCTAGAAGTTGCCACCTAACAATATACTCAAATGTAGGCAGTAAAGTATGGCCACACTACCTCAATTCTTTACCCTTGATGAAAACTGGCAACAGCCATTTAAGGGGCTGATAACATTTAAGGTGAGTTTAGTGTCTATTAATGTGAGATGTTTACATTGCTTCACTATGCTACTTCAAACCTAAATGCAAGAATGACATATATTGTAAACTTAACCACTAAATGATTTCGCAAGATCTGTTTCTTAGACTACAGATTACTGTCAGTTCTTCTAATGGCTTCTAAATTGTGGAAAACTTCATCCTTTCAGCATTTTACTGTGGGGTCCCTTTTGAGCCATCTTAACCTTGTGCTCTGCCTTGCTCTTTTCTTTTGCAGCATCTACAACCAACTGAAGGTTTGCATGGACAAATGGGCAAATGTGTCTTGGTGTAGGGGTCATGGATTTCTGGTAGACCAGGTCTTCTTGGAGGTTCATCAGATTTACTTCAGGCTCTGTGGACAGGTCCAGGACCCCCCGCTCATCACTCTCATAATGTTGATAGCACCTGTTATAATTGCCACATTCTTGATGCCAGTTTTGTGCGTTAATCTCACCACCTGGAATACAGAGATGCCCAGCAGTTTAGGGCTCTGATGTGCTGAGCTGACAAAGGAAAACTGAAGTGTTATTCAGCCTGGGACTTAATCTGACAGTGGGTTATGCTCGCTTTGCACTCTGAGGGTGCAGAGATAACAAGCAATGTGGGCTCTGGCAAAACAACATATTCTTTATAACATAAGCTTTTTGAAGTTTTTGTTGTTGTTGTTTTTTTTAATAGAAAAGTTCATCAGAAACAAAAGCTAATTTATGGGACTAAATTTTGTGTTTAGTTTTGGTCAGACTCATAAACAAGTGTTTAAAATAATTTGTGTAAAACTGCGCCTGTGAGTGCAAAGTTGAATCCATATTCAGACAAGTCAATTATAAAAATAAAAAAGAAGGCCCTCTACAATTGCCCAGTAATAGAGACATGTATACAAACACAAACCAACATACGGTGTACCATGCCAGTATGACAAACTGTGAAAAGTATAACATTTTAAGGGGATCTCTAAGATATTTTGTGTCTTTTAAATAGTGATAAATGTAGGGTGCTCATATTAAATATGGCCAAAGCTTCAAATAATGAGGTAAACTTACTTGAGAGCAAACACCTAGAGCTTCAGACTAATAAGTTTCCATTAGTTTTTTCTACTTTGGCAGTGGTATGGGGCATAGTTTAGCAAGATATCTTTATATAGTCATTTGCTCTGGGCACACTGCTGCAAGTGTTTACATTATGTAGCCTACACTGCTAAATGAGGCTACATGCTAACGTCAGGAAAACATGTAAACTTGGATGCCAATGTTGTAAATTTTGCCTTGATTTCAGATCATATTCCTTCTGGAGCATGTCAGGTTATGTTTAGGAGCTTTTATTGGGGATTTTAATGGTAGAAAGCTCTGCTATTCTTCGTAACAGTCCTTCCCCAGCAGCAAATAACAGGGTTCCCACGGTCATGGAAAACCTGGGGAAGTCATGGAATATCTCAATAACATTTTCCAGGCCTGAAAAAGTCATGGAATTTCCAAAAAACATTGAATGATTTGGAAAAGTCATGAAATTATGTTGAGTTTAATGAATTTGTTACAGTAATCTTTCACGGATAAAGTTTGACGTAATGTTACATGATGACAAATTATTTTTTGTAGCTGTCGCCTTAATGTGTCGATGTGTGACATTTCATTTATTATCATGTTGTTTTGTAATTTACTCCCCTGTGTTCCATCTCTCACTTCATATTTGCCAGGTAGCTGAAAAGTTTAAATCGGATATGTTTGAGAAATGCCCAGCCATTGGGGTCCTATGGGTCCTTGAGAAGTCGTAAAAAAGTTTTGAAATTTTCTCTCTGAAAATTTGAGGGGATCCTGAAGTGCAATGCTAATGTATATGTGGCTACATGCTAAACATGTAAAACTTTTATGCTGATTTTGCAAATTTCCCCCCAATTTCGGATCATATTTATGCTGGAACAGATCCAGGTAGAACTTTTTGATCATTTTTATGGTAAAATGTGCAGTTATCCAGTTCAGTCAAGAACACCACTAATCTTACATATAGCAAGGCTACATGCTAACATCAAGAAAACATCAACTTGGTTGCAGATGGTGTTGATTTTGCCTTGATTTCAGATTATGTTCCAGCTGGAACATGTCTGGTTGTGTGTAGAAGCTCTTCTTGTTGATTTTTCATCGTAAAAACTGCTGCTTTTCTCTGTTACAGTCATTCCCCAGCTGCGAGTACACTCCCAGGGCCTATTTATGTGTAGCTACATGCTAATGCCAGGGAAATATATAAACTTTTTGGCTGATGTTGTAAATTTCTCCCCAATTTCGGATCATATTTCTGCTGGAACATGTTCCGTTGTGTTTGGAAGCTTTTATTGATGATTTTTCATGGCAAAAAAGTACCATTATTTTCTGTTACAGTCATTTCCTGGCTGCAATGCAGAAACACCAATCAGAGCAGACTGTGCTTTTTTGGGCTTAAAGAGACAGGCACTACAACACAGCCTTCTCAGACGGAGGGCGAATACAGGTGCATTAAGACAGTAAAGGTTTTTTTGACCATTAAAGCATGTTAATTGAAAAAACTTAAATATTACCCATGTTAACCTGAAAATGAGCATGATAGGTCCTCTTTAAATCTGCAATATTCTTTTCAACATGTTTCCAGTAATATTCAATGTTCTTTTCATTTTCATCTAAATACTTTACATTGCATATCGAATGTGCGCCACATGACTGGCTGATATTCCTTCCAAAGCAAATGTGAAGGCATTTATTGTTAAAATATTTTTTTTCCCTCAAATGTCAAACGTTCTGTATCTCTCAGTGGCTGGGTGTGTCATGAGGCTCTGTAAATCAGCATGCATTAAATATATACATTCTGGAGGCAGAAATTTATACTTGACTGTCTAAACACTTTGCTGTGAATGTCTGAACTTTCTGGAACTCATTATTCTGTCATATACTGTATGGTGAACCCCACCCATCTGGCACCTCTGGCAAGTAGAGGAAAGCAAAACCTTAATGATTTACTTCACTGCTTCACTCCAGAAGTTTATGTGACACTTGAATAATCTGTATTGTACTGTCAATTTTCTAAGCTGACAAAAAAACAGTGACTGTATTTGTATTTGAAACACATAATAAATATTTATTTCAGACAAAAAAATAATGTTTTACAGTTGTTTGAAAACCTCTTTACAGGAAGATGGACCTGCTATTCAAGTTTCCACACAAACCGAGTGTCAGTCTCTCAAACACATTTCTTTACACATTTAATTTTGTCATCAGGTCAGTATACATAAAGAATTGTTATGGAGAATGAAGACCGGCTGTGTCCTCAAAACAATGTAAAGCTCCATTAAGCAGTCTTGTCAATTTTAGCTTTGAGTCTAATCCCTGTAGTGCAAAATTGATGCCAATACTGCCAATCTCACTGAGAATCAACAGCACGGTAGAGACATAGAGTTGAGCACACAGAAATCCAGTGGATAAGCCAAGTAAATGCAGGTTTAAAAAATCACTTAATGCAGCTTACCAGAGCTTTGAAAGGAATACTGAAATTTTATGTAAATCATAGCTTTAAAAGAGATTGTAAAAATCATAATTGCTCCTGAATGGACAAACCTTTCACAACACTGAAATAATACCTTTTTTGTTAAAGAGAATATTTCACTGAATTAAAATAAAAAAAAAACAGTATCTACAAGGGATTAGTATTTAATTTACAACCTACAAGATCGACAAAGTATGCAAGAGAAGAAAAAAAAAGAATAGGAAACTAATCCTGCTATGGAACTAATCCTTTGGTATGCAGTGTAATTAAAAAGAAATGAATGGGATATAATATCCAAAAGACACTATCCATTATATCCTGTGCTCTTATATTAGCATGAACAACCTTCCATATAATAGTGGATTTAGTTCCACACATATCTGATTTATAGTTATATAATGGGGTCGAACCTAACGCACTATTCCATATGCTAGAACTCCAAGATCGCCAGACGTCTTTACTCAAACCAATGATGCTGAATTAAAAGAGGTTCAAAAATAACAGAGCCAAGTCTTAGATTTGGGTGGGTGGTCTGCCCTGCTACCATGGAGGTATAAGGCGACTAAATGTGGTGAACATTGACATGGCAGAACTTTGTGAGGGTCAAAAAAACGTATTTTTCTTTTCATCTTGCGCGTTTCAACATCTAGCGCCCAGACA
The DNA here is from genome assembly GCF_008729295.1 of Plectropomus leopardus. Lineage (NCBI taxonomy): Eukaryota > Metazoa > Chordata > Actinopteri > Perciformes > Serranidae > Plectropomus > Plectropomus leopardus. The sequence goes on from NC_056472.1 coordinate 5,844,675, forward strand.
GGACAGAGTGGCAGCACCACACCTTTTATTATCTTAAATAATACCCACAATTCCACTTTTTCTCTTGTGTAAATACCAAAAGGATGTTTTGCTAAGTAGACACTCGCTGGCTCTGTCTTGGCTATGGCCTCCGCAGCTCCACACAGACTCAGACACACCAGTTCTTGCCATAACAAGAGCACGTGGATGTGTTGAGCAGACTAACAGACTTGTATTGTCAGACAACAAAGGGCACTGACTCTTTTACCACTGTGGGTCAACCAGCAAAGCAAATACATAGCTCCACTGGATTCAGATGGCAGATGTTAAGAACTTGAGCCCAAAAGTTATTGGTTAAAAGTTACAGTAAATGTTAACAAGCTAATTTAATATTTGTTAAGAAACAATGGACAAAGATTATATTCTTATTTAAAAAGACATTTTGTTCAAAGCTTTATTGTAATCAGGTCAAAATGATTTTGACCAGTCGATCACAGCCGGTGTCCATCTAATCTTTGTTTCTTAAAGTATGTATTGTGTGAATATTAGCCTGTTAGGTATGGAAGTTAATCAACGACAAAACTATTCATGGACCACAATTGTTTTTTCAAGAATAAATAAAGTTGATAGTCACAATGAGAGCGTCCAGGGATGATCATGTTCTCATTCCCAGGTTGTCAAATTTGTTATGCCCCTCAGTGTCTGGTAGCAATACACAGGGCATCCTTTACCGTATATATGTGACACAGCGCTGAAATACATTTTAACATGTGGTTAATAATGTGAAACGGTTGCGGTTGGGTTTGGCAAAGAAGGTTATGGGAAAGGTTATTTTCGAAAAAAAGATTATGTTTTGTCTGTTTGTGATGTAATGTTACGTTAACATACCTGTTATTTTTGGTCTCACACTGAACATGGTTATGTAATTTACATAACATTAAGTTGAAAGAATCTAAAATTTTGGTTTCATACAGGACTCAAACAGTCATCTCCTGGGTTACAAAATGAGTAAATTTGTGGTGAAAGGTTACATAAACACAGCGGTGACTTTTGGCCTTGCACTGGACATGGGTACATAAGTTACATAACATTACACTAAAGTAATACTGACTTTTGGTTTTACATAGGACACAGTGTGTGAAGTGATGTTTTGTTTGACCCATCCACCTCCAACATAACAAAGTGTCACAATTTGATGACCTGGGAATGGACAAATTTATCATCTCAATACAAGTATATAACATTGTTTAAAATCTGCCCTCACTTTTCTCAAGCTTCTTCAACAGAGACTGAGGTCTTGAGAATGTCAAACTGCTTGCCAACATTTTTTGGCAAACAATCTGCAACAAGACAGTGCACATCAAGCTATTAAGGACACAATTGAAACCTTCGGACCAGATGATGATCCGACTCAGTTCCAGTGGACTGCTCTGCTTTCAATTGGAGTTTAGGAATATAAAGTGCCAAAAAACAGAGCGAATGACCTTACAGCTTGCTTACAGGACTGTAGCTACTTTACACAGGGGTCATGTCCTCTGTACTTTTGTTCTAGGAATTTTGTGAGCTGAACTGTAGTTGTATCCTTTAGAGTCACATTTGGTTTCAATATTCCAATATTTCGGGCATGCTTCATTTGAATTTGACTATTTTAGAAACTAAAATGGATTTTTTTTTTTATCCACTAGAATTTAATTCCTTGAAAAGGGGAAATAATTCTCAGAAAAGCATCTTTTAAATGAATAAAAACTTGGGGAAAAGGTAACAATAAAACGAATGTTGAATGAAACATTAAAAAAAATTATACTTTTATTTTAATTTTTTTAAATTTTAAAACCAGTCTCTTATTTGTGGGGAGTTCGCTAAACAAATTTCTAAAAGTACAGCTAGAGCCCTGCTTGGTTATATCTAACACATAATGCTTTTTGTGTGCCTAGCTGTCAATTAAGATTCCTTTGTGGTCGCTCAATAGCTTTGTCGTTAATGGTCCTCCATAAATTGGAATCAGAGTTTGAAATCTGACAAGCGAAATCACATGCCTGAAAATACAGGCCACCAAACATTTACATTCAATAATGTCATGAACACAGTGGGAACAAGTATAATGGAGCATAATGAAGATAACTTATCAATGTCTATGCTCTCAGTTTGCCTTCTCCCTAAAACATAAACACGTGGTTGGGAAGGTCCACTGAGCCCGTTCTAAATGAAACTGCTATAGAGTCCTAATGTAAAGCACATTCAGTAACTCATTAACTTGGGAGCTGCAGAATGAAATGCAGACTACACCAGGTGTACGCCTCACATCAAAGTGTAGCTTCGAGTGTACCCTAAAGAGCATGTCACTGGAGTAAACACATTATTCTCTTTACTTGACCTCCTTTCCTCCATTGTTTGACACAAAAACGCAGCCTGTAAGCCTTTTTTTTACATTGCAAGTGTTGGATTGCCTTGACCGCTTTATGTACACACAAGAGACAGCAAACTAAAAGGCTGGGAAGTGATATTTACAGATCGAAGGTCAGTTTCCCCTGAGACAGAATTCTTGCATGGCTCGTAATGTGGGACGTGGTTATGTGCGATGAGCTCAATTAATTTTTGTGGCTTGCATACAAAAACTATTCTACACTGCTGACCCTTAAATATACTTTAAGACAAGGTTAGGGTCAGGGGTCATAATCTGTCAATTCTCAACACCTTAGAATTTTTTAGTTGATTGTATTCTGCAGAAGTAATCATTTTTATCAGGTGAATACAAGAAAATATAATGTTTTTTGTTAGTTTTTTTTGTCAAATTTAATTATTATTTACAGAAACCTCTTGAGCTGCCACACAGTGTCTCTTTACTGATTTCACCTTGAATTTCTTAATCCTTTTCAGTGGATACAGTGCACAGGTGAACAAAAAAAAGGTTGTAAGGACTGTTTATGGGATTCTGCATACTAAACTATTTACCATGAAAATAAACTCAACAATATTCAAGTGTTTTGAGAGAGTTTGTCAGAGTGGAGTCTAATTCACTGGCTTTTTTTTCTTCATAAAATAACATAAATTTCTTCCTTTCTTTCTAAACAAGAGCAGGGACACCATAAACGAAGGAATGGACATAACGTCAGTGGCAGCATTTTAACTTTGCATTTGAGCCAGTGTTTGGCGCCCTTCCATTTAAGTTATGTGGGAGGCATGACAAATCACAATATAACAAATAATATCTTGTTTCAACTTTGAGAAAGAAAATCCTTCCACCATATTAAGAACACACATTACATGATGTTAACTGATGTTTTTGATCACAGATGATGTGATGTTATCACAGATCTCTCTCAAGCTCCTGTTGGGTCAAAGATTGCTAACATTTCTGATTTGTATTATGGCTTGACTAAATGATATGCACCGTAAAATGAAACTGATTGTTTTAACTTAAAAAAAGCAAGTGCCGCAGTACCCTAAAATTTTAGGTTGACTGAATTTCAGAAGAAAAGTTGAGGTAATTTTTGTTGATCCAACTTGTCTTTTGTTTTCTTTTTAAGATTTTTTTTGGCATTTTAGCCTTTTATTAGACAGGACAGATCAACAGCATGAAATGGGACGAGAGGGTGGGGAAGACATGCAGCAAAAGGCCTTGAGTGGGAGTCGAACCTGAGGCTGCTGCAGCAAGGACATTACCTTTATTCATGGGGCGCCTGCTTTATCCACTCAGCAACTGAAGCTCTGCAAAAGCTATTTTTTAAAGTTAAAAGAAATTATTTCTTTTTACTTGACCATATGCTACAACCCCTTGCAGTTTGCCTCAGTGATTTTCAGTCGTGCATTATCTAAAGTTATCCTATATTATTAGCTTGCACACACGCAAGTCATGACCACATTAAGCTAGAGAAGTTGTAAAATTTGCTATCACTGACTGACACAGCTCCCTATCTGTTTCTTTCACATCCTCACAAGGATTATTGCTTACATTTATGGGCCAAATTAATGTACGACATCTCAACAGAGATATTGCTTGCTAACATTAGCTAAACAATATGCAAATGCAACTTGGTCTACTGACAAAAACAGTAGCAAGTGATGATTTATAATAATTTGGCGATTGGCGCCACCTCCTGACAAAAATTGGAAACAACGTTTGTCCTCTTGAACGTTATCAAATATATAACGAAAGTTTAAAGTTTTGTTGGTAATTGATGATCACATACATGTAGCCTATAATAGTGACTGCTAACAACAGTTTCCATTAGCTATCTTGGACCCGACAGGGGTTTGAGAATGATCTGTGATGTTTGAAGACCATTAACAAGAAAAATAAATGTGCACAATTAAGCAAAAAAAGTCAGTCAGCATCACGTAATGGTTTTTTAAACTTTTTTTTCAGTCAAAGGTGAAACAATAGAGATATGGTGGGTCATAGTGGGATTAGCAGTGCATGTCCCCTTAACTCCAACAGAAGTAGAAGGACCAAAGACTGGCAGCAATGCAAAATTCAAACACTAAGACTGACGTAATTACCTTTCCTACTCTTTTAGTTTCCTTGAATAGTAGCATCACACAAATCTGTACACAACTTGTTACTGGATAATTAGGTCCTTTGTGTCTTTTCTATCTACAGTAGCTCCAAGAACTGTTTATGTGCGGCAGAAATAATGTTTCTGACTGAAGTTGTGATTAAGATCTATAGTGGGCTCGCAATATAGGAGGTAAGAACTAAATCTCTGCAAAACAAATCTGCACACAGATGGTACGTTGTAATTCCAAGCTCACAGTCTTACTGTACAATGCATCATTCATACATCCTGCCAACACTCAAGTGTTCCCCAGCATTTTCAGTACTTGCGTGTTTGCTTAGTTTCTATGCTTTTCCAGTCGAGTGTTATTATTGTGTTCATGACATGTCTAAAAAAATGCACCACGCCGCGAAAATATTGCAAAGAAGATGAAAGAAAGGGTGAATAATGGCTGAATGTGTCAACCTACACAATGTCTCTTGTTTATTTTACACTAACTGTTTTCAGCATTTTGAGCAATTGAAACATCACTGAGAGTCTGGCATGGCATTAAGTCCAAAGATCACAAAATCAACAGATACAACACAGTAGAAAAATAAGGTTGAGACCATGTTAGCTATTTACTTGTACATCCAAGGTCACAATAACAGGGTCGGTGGACTGCTATGTTGAGCATCAAACACCTAACAAAGTACAGTAACACCCCTTGAAGAGGCTTGCACAGTCTCTGTAGAAATTTTGGCTTCAAGGGGAGACTACATTTAGAGAGGAGGCTTTGTGCCAGGGAGCTCGGTTGGCAGCGACAAAAGTGAACTTTTGCCCAGTCAAAGTGCTCATTACTAAAAGTCTGTACAGAAAGGAAAAGGACTACTTAACTCCTTGTTTGCACATCATTGCAACCTAAAGGCCATGGCAGTAGTATAAAGGAAAAAAAGGCAGCTAAACTACACAGGCAGTGGAATTCAGGGCTTTGAGATTTAGGGTCAGTTCACCAGAACAATTATTAATTTTGATGAAAATCTGCTTCCTGAATGAAATGAAAGCAAACTGACCCTATTTCCCGCTTTCAGGACAAAAATAAATCTAACTGATCCCACCCACTGTAGTCCTAGAGGTCACCATCATCATTGCACTTTTGCCCAGAACCTGCAGAGTAATTAAAGGGATAGATAGGATAAAAAGTTGGATAAAGCGTTCATGTAACTGTTTTTTTTGTTTTGTTTTTGTTTTGTTTTTTTTTAGATTTGCATCGTCCATTTTAGGTAGAGCTATTTTCAGGCCTCGGGAGTTAAGCACAACACCACCACCACCACAGAGGTTGAACATCAGGTGTGCTCTTTTCAAAAACTGGAATAAACAAAGGTAAGAAGAGATCATCCAGCTCTAGCTTTTGGATATTTTACAGAAACCCATAGGGTAGCTCCCCTCACTTTGTCAGCACTACCCAGAGGTTTCCAAAGAGCTTTGCTCTGATTGGTCGAAACTGGAGGGTGGAGGAATTCCTACTGGCTGGGTCCAGTTTGGATTTATACAAGCATGTGGATCTCATTGTACTCGTCTCGTCCATCTTCGTCAAAGTTGGGAGAATCCTCGTCGCAATCAAGCTGTGAAAAGAAAGAGTTGAGCTATGGTCAATCAGTCATTTTCATTTAAGGCTTAAAGTTTAGATGTCAGTTTGGGTTAATTTTGCCTTAAATAGGCTGGCCCCTTTGAACCAGTGACTAACAGTGTAATTAAAAAAGAAAGAAAAAAACAGGACATCTTTTCATTTAGTTCGGTGCTCCATTGACTCAGAGTTTGAGCACTTTATTTCAAAGCACCACTATCTATTTAGAGTTGGTAAAGTTTTAATGTTTTGTGACGTAAATGTCTTGACATTTATTTTAGTTTCTGTTTCCTTTACTAACAGAAAGTTGGCCAGCTGTGTTACCCTTCAAGCATGGTTAACTGTGTTAGCACCACTAGCTGTGCTGACACTGCTGAAGATGGTAAGAGAGCTAGCAGGGATAATATAGTTAATAATCAAAATGTAGAGCTCAAAACTGAATTGTTACTACTGGTAACTGATGAATAAGCAAAGGCTCTTGCTAACATTTGCTTCTACCAGACCCAGGTAAGGTGCAGTGAGAAATTCCACTTATTACAGAAGGATTTTTTTGACATTTTGGGAAATTAGTTCATTTGCTTTCTTGCAGAGAGCGAGATGAAAAGGTTGATGCTAGATACAAGTCCATAAACCAAGGCCACATTTAGAGGAGAATGGCCCTGCTTACATTGGAGAAGCCTTTCCTTTGTGTAAAAAAACCCCAAGACATGTTCATATAATAACATTGTGAAAATGATCCTTGTGCACACAGATCCACAAAAACAACCAAAAATGCTGTAGTATGCATGCCAGACCAGTAGTTGGCAGTGCAACTTTGTAATGACACACCATAGAAAACCACCATGTGCAGCTGTGGCGTCACCATTCTCACAGGATCCACACATTGCAAAATTACAGGGCGACAGAAGGGGTTGTGTCTTCAAAGATTTTCTGGAACCCGATTTCTAAAGTTTGCATTTTCAGGCCCCTAAAATGTGGTTGATAACAAAAGGCCAAACCATAACAATAATGTAGTGTTTCATGCAAGAACCATTTCCGTGTAAACTGCCCCAAGTATAAAGCTGGATATTTAGCCTGACTCTGTCTGAGCAAATTTGCTGTCTAGCCCTACTTAACGGTCTAATGTGTAGGCTTTAGTGCCATCTAGCAGCGAGGTTGCAGACTGAAACCAACTGAAATTTCTACCATATGCCAAGCATGTAGGAGAGCTATGGTGGCTGATGCTAAAATGTGATTGGCCAGTGCTTGGTGTGGCCATTCAGTATTTTGTTGATTGCTAAACTCCATAGAAGAGGACCTGTTCTGAATGTAGATATAAGCGGCTCAGTCTAAGGCAACAAAAACACAACTCTCAATTCTCATTTTCAGTTGATTATTCACTATTTTGATTACTTTTGTGGTTTATAAATCACTTTATTGATTACTGGTCCTTAAAAAGTTGGGATGAATAACCTGGATATCTTTTTTTTTTTTTTTGTTATTATTTCTGCTTATTTTTATGTACCAGTACTTGCATTACCTTTACTAATGCTCTGTCTGTGGTTATTTTGTCTTCTTTTATTTTCTGTTATTTTCCTTTTTTGTTTTTTTTTTTTCATTTCTACTGCTTCATACTTGCCCATGAGAGAGGTCTGCTGGATTGAATGGGTTTGGATTTAAAAAGGTTTATGGGTTGATGAGTCTTTGTAAGGGGAAAAAAAAGAAAAGAAAAGAAAAAATGTTGTCTGTTTGATATGTACCACCCCCTTGCCTCAATAAAAAAAAAATTGAAGTCACTCTATTCCAAGTCTGTCCCCCACTTTGTGTCCAAGAGTCGGGCCCTGACAGTTTTATTTGCCTTTTTGGTCATGAGATATCCCTAAATCCTACACAAGGTACCTTTCAGCTAGTAAGCTGACTGCTGGCTGTAGCTTTATACTCAGCATAGAGATGTGAGTGGTTTCAATTTTCTCTGACTCTTTGCAAGAAAGCAGTTATTTCCTAAAAGGCAGACTTTTCCTTGGATAGAGTGAGCTTGTATTCATTATTACAGCTGTTTGTTTGTAAAAACTCAGTGTGAACCAACACCAAGCGGACCAGAACTTGGTCTGGACTAGATGAAGCAAGATGTGAAAGTTCCCCGAAAGCTCACTTTCAGTAACACCTGCATGTGTTTGGTAGAGAGGAACAAAACAAAGAATAAAAAAATACAGAGTACGATGTGGTTCATACTATAAGAATGAGGGTTAGAGGGGATGACAGGGACCAATTTAGGTTATTTTTAAGTTTGAACTTAATTTCTGAAGTTGGATTCTGCAGTGCCTTGGGTTCACAAGACCTTTGGATGAACACAACACTAACAGTGGTCAAGTTAAGAACAAAGCTGTTTATACTAGCTCCTGAAAAAGTTGACATTTTGGAAATGGAAGGCTTTAATCTGACAGTGCTGACATGTATGGGTTCAGGGGATCTAACCAAGAAAACATGGAGCCTGGTTCTAGGATGGACTGCGAATCTTTTTCTGGTTAAAATGCAGAGCAAAGAGAAATATTTGCATATCATCTGAAAATATTTGGATGAGAAAGCTGTCCATGATCACAGAGGAGAAAATCATTCGTAGTTTGTCTGTAGGATTTTCTTTAAGAGATGTTTGTGTAAGAGCGATAGAAAAACACGCCAACTTCCATCTCGTATTAAATTTGCTGTAAAATAAGTATCCTGAGGCTGTGTGGGTTTAAATTAATGTGGCAAAGGCTCAAACATTCCTCGAGTCTCCCTGCAACCCAACCTACCGCCTGGAGCTCACGTTCCTCGAAAATTCTGGAGAGGATGAGACGGCGCAGCGGCACTGTCATGATGAGGACGAAGGGGAACGCCAGGGAGGCCACTGTAGACTTGACTACCCACAGAGCCACGATGCAGGCCAGCTGGATGATGGTGAACATGTTCATACGCCATGTCTTCACCTGAAGCAACACAAATGTGGAAGTTAATGTGTAGAAAAGCAAAGAGGCACAGACCCCAGTACACACAGAGATTTACAAAGACTCATTACACACACCGAATCCCAACCTGTTCCCTGCATAAAGAAACTCTCAAATGTTTTTGGCTCCATCTAGTGGAAAATTATGCATGTAATGATGTGAGAGTTTTCTGTAAACTTTGCTTCATAGTCATGGTCATTATTTTAACCCTGAGCAAAATTGTTGATTTGTTTGGGGGGGGAAAGCATGGCTAAAAAAGGCAATTACAACCGTGGTGAGTAATGTTCTTCAAATTTCAAGCAATCAGTAAAATGTGACAAGAAAATGACCTTGAAATTAGTCATAAAAAGGAGGTAAAAAATGTTTTAAAAAATGTAGAAAAATGTCAAGAAAACAATATTAAAATTAGCTTTGTTTTTTTTTTTTATAAGATTTTTTTTCAAAATTTAATAATGCAAAAATCTCATATATACATTTTAAAAAGTATTATTATTACTACTTCTACTACTTTTTTTGCTTATTTTCAGATCATTTTTTGTAACATTTTTTAATAACATATAATAACAACACTAACTAACTCATTTTTTAGCCATGTCTTGTTTAACTGCCCATAAATCAAACCAACTTGCTCAAGTGTCAAAGAGTTTAAATGCAAGTTATCGATGATACATGTTTATTGAGTGAAATGTCTGCACTAAGAGGGCATTTTATAATTAAAAAGATTCTGCATTTTATCTTCATATAAACTTTGGAATTATTTTTTTCCACAGAACAAGGACTGCAGATTTTGTCACTTCCATTGGAAGCCTGTAGGAGAGTGATCTTTAAATGACCAGTATGAAAGGGAGACTTGATTTTAGCTCACTTTCTTCTGTGACTGTTACATCACTGACTATATTTAAATTCTCACTTGTATCCTGGACATATAAAACAATATCCTGGTTTCAACAATATGCATAAGCCCTTGTCTCAGTTTTGAATATGCTAGCTGGACATAAATGGGAATTTTGCAGTATGAAAAGACCTTATTCAGGTTTCTGATCATTTTCTGTAAACAAAGACAGCTAGTGCTGTGGCTGCAATATAAATAAACCTGCTAATGTTTTGTACATCCATTACCATGCTTCCTGGAATGTTATCGCCAGAGGAAAAGTGCATAACGTCATGACAAAATCTGCATAAATGGAAACACACTCATCCTGTTACTCTGTTTTATTGACGTTTCGAAAATATCGCTTAAGTTTTGTACAAAAACCGTAATGGAAAACTGTATAGAGTTACACATTACTTTGAAAATAACTAAAATAAAGGAGAGATCTGCCACTAGCAAAACTTTTTTCAATACCAGAGATAAGAAAAAATACAAGGTATAATAATTATCAAGTTTCATATCATGCTATATCTTAAAACTGGTAAATGTCACCTTGGATTTGTTACTGGATTTTTATCATCTGCAGGCATGGCTCTTTTCTTTATTCAGCCATAGTAACCGTTGACCTGCAATGCTTGCTCACATACAATGACTTAACAGACATTTATTGAAATGAAAATCTTTGAGATTATTACTTTGACAACTGATGTCAGTGATGCAGAGGGGCACATTCATGGTTTTCTTTCATTACTAATAATCCAAAGCTGAATCCAGCAGTGTGATGAACACAACCACAAACCAGTCTGTGTTTATCCTCGAGCTAACTCTCAGTTTGGGGTCAAAACTGCAGCAACATTTTCCTTCTCCATGCATCATGGAAATAGGTGAAATCCCTCCTGTGCTCTCTGTTGGTAGAGAAATTACAGATTTGCTGAATGCGGAGGAGTCCAAGATTGGCACTGCTGTATAAAACTGGACGCCGTTCATGTATCATGTATAACCAGATCTCTCTATCACGCCAAGCAAAAAAACCAAGGCTGCAGAAATTAAGGCTGCCTCGACTCGGCTGCAGTTACCACGCAGCTGGGTTTGGCTTCTCTATCTCACCACTAATAACAGAAGACGAGGGCATGTCAACATTCTTATTGCGTGCGTTACCTTGGTGACGTAGATGTGGTCAGGGTGATGCTTGGCGGGCGTGACCATGAGTGTGATGCGTTCATATAGCTGGATGCCCGTTAGAGAGGTAACCCCCATGTACAGGAAGATGCCAAAGAGCACAGCCAGAGGGATGAGGCGGAGCACGTCAGTCATCACTATGGACATACCTGATTGGGGGGGGGTTAAAGGGATAGTTCAGATTTTTGAAGTGGGGTTGAATGGAGTACCTGTTCATAGACAATATATATTATATGCAGTAGATGGCAGTCAGCACACTCCCAAGCAGGCTGGACTCTGACATAGAAGTTAAGCAATGTACTGCTGTGGTTGGGGGCCAGCAACAAAACATATTCTAGCCATCTGAAAATGTAAAAAGTCTGTGTACACTATTCAAAATAATTTCACTAATTTATCTTAACCCTTTGAAGCTTGAGCAAATTTGGTTTAATTTTTTTTCAAAAACATGGGGAGATGGCAATGAGCAGGTCCACAAGACATGGCCCAAAATTTAGCAAAAAATTGTAAAATATTTACCAAAAAATTACCTGAAAATATGCACACAAAACAGTTTAAAAAAAGAAAAAGAAAACAAGAAAATTACATAAAAAGTACTAAAATATATATATATATATATATATATATATATATATTTCTATATTTAAAAAGAAAGCAATTGCATAATTTGAAATATAAAATTATTGTTATTATAAATGTAGTTTTTGGGACATTTCCCCTATTTTTTTTTTAAATAATTTTGGAATAATCCTCCCCTCTTTTTTAAAACTAATTTTTAGCTAATTTTCTGGTCACATTTTACTAATTCCTTACAACTTATTACAGCTTATATCTTATAACTCAAGCAGTCAGCTGCTCACCTTCACACAAACAATAAAAGCACAATAAAGGCACAATAGCATAGTTGAAAATACTCTCAATGTAGTGTACACTTAAACTGATTTTTTTGTTGTTGTTGCTGACCCCATTCACAGCAGTACATTGCTTAGCTTCCATGTTGGACTCCAGCTTGCTTCTCCACATGGGGGGAGTATGTTCTGTATGTAATAAACTGACTATGGATAAGTACTTCATACAATCCCACTTCAAAAAAATCTGGGCTATCCCTTTAAAAGTATTTTTGAGACATTGCTCACATCACATGTACGACAAATTTGCAACAGTGGAGAGAATGATCCATTCAACGAGGGAACAGCCCTCATGACAAACACACTGTCAATGCCGTTTATTCAAAACATATTCACTGGTTGAAACACTCTTTGGGCTAATCCAAAAAGTCTCATTCCTAATCCAAACAGCATTTCTACAAACAAAGGCTCAACAATCATGATGACTCATTATGCTTGCATACCCAAACGGGATCAAACTATACTTAAGACGACTTTGGGAACCCTACCTTAATTGAAACAAGATATTCTGCTGGCAGAACAGCACCAGTCTGAGTTTGAAAACAATGTTGCAATGTCAGATGCTGCATTTTGGATTTAATAATTGTCATTTGGTAAAAATGACTGTTTCGGTTCATTTTGAGGACAATTAGTAAACAGAATTTAAAATCAGTGTAAGATGTTGCAACGGCTGATTCATACTTGATGAATGTCTAGACATGCAGGAGCTGCAGAGGTGGCACTCTGTACCTTGGAGCTCATGTTTTCTTTCAAGACTAGTAATTGCCTGGAAATTCCAGCACTGTAATACTGCCGTAAAAAATACAACCCCAACAGCCAGATAATAAAATATAGAGTAATTGCTCTGGTAGTGGTCAGGAGCTTAGAGACCTCTTTTCCTCATGTGCACTGTTGTGTGTTGATTTGATTATGGTGACTTTAAATGAGAAAACTTTTTTTGTGCAATTAAAGGCTTTGTTGATTCATTTTATAAGTTTATAATTGAGTTTATAATATAAAATGGTACTTAAGGGGAGCATTCCACCAACCAATTGACCATCCCCCATAGGTTAGGCCACCGCTGCTTTGCCTGTCAAGCTTTCCATTCTTGCATGGGTAACAGTTAGCTTATTATTAGTGTTGTGTAATGTAAATTAAATGGGGTTTTTTTGTATTTACTTATATGAATATGCTGATTTGTCACTAATAAGATATCGGATTAGAGTGTATTTCTAAGGAATATTTAAATTTTTGAACAAACAAAACAAGACAATCCCCCCCCCCCCCCCAAAAAAAAAAACAACAGCAAAAGCACCCAGCACTCCCATCCTTCCCTTTTTTCTTACCAACAAGAACAGCCACAAGAAGCCCAGTCAGCCTCTGTTCCTTCACCTCCTGTATCATGGGCTTTTCGCCGGGCGCCGTGGCTTTGCTCATGACGGTGAGGGCGTTGACATGAGTGACGGATCGCACAGTGGCCGCAGTGAGCCATGGCAGGCCGAAAAGAGGACAGATGGCACCCAGGGTGACGATGAGCAGAAGATCCAGGTGGAAGCCGGAGCCTTTCACCAGGCGACGCTCCTTCTTGCTAACTATCAGCCTGATGGAATGGAGGAAAAATTGGAATAGAGTTTAAAACTCGATTTTAAATTAAATGAGTAGAAAGTATAACACAAATACTACACCAAAAATATTACCACTGCAGATAGTCATACTGTACGTACGAAGTGATCTGAGTTTCCATGAAAATGAGGATGAAGACAAGAATGGCAGGTACTATAGACGCTCCCATCATCCACGTGGGGAAGGGATGTTTGTCACCAAAGGGACTGATGAACCAACCTCTCTTTTCAGGGGAGGTGACTGAGAATCCAGACGGCACATTGAGTTTCTAAAAAGGAATAAACATTACGTTAAAATACTGAGAAAAGGACCAGATTTGTTGTAACTTCAACAGCAAATGACTGAAGTCACAGTCACAGTTACCTGTGTGTAGGTGTCAGTAATGGAGTAATCCACTAACACAGAGACTAAAATTGAGATGGGGATGCCGAAGTCACCAATGATTCTTCTGGCCTGGGGATATTGAAAAACCAAACAGGTAACATTTCTCATCACATAAGAGTTTATACAAAGCTCACTTTACCACAACCACCTGAGATTAACCCCTTTCCACCTGGATCAACATCACTTATTTTTGTTATTGCATTCAATCGCCTTTAAGATGTATGTAAATCTCTGTGAGCTGAGTATATTGGTTTGCTTTCTGACAAAAACATTGCCAATTTTGCAAGAAATGCTCTGTAAGCTGCAAGATAACAGCAGATTTAGTATTTTATATATATAAAAAAAAGGCTAGAAAGCTGTAATTATAATTATCATAATTATATGAATTTAAAAATATGTTACATGTTATGTTACAGTTACATGTTATATGTCATATTGCAGGTAATTTCCTTAGTTTATTTTATTTCATTTATTTATTTTTTACTTTGCTTTTTTATTTTTTATTGTTCGGCTCATTTTCAGATAATTTTCTTGTATATTTTTTTTTTACTAATTTCTTGCTTATTTTTGGGTAATTTCTTGTTGAGTTGCTCATTGCCTTTCCATGATTTTGAAAGACATCAGGCCAATTTGCTCCGTTTTTAAAGGGTTAATCAGAGAGAAGTCAAAGCAAGTCATCTAAAAGTCATTTTCCAGGGAAACATCAACTGCTGATGTTTTACTTGAAAGTTTTTCAGATACTCAGTAAATTAGGGTACCTTGCCACCTAAAAAGCGACTATTTCGGAATTTCCTGAGGAAAAAAGCAACAAAGAAAGTGCCCATCATGAGCACCAGAGACAGAAGAGCAGTGTTGGGCTGGTTCAGGACGTCTGCTTCAGAGAGCCCAGTAGCTGGGGTGGAGTCACCGGGGTACAGTGCCATCAGTGGATGTTCCTTAAACACCTGAAAGCAAGAAATGTAATCTCTGTTGATTTTTCACAGTGCTTTTTGCAAATATGACAACAGAGGGATTGAACCTAAGTTGTAGAAGCTAAAACAAGTCCAGTAAGTGCTATGCTATTACCAATAAAAATGAGTATTTGAGAAAAAAATATTTTTTCTTGTTAGGGGAAAAAATGCCTAAAAAAGGGTCTTGTATGGTCCACATTGTTAGCAAGCTCAATGTGCCGTGTGATGTCTGAGGTTGTTACCTTGAAGAGCTTAGAGAAAGTCTCATAGATGAAGATAAGGGAGATGAGGAAAGCAAAAATCTCCTGGGTAAAGGGTGAGATGTAGCGAACGAGGAAGCTGCCTTCTGCTGCCACAATCACCAGGACAATGAAGATGAGCCAGAAACCGATCCACACACGACCCGTCAGGTACTCAAAGTTGTGGGCCTGACAGAACTGAGTGAAAAGACACAGATGTGTTCAGTGAAAACAAAATAGAAATTATGTAACACAAAAACTGTAGTTTGTGATCTAGTTTGGCGTAAATATGCTTGGGCCTGTCAAGATAACTACTTTTGTTGATGATATACTGTCCTCAAAAAAATTGCGATAAACCATAATACTGTCATTTAGGCTCATGTTAGGCCACTGATATAATGATATAATGATAGCATAAGTACTGTGTAAACTCGTGAGGTCTTGATTTTCATTACCTTGTAGTAGGCTTCTTCAAACACCAGCAGGGGTCCTGAGAAGCCTATGATGAGGAGGGGCTGACCAGCAAGCAGCGAGAATATAACTCCAAGAGTTGCAGTTGAGACAATAAGCTCAGTCACTCCCATCATGCCCTCTGTTTTTTTCTCCTGTAAGTGAAAACATCCAAAAACACACCTTCAGAGCACATGTATTAAAATGACATAGAATCCAAATGTCTTGTTTCTGGTAGTTTCAGTTTACCCAGCAGGCCTCCGAAGGTAATAGTGGGCGACAGTGCAGCAAAGTAGATGAAGATGACAGCGGCAATGCACTGCATGTCCACGGCATCTTTTAAGTCGCTGACATAATGTGGGTAGCGGCGGCGAATGTCATGGATCAGGCCTCCAAAAGGGATCCCTGAGCGCTTTAATGGGTCCACCTCCTGGTCTCCCTCCTCCTCCTCCTCTGGACTCACTTCTAGGAAGTTTATAACAGGCTCCATTACATGAAGAAACTACTATTGATAATAATCATGAGACAACAATAAATAAACAACTATACAATCAGCAAAATGCATTAAAAGGCACAATCTGTACTGCAAATGTGACTACCACCAAAATCTAAGAGACAGGGTGATTTTTGAATTTTCCCATTAACAGTAGCTCTATGAATTATTTTTCATGCAATTTGAGATAATAGGATGCTAAAATCTGTAAATCATATTGCAAAAATATTATGGTTCCTCTAGACGCTTACATCCTATTTTGGATCTAGTAAATGTTCTCTAACTTTATTGTTCTCTAATTGTCTTCCAAGTGAAAGTTTGTGCTAAATTTCAAGAAATTACCTAAATGTTTTTCAGATATCACTTTTACAAGAAACAGATGCAAGGTCACAGTGACCTTAACCTTTGACCACCAAAACCTAATCAGTTCATTGCTGAGTCAAGCGGATGTTTGTGCCAAATTGGAAGAAATTACCTCAATTTGCTGCTGATATCACGTTCACAAGAATGAGATAAACAAGATCTCAATGACCTTGACCTTTGACTTATGATCACCAAAATCTAATCTAATCATCTCATTGTTGAGTCCAAGTGGACGTTTGTGCAAAAATTGAAGAACTTTTCTGTAGGCAGTTTTGAGCTATCGTGTTCACAAGAATGGGATGGTAAAATAAAAAAAATAAATAACTCCCTCCGCCAGGGTTTGTGTCAGCATGGAGGCATATAAATGTTGAGGATGACTTATTTTCACAGCCACCTAATAAGAGGCAACATTGTTAGATGTTGCCATTTTTAGGTTACATAACATACATAGGGTATGAATTTGACTTATACAGCATTACTAACCCTAAAACCTATTTTTGTTAAGCTATGCTGGATTGAAGTCTGAAGAATGATATTTATCTGATAAATGCACCACATTTAAATCCATGCCAAATAAACCTGGCTGCCCTTATTGCAAATCAAGGATCCTTGATAATGCCAAATTAATGAGGCCAACAGAAGAACTTAATGATATTAGATTGTGTTAGGGAAGAGCATAACAGGTTAAAAAGCATGGGCATATAGTATTATCTGACAAAGTTGAAGGTATTTCACAGACCTAAAATATTCAGGGTTTTTAAGCAAATATTTGGGGCTTGAGCCCCATAAGTTATCCCATACTCTACCCCTGTTATAGGGAAAACACTGACAATATTCTGTGTTTCTTTTATTGTAAACAAACCCCTTAAATAAACCAAAAGACACTATAAAAGCATTGTCTGTGTATCGAAAGCCTGAAGCATACTGTTGCAAGAGGTGACATGAGCCTCATTACCATGAATATGGGCACCGTACTGTGTCCCACAAACACTGTACTGCCACTAGGGCAGAGGGAAAAATCGATACAGCATAGTATTGCATTATTTTGTGCACCAATGTGGTATTGATAAACGTCCGCCAAGTATTGATCTTTTTATTAGATGAAACAGATGTTGACAAAGTTTTCCTTTGGGGCCAGAATTTGCAGTTAAATAAAAGTAATGTATAGGGTAAGGTAATATGTTATCACAGTACTAAGCATATTTATTAACGTTTAAAATTGTATTAATATTGATAGTATTGAATTGAGGGGCCTCTGGAGTTTCCCACTCCTACCTTAAAAAATACTCACAAGACCAACAAATGTGTATTAAACTGCAGATGAAATTAGGCCCCAACAAATGCATTATGTATTCTGTTAGAGTGTCATTTTCCAAAAACAATGTCCAGCTGTTAAGGAAGTCACTGAGTGTTTTAAGGTGCTATATTTGTGATCTTCATTAGGAAGTCTTTGGGAATCTGGAAAGTACTGACAGATGGACTAATACATTTCTGGGTTAGGTCTGTTTCATGAGATTTGCTGATACCAAGAAGAATGCAGAATGATGGCACCTTAATTGTCTTGGCAGCTATATGAAGGATTAGAAAATGCCTTACTTTGGCGCCCCTGGGTGGTTGTATCGAAAAAGACTCTTGAGAAACACAAAATGTGAGTCTTGAGACTATATAAGATATTTGTATCTATGATCTACCACGAACACTTTGTTGTTATTTCTATTTATGAGTTAATTGTATAAGGTGAAAATACTGACAGGACCCTTCAAAGGGTGGATGGCAGCTTGAAAGCATTGATCATATTGTTAATCCTTTGAAACCAGAGCAGATTGCCTTGATTTCTTTCAAAAACATGGAGAAAAGGCGATGAACAATGATGAAATGAATGACCCCTAAATTAGAGAAAAAAGTGCAACAAATAATATCAAAAGATATAAGAAAAAAAGTAAAATAAATAAATAAAACAAAACAAGAAAAACAACAAAATGTCCTTGTAAAATGGCTTAAAAATCATAACAGTTCTCTCATATAATTTCAAATATGTAATTATGACCATTATAAACAGTTTTTCCTTGGTTTGGTTTTTTTTAGAGACATTTTTCCTTTGCTAATTTATACTAATTTTCTAAAAATCTAGTAATTTCATTAATTTGTGAAAAATTTCTCTTTAAGTTGCTCATTGCCATTTTATACCACACTTTTGAAAAAAATGCACCAATTTGCTCAGGGTTCAAATGTTGAAGTACTTGTGAAATGTTTCTGAAAGCAGCATAAGAAAAGTGATGTCACTCCAGGTTTTCAAAGGGTTAAGACATTTAAGAGTTATGTTTTTCCTGATAATGTACCTAATGTTCCTGATAACATTCTGTTGATTTGTTGCAATAAAAACATTTTTTTTTCAACAATGCAAATGTATGGAAAGGTCTGCACACTTTTTAAAAGAAGTTAGACTCATCAGAGTAGACTGTCTTTGCTCTGCAGGACTCGAATTAGTTTGCAGAATCAGAGGTGCCTCCTTCAAACCCTCATAAATGAGTCTTTGGCTCGGAAAAGGAGCTTTTTGGGGGACTTGACAGAGTACCTTTGTTGTTGAGCTCCATTCCAGATGAGGAGTGGTGCCTCTTGAGCTCTCTCTCCTTCCTCTTGCGCAGCATCTGCTTCTGGAAGTCGGCCACTGTCTTCAGGAGGTCTTTGCCCTCCACGTCTGAGGGTGGAATGACAATGCTGCAGTCCAAGAATTCATTGATACCATTCAGGAGGTCCTGTCTGTCGTCAGCAAAATAGGCCACCTCGTGGAAGTTCTGCAACAAAATACAATGGAATGTCATCGCCAGGATGAAATCCATGCAACACAAAGATCTGCAAAGGGCTGCTTCATAAATTATTCTGAGGGGGATAATTAGCAGCTCATTTTGTTGTATGTTTTCTCCATCCTTCTCTGGGCTTTCTGAGAGTGGGATCATTTTCTGGGCTGTCCTTTTTTGCAAGGACTTTTAGGTTCAGTGAAAATTGGATAAAAACAAAAATGATGAGCCTTGGGTCCTCCACACCACTGAATAACAACAGCTACAAGCAACATAACCACTCTCTAATGTTTACTTATTCATAACCAAATTCATTTTAAATCTAATTCTTAATGTTTAGGACTGTATAGATGATATAATTCATCTGTTTTCTTTGTTTCTCATAACTAAATCCTTCAGTCATTTGACTGAAATGTGGGTTTCCATCTTTTAAGTTTCATATTCACCTTGTCAGACATGAGAGTGGAGAAGGAGCGTCCGATCTCATGATAGTCCACATTGGCCTGACTGGGACCAAGCAGGACAAAAATAAAGCGGACAGGGACGGGGACTTCCAGCACTGACTCCAGAAGGACTGCCTCGTTCAACCTGACAAAGGCCATGGCTGGCTGCTCCAGAAACTCCACACAGCCTGAAGGGAAATCACAACGAACCACAGTTAGTTATTTGATAAAAGCTGACATCTCTATAAGGGATGGGGTAACGTTTTAAACATTTTTCCAGCTCTACACAGTGGAGGTAACATTTTAAGTTATAGAAAGACCAAAATCACTTTTGTACCTGGCCATAAACATATTTATTTCTGCTGTAAAGTATTGTATTTTAACATGGTTGACTATTTTTTGGAGCCAGTCTCAAGTGACCATTCAAAGGACTGCAGTTTTTGGTACTTGTGTGTTCATTTTTCAGCCCCTGAGGTTGCCGCTTGCTTACATTGCGCATGTTAAGGTGATGTTTAACACGGTCCTTGTTTACTATAATTCATGAACTTATAGGCTTTTTTTGGAATTCTTTGTTCACATGCTAGAAAACAATGTTCTCCTCATGAAATCAAAGTAACACACTGTGAGTAACTGATATACAAGTAGTCAGTTTGAAGGTTAATATTCTTTTAAGACTAATTCAGCTTGCAGTAGAAGCTTTTGGAGGTGGTGTTATGCTGCTTAGCAAAGCAGCATAACACCACAAACTACAGTATGATACAGGAGAAAACACACAGAAGTAGGCTCCATTTGCTGTGAGCATGCGTGACTATGGTGTTATACTGATGTAAGTTAATCCCTTCATTTTTGTCTTTGGGGCCCGACCTAATGCAGAATTTACAACAAGCGGATTCATCTCTTGGCAGATTCTAAAAACAGAAGAAAAGAAAAGACATAATTCCTCTGACTAATCAACTTTGTCAAAAGTCACGCAGCTTACCAACTAAAACAATGACAGCTTCAGCATCTTTGGGAATCTTGGCGAGGAGTTTCATCGATCTGGCTGCAGCTGGATGGCTCTCAGGAGGCAGAGGGTGGAGAGATTTCTTGGAAGAAGAACAGAACCGAGATTATCCGACCAACGTGATGTGACAGCAGAGCACAACACGGGACCAATAATGTGAACTTATCGTGGAAATTGCAATGTATGTATGAATAATAATATTATAACGGCACTGCACAATTCATTTTAAATCGCACAACTGAGATGACTGGTTCTTTATGTTTGAACAAAATGTTTTTAATAGGCTGCTTTAAATTTGCCAACATTTAAAGCCGTGGGGAACATTAAGATTTCACAGTTAATGCATCAAGAAGCTTTAACTAGAAGCACCTGTAAGCTGACTAAGAACATAATTCAACACATGTGGCTCAGGCAGGCTCGCTTTCTCCGACTTCAAGAACTACCTACATGACTCCTGACCTCATGGAGGGGTGTTTCAAAGAACAATGTGAGAGCCACAGGCCTCACATCAAGGAATTGAGTGTAATCACGCTTAAATCTATGCTTACTGCTGATTCTCAGAACTTAATGCAAACCATAAACTAGAACAAGACAGCTCAGCATGGCTTTTATCTCCGTCCATTTAGATAGCTGAGTTCAATTATCCTTGTGGATTCTTGTCAAAAGTAGTTAATCGCTTACTTTGGCTTGGGTAAATCGTATTTACTGTGCTGCCTGCCTGCACCGTTTCAACTTTTTCGCAGTCTATCATCACAAAGATCTCATATCTTTAACATCTCTGTCAGCAGATTTTCAACTGGCACACAGAGTAAAGGTGTAAAGGATAATCTGAGGAGTGAAAGGCAAGCATATTTAAACAGAAAAGATCAAGGGAACTTACAAACAGGCTGACAAACACGTCTTGCTTTGGGTCGTACACTGGCCCTTTGTTGTCCGGGTGCTCCTCCTGCTCCTCGGCCACCAGTGGCAGGTTGGTGTCCTGGACGTTGTTGTGATTGAAGCTGCCGTGAAGACTGCTGGATGAGTGGTGGCGGTGAAAACGATGTTTCAGATCACTCGGATGGCTGTTGGAAGAAAAGAAAAGAAAAGACGAATAAGAGCTAAATACTAACATCAGATCACCAAATTCTAATCAGTTTATTCATGAGTCAAAATGAATGTTTTTGCCAAATTTGGAGGAATTCTGTCAAGGTGTTATATATTGTGTTCACACGGAAGCAAGATGATAGTGACTTTGACCTAAGCAGTTCAGCATTGAGTACACTTAAAGTCTGTGCCAAATTTAACGAAATTACCTCAAGGTATTCTTACATTTACAAGAACGACACAGACATGGTTACAATGATCTTGACCTTTGACCTATGATCACTAAAATCTAAGCAGTCCATCGTCTGGTCCAAGTGGACGTTTGCACCAAATTAGGAGAAATTCCCTTAAGGTGTTTTTTAGATATCACGTTCATGAGAATGAGACAGATTCAAGGTCACAGTCACCTTGACCTTTGGCCACCAAAATCAAATCAGTTCATTGCTTTGTCAAAGTGAATGTTTCTGTCAAATTAAAAAAAAATTCCCTTAAGCTATTCTTGAAACATCGCATTCACAAGAATAAGACTGAAAAGTCACCTTGGCCTTTGACCTATGACCACCGAAATATGATCAGTTAAATGAATGTTTGTGCCAAATTTGAAGAAATTCCCTGAAGGCCTTCTTGAGATATAGTGCTCAGAAGAATGGGACATACGGACACAGAGACGTATAGACATAGGTAAAATCATTTTGGATAAGCCAAAAACATAAAAATCCTAATTATAAAGTATTTAAATTAAGATAGCTGCAGGGTCATTTGGGTTCCAGAATGACAAGCGCAGCTGTGATTCTTGTTCACTTAATCTACGTTCTGTTCATTCAACATGTTGATGGCTTTACGACACGCAGTTGGATTGCAGCTCATGAATTTAAAAAAGTCATCTGCAAAATCCTTCCAAATCTAGACCACTTTTGATTCAAGCTAATTAGAAATCTCTTTTGGGAAAGTGATTTTTCGTAATGTGATATTTGTATTAGGACGTCAATAAAACACCCAGAGACAAATCTGTGTAGCCTGATTATCTACACTTATGTGCATGTGAGTGTAAGCATGTTTCTCATCCTCTTACAGAGAAGTATTTAGTTTGTCACACCGGCCAAGACTTTAAACACTGCCTTACATCACTACTCGATCCAATGGTGACATCATCTCATTAGGCCCACACAGTCCAATAAGACGGCGCCCAAATTGGACGCGACAGCACCCTGAGACAAAAGAACGAGGTGTGACACCGGAGTGAATTGTGCTCGAGACGTTTCCAGAGGATCTTTAAAGTGGTCTGAGTAAGCGATGAGCTAAATTTTAGCAGCAGCTCAATGTATTTCTTTCCACGTCATAAATCTGATATCTCAGACTGGTGATGACTCTAATGACAGCGTGTTTTTTTCGGCCCTGTGAAAGCAGCCAGTGACATGCTGGGACTTTATGTGGAAAGGCTGTGAAAGATGGAATAAACACACGATGGCCTGCTGCTAAGAATGTCCTCTGGACAGCTTCTTTTTGCATCTGTTGAGTCGCTTTATGTGTGCAAAATCCATCCCGTGCACATTAGTTTAACAGCAAATTTCAACACCACAATGTTAGTATTGAATTATTTGCAATAATGTACTGGCCTAATCCAAACTTTTCAAGTCTTATCACATCAATGCACTATCGATGCAACATATCTGTTATTGATCAAACCCAGGCTATACCATTCTGGCCCAACAGAGGGGGAGCCAGTCAGAGGACACTGGACCAGCTTAGGAGAGCTGTATACAAAGACATAAGATAATAGTTCCTTTGAAAATTAAAACAAGTATCAGAGAGAGTTTATTCTTCACCATGGCAATAGCAGATGTCAAAATAACTTCACACCAAGGTTAATTTACTAGCTCTTCTTGAGCTTTTAATGATATCACACAATCACAGTTGAGAACTCTCAACCTATTGTTAACAGTTGGATTAATTTACATTGTATGTTTGAAAGTGGACATTGACACCAACCCTCATGAGAGTCAACTTAAAAGAAAATAGAGTTTACGTGATAGCAGCTCTTTAAGAGCTAAATGCTAATATAAACATGCTAATATGCTAACAATGACAACAAGCTGATGTTTAGCAGGTATACTGTTTTAATATGTCCACTACCTTAGTGCAGAGTGTTAGCATGCTAACATTTGCTAATTAGCACTTAACGCAAAGTACAGCTGGGGCTGATGGGAATGTTATTATGATGGCGCTAAATTACACACACTCAGTGGTGGACATTTTCATCTCTCCAAAAAAGGTAAGGGAGCACTCAAGTCATTAGACTTCATGTGGGAACCTCGAATGTCTCTATAAAATTCCATTGTATTCAGTCCAGTAATTAAAAAAGGTGAAGTGAATAACATTGATAATTTTGTTACAATACAATGTTCGCCTAGGAAATCTTTGGCCCTTACATTCATGTGGATGCCGCTTGAAGCGCTCCACCCAAACCCTGTTGCAGACCAAGTGTTACCCCCTAATAGCAGTGACCTCTCAGCCAGATAATGCAACGTGTGTTTCCCCACAAAATCTGCTCCAGAATGGCCCGAGAAATGTATAAAGGAGCTCGAGGCACTGACCTGGCCTCCAAAGATCTTAATCTGAATGAGCATTTGTGGAAAAAGATGTACCACCAATCCACAGTGGGGCCAACTTGGATCAGACTTGGCTCTGAAATTTCTGGGCAGGGTAGACAGGTCTCAAAGGATCTGCCACCAATGTTTAGATGCCAGACACCACAAGATACCACCAAGAGGTTCAGTGTTTATGCCTGGGGTTGTCAGAGCCAAGTCCGATCCAAGGAAGTCCCACTAATGATCGGGTACCTCTGGGATACCGGCACATCCCACAAATTCTCAATCAGATCAGGATCTGTGGAATTTGAAGATCTGTTTTATTCTTTGAGCTCTTTGTCACATTCCTTAGGCCATTCCAGAGCAGTTTTTGCAGTGTGGCATGGTGCATCATTCTGCTTAGGGACTATGGAGTGCGTGAATTGGCATCCATATGAATGCCATTAAATCAATTTCCATCAGAACATTGCTTTAAAATGAAATAATTCTAATGATTTCTAATGACCATCTCTGACTGCCATTGGATGCCCAAAAAGACCTTTTAAATGCATGATAACAGCATATGTATTTTTGACAGAGATGGCTTATCTGTCCTCTGCTACTTAAATTTGACAGCTGACATTTAGTTCACTTGTTTTTTGGGGTTACATAACTGTGAAAAATCCATATTGCACTATGTATAGCATGCTGTTCCATTGACCATATGTGTCAGGTCAGTTTAGCTGTTATGTCAATGCAAGTGCAAATCAATAACTGGGGACCATTTGAGAGGGATAACATGGAGATGACTAGTCATGTGTATAACACTGACATGCTTGTGTTTATTTGACTTTATATCTAGCAGGATGTGATGTAACTCTGCCCTCAAGGGTTTTGTGAGCGCTTCTATGGATAAATAATCAGCTGAGAGAATTTACGTCGTTGAGGTTTCCTAATGGTTCTGCTCACTAATGCCTTTTTGAATTGAGATCCTGAAAACAAGTTGTGGTGTTCCACGATAACAACCCTCTCTCCAAATCTACTCACACACACTCCTGCTGGTTTAACAACATCACACCCAATAATTTCCAACAACGCCATCGAACTTGAAACCAACCGTGTCTGACTGGGCGAGCTGGAAAAAAAACCTCAGTACCGAACCACCAAAAACCTCAAAGGCTAAAATAACAACTGACCCTGTTGGTGAACCAGCAAACGTTTGGAATGAAGACACCCAAATAGCTTGATGTTTAGTCAGTCTCCTTTCATCTGAAATCCAAGGCTTTGAGTCTGTCCCATCTCAAACCAAACTTTTTAGACACATAATGAACCTGGATTTATGTAACAAAAATGATATAAAAAAAGGCTGGTTTCGAACTTGCTAATATGTTTTTACTAAGCCTTTATCGCTGTATTTTTCGTTGTGGGCATAAGGCAGAGGTCAAAGGGCCGAAATAGCTTGCACAATGAAGGATCAAACTTTAAACCTGAAGGTTTTACGACCCAGTGTAACAACCGCACAGTGTTAACATTTGCATCTTAGTCAGCCCCGGGGAAGTACACCAGCTGATGAGCCAAGTGTTGTTAAATGTCAAAATCTGGAAATTCCCTGTTAGCTCCCCTGGGTTTGACTTTTTGTACCAGCCTCCATGGCAGGATAATGATTAATGGGGAGGAGGAAGAGGGCGAGGATTTTTCATGCAGCCATACCTATAACGCACTACAATGTAAACAAAGCTGTATCCACACTATCATATTCTGACAGGTCTATTAATACACGGATAAAGAAAGGACTCAAGTCATCTAACTTTGTTATTACATGGGATTGGTAAGGTTTGATATTAAATATATTAAAAATCTGTTGCCATGGTAACTAACATCACAGACCAAAACTGTAAGCAGGTCAGGCTTTCACATCAAACATATATAAAAATAGAATCAATGCCTCTGCGAACCAGTCAGAGTGCACTTAAAGTGTACATTATGATGTCACAGTGAAGGTGACCTTTGACCTTTTGGATTTCAAATGTCATCATTTCATAATTTGCCAATTGTATATTTGTGTTATAATTATAATAATTAATTATATTTTGTCATAATTACCATATGAATTCATGAGTTAATGGCCAAAAGACATGTTTTGTGAGGTCACAGTGACCTTTGACTTTCAAATACCAAATTCTGATCAGGTCATACTTGAGTCGAAGTGGAGGCTTGTGCCAAATGTAAAGAATTTCCCTCAAGGTGTTCTTGAGATATTGCATTCATGAAAATGTGATGGATTACCTGATACATTCACTTGCCAGTCTGCTCCACGTTCACAATTTTCCCACTCGAACTCTGAACTATCACCTGTGGACTTGAGCACATCTCTGTCTCTCTACCAACTCTGCTCGACCCCAGAACTGTCCCTACTTACCTGCAACATGATTACACTCACATTTGCAGCATTCAAGATACCAAAAGATTAAATAAAGGTCATTACCAACTACTCACCTGCTCTGTTGTGTTGCATTTGGGTCTTACCACACCCCGTTACAAAAAGGTGTTTTTGAGATATCACATGATTGAGACAGACTAGTTCATGGTAACCTTACCTTTACCTGTGAACACCCAAATCTGATCACTTTATTGCTGGGTCCAAATAAATGTTTGTGCTCGATTTGATTACACAAAACAACAGTCACAGCTGATGATAAAATGCCAAATGAGAGTTAAAATGAGGTTGGCTTTTACTTCCACCAATGTGACACAGAGGCGAGACAACAAGCTTTAAAAAAAGAGAATTGTAAATATTTGGTTGGGTGAAGCTGAGTGTAAGTCAAAGATAGCCAGACTCAGTTGAGCCGATTTGATAAGACGCCTAAGGTGCTGTAAAAGATTTATTCAACCAACTCTGTACTGAGACAGATATTCTCTTTGTGAAGGGTACTTTCAATTAGATGTCTTAAATATTTAAGTAGAATGTTGGTCACTGACCTGTGTTTGAGAAGCAGAGCCCGGAGAACACTGGGTCTGTCCTCAGCTCTGATCTGATCAGAGATGATCATCGTCTCCACCACCAGATGGGCGATGCCAGGCAGAGAGTTCTGCTCCAGGTCCAGAAGGATGGCACCTAGGAGAGAAAGAGATAAGGAGCCAAATTAGCTGATCAAAACGTATCCATATCCATCACTCTTCTAAATGTTAACAGGGAGAAAATACTGCATCTTCATATTGTTATTTGAGAAGTTAAGCCAGAAACACACTGGATGAGAGTTGCGTTTTCATGTTTTTTTTTGTGGATTTTATTCCAGCTATACATGACACACTGGAACACTGTGAGGACGAGCCATGCTGTGTGCATGTTTACCGTGTGTGATGGTGCGGCGAAGCTCCAGCAAGCTGCGGAAAGACAGCGAGGCCACATGAGGTTTGCCCCAACGGTCTGTCTCCTCCTCCACATCCTCCTCAAACTTGATCCAGCGGGCCCGCTCCTTCCACCGCATTTCATGGTCCTTCACAATCAGCTCGTTCAGCTCCACAAACAACTGAAGATGAAGATGAGTGTGAGCATGAAAAGCTGTGAAGATCCCCCTCTCTCACTTTGATCCTCTAGAGTGCAGAACCAACACCAGCACAACCACAGTCTGGCTGTCCCTAACTGGGTAGTCTTTAAACCCAAACACGATATTATACTGATAGGAAAATAAATTCAAAGGCAGCTAATCCAATGACACAGACGTCACACATGTTTACGGGGAGCGACTCAGCTAAGTGGTTTGGATCCAGCTAAGAGTGGTTTGGACTGAGAGGGTAACCACATGGTTTGGAGAGACATGAAGTCACATTTCAACTTGGATTTCAGTTTTAGAAAAGTGCTCTCAGATCAAAATAATACTCATATGATTTGTGTTTTTGGTGATATTTTTGCGTGAAACATAAGGAGCAAGTTTGTCTCATCAGTTCAGCCAAGAGGAACGTGTTTGAACTAAGACGACACGGCTGGAGACTTGGACTTCTGACAGTAAGACCTCGCAAAATTTATGAAGTCATACTTTTCAACAACTATGTATTGATCAATAGTTTCCTTTGACTCTCTAATGTGAGAGGTGACACTAGTAGTGATAAACACAAAAAAGATTTAGCATCCGAATGTAATGTTTCAAGTTGTTGAGCCTCTTTTAGCTTTTGTTTTTTAGATATTTAGATAGACCTTTATTGTCATTGTAGGTTGTACAATAAAATTTCATTGGAGCAGTCCAGTTTTCAGCATAAAATAAAATATAAAAACATAAAATACATACACCAGTACAAACACGTACAAGCCTGAGCACATCTCCACCATACTCATGACCACATACACATTCATACCTGTAAAGCTTTAAAATACAGGGAGAGCTCCGGGTCACTGCGTCTATGCACGCCGCCATAACTTTTGACGTTTTGTTTCAAAAATTACACTCTGGAACCCGGTTTCAAAAGTCTGCACTTTGAGGCCCCCCACAACGCTGTTTTCATGTGAACAAAAGGCCAAACTGCAACAAAAGTTTCACGATTCATGCACGAACCATTGCCCTGTAAACGTTCCCTCAAATGGATGTTTGTGCCAAATTTAAAGAAATTCCCTCAGTTATTTACAGATATTGTGTTCACGAGAAAGGGAATTCCATTCTTTATCAGGCATTCCCCACAGCCCCTCAATCACAGCACAGATGCACCACATTCAAATGAATAAGAGAAGTGGCCTTTTCACCAAAATGCCTGATGTGGTGTGAATGCAGCCTTAATTAGACGATTAGATGTCAGTTTTGTGTTTCGGATATTTCCTCTGCATCTAAGCGGTCAATAAATTGATACCACTTTCAGAATGATATTACCACAGGAAATGGTTTAATGATGCTCAAGTAGGGAAATATTCACTCTTATTGAAGCATTCACTGTGCAGGTGAATGTAGTTTAAAAAAGTTAAAAGAAAGTGTTGTGTTAAGTGCAAACCTCATGGGTTTTCTTATCTGCTGCTCTCTTCTTCTTCTTCAGGCTGCTCAGCGGTGTGGAACTGTTGCTGGTCCGGGTCACCTGACATCGTGATGACTTCTTCACAAGGTGGCGTCTCACCCCGGGGTTGTCCTCAAATCTGTGACCTGAACAGCCAAGTATTTTAAGTCAAAATGCAAAAATGATCGACTTTGCTAAATCATGATGAGGATGAGGATTCATTAAAAAAAGTAACATAACGAGGTGCATTCTGTTCGCAGCAGCCCGAAATGCTCTTTTTAGGACTGTGAACAAATACAACATCCTCTCTAACTCTGAAAATGTGCTCCATGCTGGAAAATCCCAAATCTAATTTGTGTTTAAATTTCCAGCTGACAGAAGAACATCCAATAACAGAAGGCAAAAGCTGCATGGGTGAGTGAGAATCAATGTACGCCATGGGAAACTGTTACTGAGGAGGTGGTTTTGCCCCCAGGCATTTGTCAGTTCAAAAAGACTAATTTCATTTTCAATTTCTTTCGCCCACAAATCACATTTGATTGAATTTAGTATAATACGGCGTTCTTTTCATTACAGCGAGGACCTGGCTATCACTCACCATGTAAAGGGAATCTTGTGAGGTCACTTAATTTGGATAAAGGAACTGGGAAATGAAACATAAAACATAACCACCTGTGTGAAAATGTGTTTAGAGAGTGGTAAATCATGTCTTGTATGTTTTGAGGTTGAGGACTATAATTTGGCAAAATTGTGAGTAGTTAATTATTTTGAGGTTCACTGTGTGTTTACAGAAATGCTACAATGTAGGGTTTTGGTGACATTTAGGTAGAGATGGTAAAAGGAAAATACCAGGAGCTGTGCATGTTTTAACTACAAATCAGGTGTATTTACATTTCTGTCAACTATTTTCCAAAGTGTTTAGATTGACTTTCCACATTCCAGGCTGCAATTAGGGATTATGGGTAGGTACCGTATTAAGTTATGTATGCTTAAATTATGACATGGAGGTTGATGTATTTAACCCTTTGAAACCTGGATCACTTTTCTTCTGCTTCATTTTGATGCCTTTTATTAGTATTAAAAAACCTGAGAAAATCAGTTTGAATTCTTTCAAAACACAGGGGAAAAGGCAACCAAAAACAACAAGAAATTTGTCCACTTAGAAAATTATTTAATTTTTTTTTAAAACCTAGGGGAAAATTCTGCAGAAAAAAATGTTTACAGGAAAAAGAAAAAAGCAAGCGGAACAAACTATATGTATAATTATATATTATTATTTTTCTTTTCTTTTTTTCTTAACCCCCCCCCTTTTTTTTCTTTTTCACTAATTTTCAGGTAATTTTCATGTGCTTTTTACTTGTAAATATTTCTTGATAATTTTGGGGTCAATTTTTTCTTTACTCATTGTCTTTTTCCATGTTTTTGAAAGAAATCAAGCCAATTTGCTCAGGTTTCAAAGGGTTAAGGTCACCGTTAAGATCTCGAGGACAGTTTACAAACTGACATTTGCATTCAGTGTGGAACTTCTGTCAACCTCTAACTGGCCAACTATAATTTCCTACTAAGTAAACACTGTCTTTTTTAATCTTATACATGAGCAGTCAGAGGTAGCCAAAGTGGAGGTGAGGGAGAAAATGTGTGTGTGTGTGTGTGTGTATGTACATAAAAGTGTTCCATTTTGCTGCGTCATGCCTTCCTCAAGGAAACAGAGAGAAATGGAAATCAGGATGAAGTTGGGCTGTATTTCATTTTGCACAGACTCCTGAGGGAAAAACTTTAAAGGCTGTCCTTGTGTGAACCACTCCAGCTGATTTGTATGTATGTTATTTGTATGTTTGTTTTCTCACCACAGGGTAGGGCACGGACAGGGCAAATTACTGTGGGTGGAAATGACTTAATTTCGTTTCTCTTCTGCATCTTGAGCTAGAGTCGAATCTGGGGTAAGACCTTTAAAGCTGGGGTAGGCAGTTTTACGGAAAAGGCATGAAAACAAACAGCCAAACAAACAAACAAAAATGGCACAATTTCAGGAAACACCTTCCTTCTGTAGCTCCTCTCGCTCTCTGTCTTAAGCCCCTCCCACCAAGAGAGTATGGGTATATTCATAAGCTTCATACAGCAATCAGGCCTCCAGGACGAGCAACTTTTTCTGCACGATATCTCTGACACTAAATCAGGCTTTCACCATGTGAGGGGACGTGCATGGGCTTCTGCATTTGTAGAACAGCCAACAGGAACGCCCTTTGTCTGAAACAACCTGTAATTGGCTCAGGTCTCCAGTCTTGGGCTACATTTTTTAAGCCTGAAACAGAGCCAAAAGAAGGTGCAGACATCTAGTTTTCTCTAAGACCACTTGAATTATAATATAATGAAAAGTTGTTATTGAATTTTTAAACATTGACACCAAATTTAAAAAAACAAACAAAAACAGCCTACTGCTGCTTTAATATTGCTGAGAAGGCACGACAGAGCCTCTGCTTAAAATACCAAAACATTACTATCTACAGTAAGTGTGAGCCATAGACTGTATATAAAGATAGACGACATGACAGCTCCCCCAAAGTGAGGTTATTCAATTTGGATCACCCCCTGGTGTCTGACTGCAGTACAGGTCCCAAGACCCGCCCCTCCATGTTAGTGAATGGGACATAGGCCAAACTGAAAAACTCAAAGTACACGCCAAATAAATTTTTCCCAAAGATGGTTTCCGTCACTGAAGGTAGTTCTCATCGCCCTGATGTTTGTTCAAGTGTTTGTTTTCATGATAAGTTCAGTTTTAATGAGTTATTAAATTATACAAAAGGGGGCTTTTCCACCATGATTGACAGCTGTGACAGCCAATCTGTGCACACACTTTCAATGGAGCTGCTCACGATTGGTCGGACGGGTGTTTGGGCGGGAACTCCCCCACCGCAGATAACGTTACTGCGCAGATGCAGGGCTCCCAATGACATCACCCTTGCAAGATGGCAATGCTCGTATCCGGGATATTTTAACCTAAATTCAGCATAGTAGGGGTAAGTGGGGGCGCATCATCCATCTTTATTTACAGTCTATGGTGTGAGCAGGTGTGGGCTTTACTTTTATTGATATAACCAAACAATGCAACTCACTCTCTGGGGAGTGTCCTGTGTCATCAAGAACTTTGAAAAATTTAGCTCAGCAGCCGACAGTAAGCATCAAGCAAAATTCCAAATCCAGATCTCCATGGCTAACATACAGTTGCTGCAAAATCCACACCTAAATAAATGCATTAAATACACTATATACAGTACCATGTGGAAAAAGGAAATTGGAGTGACTTTTGGGAGCTATCACACCCTTTAAAAGGCAAAGTCTACCCAGAATTCAGATATAATTTGTCTTTAATATTTTTGACTGCAGAGCCTGGAGACATCCATAAACCATGATTTTTTATATTCTTTTATTTATTTATTTATTGTAAGCCAGAAGACAAACCCTTTTCTCCTGTGATAGGACTTAAAATGGGCAACATGAGCAGCATTGTGACTGGTCTTGATTGTTTGCTTGGGTCAATGATAAGACACACGTGTCCTAGATGGTATTCCCTCTGAGAAAAACAAGATAAACTATCCCTGTGTAACCAACCATCTCATTTTGATAATACCGATTTTTGTGCATTTAAAAATTAAACAAATCCCAACAATGACCAAATCCTTTCAATATCGAAAATCATTCAGCAATTTATTGGCTCTGCTAAGTTTTATGTTGTCCAAATATCTGATTTTCTTTGTAGTCATGGTCTGATTGAAATCCAATAGTTGTACAATTCTGATTTGCAGCATATTCATAACTTAATTATCCTAAATCTAGTTTTGGATAGGATCTGACTTTATAAAAATGACAAAGACAGTTTAGACATTATGATTCCAGAATTTAGAGGGTAGTAATAAGAAAGGAATGTTTTTATAGGAGATGGTGAGTTAGATATCAAAATAGAAAGCACAATTGCTAAATATGTGCATAACATATACTGTGATAATGTAAGTAGTATAAATGCCACTAAGATACAGGCAATATGCTTTGTAACTGTTAAAGCTCCAATTTTTTGTTCCATGTGAAGAAGTTATTGAGATTCAAGGCTTTGCTACAACCTTTGATCAGTTATTAGACTGCATGACATTTCTTGGATTGATTCAGTTAATACTCACAGAAGCTGTTAAATACTTAAGCAGAGATGAGCAAAGGTCTGGTGAGCTCACGTCTTTCTAACTCTATACCAGTAGATTTTTTTTTCATTTTAAAACTTGTGCTCTTCAGATTCAACCAATGCTGACTCAAGTGACATTACTTGCAGAATTCCTGCAGCTTCCTCTAGAAACGCTGAAGGCTTACTGCTACTTTTTGTTACATATGCAGGAGTACTCTCAAACAGGTAAAAATTGAAGAGTAATGAAGGAACTTTCAAGGTTTTTCAGAAACAGATATGTTTTGCCTCAATTCGCCTGCTATTAGTATGGCCAACTGTTGAAGAAAGCAACATATCCTTATACAACAGTTTAATATCTGAAGAAAATGGACATACAGTGGTTTATATGACATCTAACAAATTAGCACCCCATAAACAGTGCTGTCACTTAACATTAAGTTATGTACTTAATGTTAAGTTACATGGGTTAGGTTTTGGCAAGTAACATTAGGTAAGGATCAGGAAAATAATCATGGTTGTGCATCGTCATGTTCAGTACTTAACATTAACTTACATATTTTAGGTTTAGGAAAAGAAACACAGTGAAGACATACTAAGTTCATATGGTTTCCCCCAAGACACAAAGAACAGTCACCTGGGGGAAAGTCCTGTGTTTGTTTGACCCTCCACCACTTAAACCTACCTCCTAACACCAACTTTCACTCTTTACAGTACTTCCTTCTTTACTCCCGTCAGTGCATTAGTCACATGATTGCAGCCTTTCTGATTACGTGTGTTATTAACAAACCACTGGCTCATTATACAAATTCTGGTGCATTACTTTTCATAGGTATACGTAAGGCACAGTGTATGAGAACAGCCTGCTAAATGGACCAATGGAGTTGGGTCATCACTTTTTCATAATTGCAAAGAGCTTGCACTAAATGAACATGTCTGAGAGTTAGTCATGCTAGCTGCTCAATGAAGCCCTACTTACACGAAGCAGTGTTCTGAGCAAGAACACGTTTAAAGAACCAGTGTTAACATGCTGATGTTCAGCAAGGTTTGTTTACCATAGTCACCGTCTTTTTAGTGTGTTTGAATGCTAACATTTGCATATCAGCACTTAACACAAAGTATAGCTGAAACTGATGGGAATGCCATTAGTTTTATGGTTATTTCTTCATAAACCAAAGTACTGGACACATTTCACATTTTCATTATATATATTATATTTAAGCATTCCAAAAGTTGTTAAATTCTACAGTCAAGACTAACCAAGTGCCATCCCTTTAGACCATAAAAATAGATTTGAAATGTAACTACTGTTTTTCCCAAAATGGATTTTGGCAAGCTGAAGGCAAAGCGACACACCTCTAGTGCCCTGATTAAATTGATGGTAATGGTGTTTGGCAGGAACAGTTATCAAGAGCAACTGATAAGACTGCTCCAAAGCCATTAGTCAGTCCAACCCAGCATACCCAGTCGGTGCTAGCAGTTTTCAGCTACAACCCTACATCAAGTAGATAGATATAAATGTGCTAGTATCACAGGCTGATCACCCTCATTCCTATTGTACAAGCTGGAAAATCGCTTTATCCGAGGACTAATGTGCCACATATAGATAAAAATAGCAGAACCACACATGCTGGTCAATTAAATGTCTTTCCGCTCTAGCTGTGGCTGACCCCAAAGCCGAATGGGTGCCACTGGATCTATAAGAAAGCAGGAAACGGCAGCAGTCGAGCACCGTGTCAATTTGCTCAATATCGTGGACAACTGTATTCTGTGTATGGGCATGAATGAGCCTCATATTGCCATTAACTAAGCAAGTGCCATGTTACATAATCAATGGAAACAAGTGAGCTCCTGTCTATTGATTATCCATGTAAAAATAGAATGAAATGCTCGTCCACGTGAATTTCTGACTGTGTTACCTTTGCATCAGAACTTCCATCATCAGAAGTTTGACATAACTTTTACCACAGTGCCAGTTCTTCATTGAATGAACAGAAATACAGAGCTACTCAGCGAGAATGTAGGTAAACTTCTCACTTACGGACAGGCTCGACTGGCGACTCCAGATGAGAGTGGATGGACTCGAGCAAGTCATAGTCATCAAAATCCAAAACAAACTCTTCAAAGTCCCCTTCCATGTTGGACAAAGAGCTGTGGTGCTCATGTTGGTGCTGCTTTGGGGTGCCGAAGCCTTTTTGTACGCTGCAACGACGTTCTGGTCCATGGTGCTCAGCGCCACGCTTCTTACCAGGGGTCCCTTGTCCCTGGTTGTCCTGTCCCTCAATGTCTGTCATCTCCACAGTCGGTACCTCCTCCTATCCTCCTCTCTCTGAGTGGACACACTGCTCATCCAGGGCTTCCAACTCCTCAACGCCGTCGCTCACCCTGGGTCACTGTTCTGATGAGCCTGGGTCTTTGAAAGACCAATAGCCTACCTCTGCTGTATTGCTCTGGTTGTGCAAACTTTGGAAACCAGCTCCAGAATCAGATGTTCTCAAAAGGAAGTTATATGAGGCAAAAAAAAAGCATAAAAAGAGAAAAAATCTTGGAAATCTTGTGTCAGTCAAAATAATCACCCTTCAGTCCATCCAGAAATACAAGATCCATTGTATGCGGGATGAGAGAGATACATAAATGGTAGCAACATTCACTTTAGCCACAGCTCCCAAAGGAAGTATTGATAAGGGATGGTCTACTTTGTGCCCGCTGAATGGTAGGACCGCCCTTTTTTAATGATGTCCCCAGCTCATTGATCTTGCCGTTGGTAAAACCTGAGACTTGATGCCTTTCGTTTCCACAGGGCCGTCATCACTTTCCAACCATGTGATGTGCAGTAGTGTAAGGTCAAGTTCAAAAGGTTGGTGCCTGCACCCCGAAAAGCAAAAATATACACCAAAAAGACACATGCAGAAATATAATCTGAGAAGTGCACAAATACTGCTAATGTGGATCCTAGATAATGAGAGTAATAAAAATCACACCTTAGAATCGCTCCAGCTCTCTGCTTAGTGAGAGATCATGGTGCTAATTATCAGAGCGAGCTGCACCGTTTCTGTCCCTTGGTCTCCATGGAAACCATGCATCCCCCTGAGGTGTTGTGGTCTGACTCGTCTGCAGCAGGCACACCAGTGTGAGGTAAACAGGACACTCTCTTAAACATGCTGGAATATTGTATGTGTGTTTGACTGTCTGTACTTGCATGCCTGTGTAGGAAAGCAGGAGTTATTAAAATTTTAACTGACTTTTATTTCTTGTTAGGGTTGGGTCATTGAATTAATATATTGCTATTGGTTTGATTTTTGACACTGTATTTTGCTACTTTTATGTGTCTGCATTGAAGAATGGGTGAGAAAAGTGAAGAGAGAAAAGAGAAAAGTGGAGAGCCAGTGTATTTTTACATCTAACTTAGTCTGTTTAGATGGTTGTTGTTTTGTTTGTTTGTTTTGTACCAAACCAAAATTGGTTATTGTTGAAACAGTGGAAGGACTGACCACAAGGTTCCTACTGCTTGAGGCAAGTTAGATAGGAGAATGATTTTACAATGACCAAAATTAAAAAAAAAAAAAAAAAGATTTGTTTTGTTTCCCCAGTAAAAATGTCAGATCTACTTTAAATAATAAAAAAAATTAAGAAACTTTTTTAGTCATGCTGAAGAACACAAGTGACAGCCTCCGAGATGGAAAAATGAAGCCATTATGGAAGTGCCAAAAATGCAGTTCATCGAATGGTCACTTGAGGGTGCCTCCAAAACAGTCCTGCAGTCCCGCACAGGGTCAAGTAACCCACAAATGCTGTGAAACTGGTACAAAAAAAAAGACAAAGAAAAAAAAGAAAAGAAATATATATATACAAACTTACAGGTACGGGCACCTGTAACAAAACAAACTAAACTGACAGCTTGTGAAAACAAAAAAAAAAAATGTATTTTTCATTTCAGCTGTGCCTTTCATCCTGCACAGCTGACTTCATGTTGAAAGCATACGATTCCAGGCCGTTCTCGGCAGACATCACAGATATCTATGTCACACTATCTCAACCACACGCTCTACTTTTTACAACAACGTTGCCTATCCTTGACTGAGACACAACTCAGTTTAATGTCATAGTTTTGCAAAGTGATGAACATCACTTTCCCGTCAACTGATAGCATTCGACTTGGGGTTTGTTTTTGTCACCACTTTTGTTTGAAATTGCAGTTTATGTGATTTTGGATGAATTCTTCAGCCAAAGTTCAAAATAAGATCAAATCCAACTACCATCATGTCTTAACACATCCCAACAGTGATTACAACAGATTATGAATAACATGGCCTGTAACTGTCAAGCATCAATCCCTGCACATCCGATAGCTGGTTCAGAGTAACTGTGGGTGCCCTGTTGACTGTCGGCTCCTGAACAGTCAATGATCACTCTGCTCCGGTAAAGCAGGAAAGGCCAGGGGCAGGGTCGCTGCTGAAGGGGAATCGATCGCAGCATCTAGTTAATTAATGCCCTGGATGCTGCGAGGCAGAGTTTTTCTTTGGCAACACGAGCTTTGGCCTCCCTATCTCTCTCTCCTTTTCTCTCTTTTCAGTGTTTTTCTCTGTCTATCTTTTTCTAAGCTCACGGAAACCTATTTCCAAAAGTGCAGGCTGTCCTGCAGAGATGATTACTGATGTGGTTCATTTTCTGGAGTGATTGGCGCTTGATTCAGTGGGCCTCATGCAAGAAACGATATATGAACCAATTTTCTTTTATTTTTGCTCAAATCAAATCCCTAATATGTTCTTATTTTGATAGTACCCATTAATTTTTGGGATTCACTAATGTTTTCTTATTTTTGCTCTTCTCTTAGGTAAGAGAAATTTTTACGAGTGGTCCAGAGCACTCTGGCCAAAAGAAAAAAACATCTCGTTTTCACAGACCACAAATTGTTGCCCAGTGCAAGCAAAATATGTTTGAGAAACATTTTAAAAATGCATGAATATCATGTAATCACATTAAAATGGATGTTTTAGAGTAATTAGAATGACAGGATCATTACACTTCCCGGCCAAAAAAATACTGTGACATTCGGTGCATTGATCCCAATTACTATGATTTTAGTTATTGTGCATCACTCTGCTGACCAGTGTTGAAATGTAACTAAGTACATTTACTCAAATTTTGTACTTTTGTACAAATCTGATGAACTTTTACATGACTTAAGTGTTTCAATCTCATGTCACTTTCTACCGCTACTTCACTAAACTCCAGAGAGAAATATTGCACTTCTAACCCCACTTCTTTTATTAGATATCTACATCACAAATTAAGATTTTTGTGCATAAACCATATAAAAGTATACAAGTGCAGCTGAAACAATTAAACAATTAATTTGAAAATGAATGGGCAACTATTTTTTTAATTGTGTAAGTTATTTTTCATGCAGGAAATATTTCCTGGTTTGAGCTTCTCATATAAATTGTACATATGAGGACTTGCTGTTTTATATTTCTTTTTTTAAAAATGTGATTTCAATTTAAATTTCAATCATCTTTTTATTTGTGTTTGCACACAACACAAAACTTGCCCTTATATAGTATTTAGGGGGTGTTACCTATGCTAACATCAGTGACTTGTGATAAAGTGGGATTCAGCATTGAGCACACCTGGGTAAGAGAAAAGAACATTCAGAACATTTAGTGTGTCTGGAGTTGACTTATATTTTTTCTTACCAGAAAAATAAGAGAGATTTAAGAGGAGTGTACTGCATAAGGTCGCATATCTCATATGTCACAACAATAACTGAATATAAAGATCAATGCGCAAGGAAATTAATGATAAAACTGAAGGACTTTTCTGGCGTTTTCTCTCTAAATTTGATCACGAGTTACAAAAATGGTGAGCAGAAACTGTCATTTCTCTGTCCTCCATCCTTTGTGTTATCTTGTTTCTAACAGTGTATGTGGGGGCCAGGAGCTGTGTGGGTTGGTTTCATGTGACAGAATGTGTGGGACACCCACTGCACAGCCAAGTTACAGGCAGCAGAGAGAAAACTTGTCAATGGTAAACAGCAGAGCAGCAAGGGAGTCAATAAATGCTCAACAGGCTTTCCAGGTTGACCCCTTTTTCAGAGAGGCAGGAATAATAACAATCAATATCACTGTTCTTATATTATTGACAAAAAATAGGGTGTAAGGTATTTCAGATCACCCGCTTGTTATCATAATCCAGATGAACAGATGAATTTATAGAAAAATAGTCACTTTTTTCCCTTGGATTTTTAATTTAAAGGTCTTCTGTGTAGGAATTAACTGCATCAAGCACTGAGGCTGCAGACTGAGACCAACTGAAACGTCTCCTGTGTGTCAAGCATAGAGGAGAACTACAGACCAGTGAAAATAATTCTAATTTACGTGTAAAAAGAGCCACTGAGTGAAATTCCAATATTTCTTAATACATAGATACATGCCCAGGATCCTACCACTGAAGAGGACCAGAGAGAAGTCATAAACTCATATTAAAAAAAAAAAATCCTATTCCATTTAGCCTGAGTCCTCTGCAGACGTTACTGTCTTTCAGAGGCTGCAACAGGCTGAGTTCAAAACTCAGATAGATAGATAGATAGATATCTGGATAAATATCAGTACAAAAAAAAAAATATTCTTACAGGAATCTCCAAATGTGAAGTTTTTGATACCATATCATGGCATGCATTTTTCTGTGGTGTTCCTCAAGCTCTTTGTATTTTAATGTGATATTTAGGAGGGATTTCTGCCAATGAAGCAATTCTTGAGTGGGCAAAAAAACAATTAACAACAACTTATGAGATATAATATAATAGTGTATGGATATGTCCATCATATATTTCCATCATAATTGTCTATATACACTCAAAACCTTTGAATGGGCGTCTAAAGAAAACACAATGTTTGATAGTATGAGTTTTCTGTGATGACTTCTGAAGGATGGTGACACCTGTTAAAGCTTCAATCAGCACATGTTTAATATGAGTAAAAGTATGAGTATACAATTATAATTACAATTACAAGGACCATGGGTACAATAAACAAGTACATAAATAAAGATGAGTACAAAGATGAACTAAAATGAAGACTACAAATGAGGACAAGTAGAACAAAGACGAGCGCTCGGGTCAGCCCAGAGAGAGACAAGACTAAATGCAGACTAACTGACACAGAACATAGAAAGCTGGCTGACATCAATCACATAGAAACGCAGTAGTATTTATACAATGCTGTGACGTAGATGGTAGGTATCTCTAACTAACATGTCAGGTATTAGACTTCTTTTGAGGAATGAGGCAAATATTTGGTTTGCTAAATTTACTGGCGCTGGACCAGCTCAGGTATCTATGGTCAAACATAACTTGCAGGCACTAAGACTTCACCATATATAGGTAGGTATTTACTTGAAATAGACATAAGAGTCTTGAACTAACTATGGAGGATGCATAATCATAACAATTCATACTAACAATGTTTATCACAGATATGTGACTAGACAAACTTTACACTATCTCCCCTTAAACATTCCCTGTCCCAAGAGACAAAAATTGTTTTTGGGTTAAATTATAATGTATAAAATAGCCATAATTTATTTGAACTATGAGTATATTGAAAAGGCATAGCTATTTTTCATTGCCAGCAGAGGGTGCTGAACACTATGTAAATATGTTGATTCCAGCCTTAAAAAAAAAAGCCAAGTGAAAATACAGTCTGACCCAAACATGATATTCCTGGATTTTTTTTACTTAAAATGTATATCCTGGCAGGGACAGAACATGTTGACATGTGACATGTTATCACTATCATAAAATAAGATAAAATAAAATAAAATAACATAAAATAAAATAAATAAAAATAAAATAAAAATTTGTCCTTGGTGGAGGAGAAACAGGACGAATAGAGCTTCCTGCTGAGAGTGAAAGGGATTATGACCACGCTGAGTGTGTGTGTGTGTGTGTGTGTGTGTGTGTGTAAATACATTTAGATATTGCAATCAAAGCAGCAGGAGTCCGTCCTCCATGCTGACGATATATTTCCTTTACTGTCTTTGGAGCGTAAACATGCACATGTATCAATTCATGTTCAGATTAAAATGATGATTTATCTATAAAATGTGAGGTTCTTTCTTCCTTTTTTTAAATCTAATATATCCTAGTTTTCCTCCTCTACATGATCACCCATTCCCAATTTGCTTAGGTTTCAAAAGGTTACTTCATGCTGGAGAGGCTTTAATGAAGATGTTTTGCATGCTGTGTGCATCACTTGCCACCAGAGGTCAGTGTTGTGCAAACAGGCAGCTGAGCTGACCGCGAGAGTTTGACAGAACAAGATTTGAAAAAACAGTCGGTAAACACCGGTCCGTGGCGTCTCTGAGAGGGAGGACGGAAAGCAGCGTTTTTCACATATGACCCGATGAATTAAGGATTTATTTTGACCAAATCAGAGTTGCTGACTGTTGGAACAGTGGGATAACTACCTAAACAACTAGCAAGACTGACCAACACGGTTTTGGTGAGTTGTATTTGGTCTCTATTGAGTCTGAATGAAGTGTGTTTTACGATTTAACGAGCTAACGAGGCAATTAAGCTAGCCTTAGTTTGGTAAAAGAGGGAAAACTGAATTCAGAAGCTGTATGGTTGCATTTGTCTGTTTGAAGAAAACAGGTGAAAGAGTATTAACTTTGGTTGAGTAGAATGAACCGGCAGAAACGGCGGACTCGCCGGTTGGTGGTGCAGGTGTGGTGTTGAAAACGGTTTCCTCTGATATGTGTTTCCCCTTCTCTAAATCTGAACCTATACATCTTAATGCTTTAATACTTATAGCACTCATCACTTTGTGGTTTATTTAAAGAACACAAGTACCTTATATGTTTAATGTGTTTTATTTATTTCAGCACTTATTTTTACTTTGAACACAATTCTATTTTTAATTAATTTATCTTTTATATATATTTATATATTTTTTTCTTATATTTTTAATATTCCCCCATCTAATTCATTCACGCACACATACACACACACACGCACACACACACACAATATATATATATATATATATATATATATATATATATATATAATTTTCTATCCAGTATTTCATAATATTTAAACTGTAATACTAAACCTTTGATATCAATGCACCCATACAGTGGTGAACCATAGGAGCTACATATACCTGATCCTTCCTCTGCCCTTCCTGAGCATGTGGACCATTTAATTCAATTTTATTTTTAAAAAAAATAACCATTCATATATTTTTTTCTTTTAATCAGTAAAACTTCAAGTGTTTTATACACACCTTGTCCTTGTAAGCCCAAGCCCCTCCCTGACATGATCATTGAAGGGGCTGCTACACATTAACAGGGGGGAGACACTATTTGACATGGGAACACGCTTTCACACCGCACACTGATACTGTCAAACTCTATATCATACCATGCTGTATACCTGGTGCAAGGTGTGAAAAATAGATACCACGCAAGCCTACAGAAAATAAATTTGCCATCATGTTTCAATACGTGGAGGGTTAGCCATGCACGACCACTGTAACAACTACATTACTACAGCAAATTTTACTTATTTTCTGACTTTCCAAAGCCTGAAAAACGAGACTGTGAAATTCCATGGTGTACAGAAATAAAAAAAGGATATGAGAAGGGTTGCAAATCACTTAAGCACTTTACAATCAATTAATCATTACTTGACCAAAAAAAAACACCTCAAAAGCTTTGCTTAATTCATGCAATAGCAAATATGTTATTTCCTTACAGGAAGCTCACAGGAATGCATTGCATATCGTTTGA
Source organism: Plectropomus leopardus (assembly GCF_008729295.1). Classification (NCBI taxonomy): domain Eukaryota; kingdom Metazoa; phylum Chordata; class Actinopteri; order Perciformes; family Serranidae; genus Plectropomus; species Plectropomus leopardus. The sequence continues at coordinate 5,887,989 of NC_056472.1, forward strand.
CAGCATTACATCAATTAACTGATTAAATTTTAGACATTCGATTACATTCTTAACAAGTGATCATCGATTCATTATTATCCTTCCTAGATGTGACTGTTTGAAATTTGTGAAAATAAATCACTGGCCTAAATCCACAACATGAAAACATGTTTCAAGTATGTGTATATGAACTGCTATAGAGACGTGGCAATTATATCATAAATAGCCTAGCAACCACATGAGGTGCTGTCATGAAGGTCTGAGCAAAGTGACTGGCTGACATAACAACCGAGCCTGAAAAAGACACCTCGCAAAGATCCCCCCACAACGCTGTTGCTGCGTGGGTGAATATTAGAACTGAGTCATCTCAGAAGGTACATTTAGCAACAAAGGAAATCATCTCCCATTCCGCTGCTCCACAGCCATTTTTTCTCAATAGCAGTGAGAGAATGTAAAGGTTGTTTCTCAGTCAGCTGGTAAACAGTGAAGTGGTTTAGCCATGTCGTCACTCTATGGGCCAAAATATGGCACAAAATAATCCCATTACATTTGCAGATATGAAAAAAAACAACCCAAAACTATGATAAATCTCCCCCATTTACACACATGATGAGGGCAAAATATGACACACCTCTCAGTATAATCAGGGATGCATGAAAATATTGGTATGTCATTAGTATTGCATGGTATTGGCTTTCTAATGAAATATTGGAATAAGCCACCATGCTGATTTCTGCCAAAACGACCAACTGATCTTTTTTTTTTTTTTTTTTTGCTGACAAAGTACAAAACATCAACTCTAAATATTTTCTCATTTTGCACAATGAATGAATATTGCAAACATTGAAAAGCGTTGTACTTCATGTCACATTTTGCTGGTGGGCCATCACTATAAGAGTATACATAATAAGATCCACCCCAGAGGAGACTTGAAAAAAACGTGGACTAAATAGGGGTAGATAGTGCAGGTACACAGCCGTTACATTCATTCCCCAGATACTTTTACAATGCCAAGAGGACAGATGTGGTTGACACAGAAACAGTGACCAATCAGAGCAGACTGGGCTTTTTCAGGAGATGGTGTAAAGAGACGTGCTAAAACTGAGCGTTTCAGACAGAGGGTGAATATACAGGTATATTCTGGAACACTGTGAGAAAGTTGGCCTTATTTATCAGTTATCAGACATGGAAATCAAGGTAATGGGTTAAATCAAGAAATACTTCCATCTCTTGATGCTTTTACCTAATATCTGAATTTCTTAGTACAGGTTGACTGTACTCTTCCTACTTTAGCTACAGATCGTCTCCTCGTTCCTCATTATTACAGCGCATTGTTTTTTTCTTTCTGCTGAATGTTACATAAAGCATGTCCTTCTATTTTATCTCCCATCAAACCCTTGCTGCAAAGCCATCATTTTGTTGTCATTAATTCGCTGTTGGTTTGGGGCATCAAACAACAAATCCAACCAATAACATTGCTTATATTTTAAAGCACAAACTAGATGCAAATTTGGAGGAAAATATCATGCATTTTGAATGTCTGATAACCCACCGGAAACATTTAAGTCCAGCCACAACAGGCACAAAATGTACATTTTGTTATCGTTTATATCATCAAAGATCTAAATTTATTTTTTCAGCATCGCGCCTATGTCATGGAAAAAAAGATAGCTGATGAACATCTTTGGTCATAGTTTTTGTCAGCAGAATAATCACTGCTCTGAAGTCTGCTCAAGTTCAGTCATCGTAAGTAACTTGCGATGATTAGTTCTGGCAAACGCAAAGTTGTCTCTCCTGTCGACTGAAAATGGCGATTCCAATACAGATATGTCAATCAGTACTGACTCATTAGGGATATGATATGATCAAAACGTTAGGCTAAAAAATGTTTATCCAGCTATCAAGCAGCTTTTTAGCCAGTTATTCATCAAAGAAAAGAAAAGCCCTCGATTACGCCTCACTTACTTTTCATGTCATCCAGGTCGGCGCTGGCCAACATCTGGGCCTCAGCTTCATCAGTGGGCACCTGCTGGTAGACAGCTGTCTCCAGAGCAGTCATGCTGCCGATGCAGATCCGCTCCCGCAGGTCATAGTTGCTCCGCTGGGCGCTCGCCAGACGATGGTGGACGGGCTTCCTACGGAACCAGCCGCGGGTCGTGGTGGAATTCGAGGGATCTGATCCTGGAGGAACGCTGACAGAAAGCAACGACAGGTATTGTTAAAAACATTTAAACATTATTAAATGTTTAAAATGTAAAATAAAATATAATGAGCTCTGTGTCATATGGCATGAGGAAAAAAAGTTTAATACTAAGTGTTAAAAAATGTTGATATATGATTCCCAGTAAATTCAAATGTTGCTGCTGAGTCAAATGCTTTGTTGGGCCTCTGGGTTGCAATGCTGTCTCTTTACCAGTAGAGGGCTTCACAACATAGCAGCGGGCTCAGAATCTCCTCTAACCAACCCTCTGAGTCATCCTCTGCTGTGCTCACTCAAACTCAGTCTTGCGTGTCACAGGCGCGGTGGTGTTTCCGTGCTTTTATCCCACTAGGCATTAGCAGAGACAAATGCCTGAATCACCATGGGGTCCCTGACCTCCCAGCAGCAAAATCCATACATAATTTAATAATTAGGAACAAAAACAAACAAGGAATCCATATTCTGACCGTATTCCATGCTTGCTGGCCTGATGGTCTTCTAATATCTAGGATCCAGCAGGAGCCATTAGTGAACCATTACAGCCTTTGTATGTATACTGGTTATTAGTGCTGATTAGTTTGATGCCCACATTCCTACTGAAACATTCAAGCTGCTAATGTACATTTCACATGTATATGTCTGAAACTGATGCATGCAATAAGAGAATAACAAAAAATCTTGTCTTATCTGTTTGTATTCTTTAACACCTGTTATATTAAAAGTGTTTAATACAGAAATGTGATGCAGGAGGGCTGTTCCATATTTAGAAACCTTTGAATATTTATTTGAATCTTTTTTAATTCCACCTCGGTGTCCTCTTTTATGCCATTGCTGATTACGTAGGCCTACTAATTTCCATCTGTCTGGCAAGTAACCGTTAAACTTGTAAAACAGCACACCATAAACGTGTGAGCCAAACCAGTCTACAGTAAACCAGTCCACTAGGCATATTTGATTGCAGGTAACCATAGCAACATATTTCAGTGCAGCATTTCATTACCAGTAAACACTCACTGGTGAAATGGATTTACAGTAATAAAAACATTAAAGTGACTACAAACCTTTGAGCTGCATTATCAATATTTTTAGATGAATTAATTACAGTGAATTAAAAACAGTGTCTAACTTTGGACTTGCTCCAAGTCAGTAGTTATCACACAACTGTTTGCTCCCCTCAGCGGAGTATTTTAGCATCTTCAAGCTGATTGTTTTAGTTTTATAGCCCCCAGCTTCACCTCAGTTTTATTGCTCTAATCATCCTTGTTTCCAGCCACAGCAGGCGGCTGTTTACAAAAACCAAAACAGAATTACTGCCTTGTGGTTGTTTGCCTCCACAAACCAGGCAAATTTCAGTTACATTTTCTATTCGTATCTGTCAAAACATGGATGCTTTACACATTTCTCCCCCCCAGCAGCACAAAAGATCCATATAATCAGCACAGTTTAAAGACTAATATTGACCTAATATCTCCTATTCTGCTCCTGAGTTAAGACGTAATGACCAGAAAAGTGTTTTTGCAGAACATTATGATATCACAGTGAAGCTGAACTTTGACGTTTTGGGTGTAAAATGTCATCACTTCATCATTTTTATCCTATTGGACATAAATGTGAAATTTTGTCATAATGAGTGTATGAATTCACAAAAATCTTGAGATGTGGCCAAATCATGTCATGTGATGTGATGTGATGTCACATTGACCTTGACCTTTGACCAACACATTTTTTCAGTTCAGTCTTGAGTCCTGGTGGGTGTTTGTGCCAAATTTGAGGAAATTCCCTTCAGGCCTGCTTATGATATCGTGTTCACGAGAATGTGCCCGATGTAAGCTCACAGTAACCTTGACCTTTGACAATCAAAGTTTAATCAGCCCACGCTTGACTCAAAGTGAATGTTTGTGCTAAATTTGAAGAAATTCCCCCAAGTTTTTATCAAGAGATCGCTTTCATCAGAGTGAGACTGACAAAGTCAGTGACCTTTGACCTATGACCACCAAAATGTAATCACTTCATTGATGAGTCCAACTGTCGTTTGTGCTAAATGTGAAAAAAATCTCAATGTTTTTGTCTTAAGTTTTGGGGAGCTGTCATCCATCTGTATTATGGTGTATCTATGTATCTATGGTGTGAATACATGAACATGTATGATCATCTAGCAGACAGGTAGCAACCTTAGCATTTATCTCGATGTCATGGTTCTTGCAACCTGATAAGTGTTAATATTCACTCTCCTTCAGCTGTGTTTTGGTTTCCATCAAATCTCAGTGGAAATATCTGGCTTTTAGGCTGCTAATAGCTAGCTGTATCTGGCTTTGTTTGGTGCTGGGCATGTCATTTTCAGTTATTTATCAGAGCTTTTTTTTAACAGAAAATAGTTGCTGCTGATGAAAAAAAGGTTAATAACACATTAAATGTGTGGTACGCAGAGCAAAGCAATTACCTGAATGATGTTTCGCAGAGGAAGGCTCAGTAGAGGTGATAATTCTCTGTGGGCTCGTTACTACAAGCAAACCTTGATTTGTTTACCTGAAAATACCGATATCCTAATGTTGCAGTGTCCGAAATCCTCTCAAACTAATTCAGTTTCACTATATTCACATGTACCACTACTCTGATTATAAACCCATGCAGGCAATAGTTTTCAGTGCGAACTTTAGAAGTAGCCTACCTGTTGCAGGCTGTTTCCTCTCCATGCACGTCCTCATTCTGTCCAAGAACAGCAATTCCCCCATTAGGTGCCTCCCCCTTTGTTACAGTAGGTGCTGCTTTCCTCGACAGTGGATGTTCTTCGTTTTCCGCGTGGAAGGTAGCGAGTTGTAGGGGTTCCTCCAAGTCTTCTTGGCTCCCCAAACTAAACTGAGAGGAAGAGGAAGATCAGTGAGAGGGGAGGAATGTGCTTCCTCGTAGGTTGTCACAAGCTGAAAGCACCAATACAGTTACACGTTTATGCCGCCTGTGTTAATTGTATGAATTTATCTCGCCACCTGTATACTAGAGGTCTCTCAGTCTTATTTTACCTGTGGTTGGATATCAGGTAGCTCTGTGGGTGTGGCAGCCACTCCTTGTCCTTCTGTCTCCGACTCTGCCTCTTCCTCGTCTACCTCGTGGATGGTGGGTGTGACGTCGGATGGTGGCAGGGAGGTCTTTTTTTTCTTCCGCTTCTTTTTGCGACGTCTGTCCGTGCTATGCACCCTCTTGCGTAAACGTTGGGGCAGGGGCAGGTGGGTTGATAACGGATGGTGTGTATGATGAAATGTGTGTCTGTGATCTATGATGAACAAAATTAAGAATGAGAATTACCGCTTTGTTGTGTTATGTCTCTGCAAACAAGTCAAGTTGGAGTTAGAGTTTTAACATGGATGCTTCACACACATCTTAGTCCTGGTTGCACAGAAGATCCATACAATCAGCACAGTTTGAAGGTGGACACCCAAGATTAGTGTCACCAATTCAGTATCTGACCAAATGTCTCCCCTTTTCTTTCTGAGATATAGCATTGATTCATGGCCAGAAAAGTGTTTTTGCAGAACATTATCATGTGAGGAAGAGGTTGACCTTTGACCTTATAAAATGCCATCACTTTATCATTTTATCTCAGATATGTTGTTGAAATTCTGCTAATTAGCATATATGGCAAAAAAAACATGTTTTGTGAGGTCTAAGTGACCTTTGACCACCAATTTCTAATCAGTTGTTTAAATTTTAGGAAATTCCGTAAAGGTGTTTTTGAGATATTGCGTTCATGAGAATGACACTAACCTAAGGTCACAGTGACCTTGACCTTCCACCTATGACCACCAAAGTCTAATCACTTCATCCTTGACTCATTTTCCATGTCAGCGTGTATTCATAATAAAATCAAAACAACCTTATCATATCAAACGTTTAGTCTACTAATTGTAGTTAGCGCCATACAATGTAACATCCTTTGACCCTTTGTGTTGTATATAATGTCTGGCTGCACCAAGTGTGGAAGTATGTACTTTATATTTTTGTGAAGAGATGAAACATTATTGTTCTATTGGCTTTTGATATTAAACTCAGTTGATGCTGCAAATGGCAAGTTATAACTATCCTCAGAGTCACAGCAGCCTCATCAGGGGAGGTTATTGTTCTGAGCTATTTCACACAGTTCAGCTTGTCACACAATGCTCATAGACCTGTCAGAATAAGGATTTTTCCAAACTGTAATTTAATCTATACAATCTGAGCTTTAACACAGAAGCATTTGTGTCACTATATTAAACCCGATTAAAACTTAACCTTGTTTAACAAATCACATGACCTATCAGCTTCTGTTTGTTCTTACATAAACACACTGTTTTCTTAGCTGCTGGCTTTTGACTCTATTACATAAACATGCAAAGGAAAACATTTTGCTATTCTCCGAGGAATGCTTCCTCTACCCCCCAATGCCCTATTAAACACTTGAAAGACACAACACAAACAAAAGCTTTAGATTTTAATTACCATGCAATAATGGAGATATGGGCTGTTTAATACACATCAAAAGAAAGCCGCTCTGTCTAATCTTAGCCGCTATTATCTCTCTAGCAGAGCATGTGGTATCCATCTGCTAATCTCTCTAATACTAATCCATTGATATACTTACAAACATGCAAACTGGTGCCCTGCTCTAAATGTGATCTCTTAGCATAAAGTCAAACTATGATACACAAGGTCAGGATCACATTATATGTATTTATACACACATAAACACATTTTATATTGTGTTTTAAAACAGTGTAAAGACATCATTCATATAAATAATTTTGGAACAAGAGTAAGGCTCAATCCTATCTCTTATTTAGTTTTATTTCTTACTTAGTTTTCGAGTGGCACCTTGCCTCTCAAAACAGAGTGGCATAGTGGTTGGATAGTGGTTGAAATGTTTTTTTGTTTTGTTTTTTTGTTACGTTTGTTCTGAAGAAAGGGACCATTGTACATTAGCACACACTAAAATACACAACTAAAATAATATGATGGTTATTTTAATTTTTAAATCTTTACTAATTAAAGATGTATTTATGTATTTATGTATTTCTTTTCTTGCTTGTGCAGCAACAACAATGCTTTCTCATGACATATGGTTTGGAGTTTGCCTCTTGCAGCTCTGCAGATAATAGTGCAGTAGTGGTTTGAGTCTGTTGAGTGTTGACTTCATGCTATGTTGATACCATAGTTGGTGAGATACAATGCTGTGAAGTAAAATGTTTTTTACTCTCTGTGACAACAAGCATATTGTAACGTTACATTTGCTACATTAGCTAAATAGCTAACCAAGTAGGTTCTTTATACCTTTCAGCTTAGTGGAAGCTAATATGGGATCATGTATTCACACTGACTGTTAAAGAAGCAAATTGATTAATTCTAGGACAGTGAAGGCATGGTAATACCTACTCTCCCTCTGATTGGATGGTTTCGTCTGCCTTCGTTGGTGGGATTGGTTATGTTTAGGCAAGAGGATGGGGATAGGGTAATGGTAAGACTGTCAGGGTAAGGAAAAAAGAGGCAAAGTACAGCAGGCCTTTTATTGTCATTCTAGGATTCATAAGTTTGTGTTCAGCTCTGCTTACTTTCAAAGTCTTTCTCAGTGTAGTGTCGACCCATCCTGTCTCCGCTGATGGAAGCAGAGTCACTGATGATGTCTCCAAAGCGCTCCACCGACAGTGCTTTCTCCCAGTTCTCCTCCTTCTCTTCTTCCTCCAGTTCCTCGACCGATTCTTCCTCATCCTCCTCCTCCACCTTTACCTAGAGAGGGATAAAGAGAAGGAGAAGACTGCCACACTTAAAAAAAGCAAACAGTCAAAAAGGAGAGGCTGCTACAAGACAAAAGAGAGGACATTTAGCGAGTGGACATTTATGCCAAATTTTTAAAAAGTCTGTCAAGGTGTTGTTGAGATATTGTGCTAACAAGAATGAGACAGACACAAGGTCACCTTCACCTTTCACCTATGACCACCAAAATCTTATTAGTCCATTGTTGGACGTTTGTGCCAAATTTGAAGATCTTAAGATATTGTGTTCATGAGAATGAGATGGACACATAATGGCTCCGGCCCCAGGTACGCCAGTGCGGAGGCATTATAAAAGCAAAATCCTATTCAGGATAAACACAGAACAAATAACTGTGGGGGAGTTCCACCACCAGTTCAGTTGTGTGTCTTTTATTGTGAAACTGTTTCAACACACTGAATGCAGGCAGTTAAAAATGTGGATGGAAAAAAAAACAAAAAATAAAAACTGCTGCCAACACAGCTTTTTAATGTACCTGCCATAATTTAAGCCAAAGTCCACCACAGTTGGCTCCAAGCCCTGCTTTTGCTTTGTATTTATTGAAAATACTATTGAAAAACATATTCTAAAATAATTCTGTTTCAATACAATAGGCACATAGTGTCTGTACACCCTCCACTTCATGTATGGAGGACATAAAATCAATATGACAAAGTGCTAAGCAACAAAGAACTAATGCACTACAGCCCCCGGAGAGGAGGCTGAAGGGAGTGTCCTGCCAGAGCCGTTTGGTGCCTCTGATAGGTCAAATCACTGGGACCGGCCGCTGTCTCCACCTCAGATTGGTGCTGGCACGGTGAGCACTCGGGCTCTAGATCTGTGGTCTCCAATTTCTCTGAGCCAGGGCTCCATTACTTCCTAATTACCAGTGGGATGAAGGGACAGGATACGTTTAATGATCTGAGCTACCTATCCACACAAGGCCGAGGCAGATGAAGCCAGACCGAAAATGAAAGGGAGAATTTTAACATGAGCGAGCGGCCTTGTTTTCACTGGACGGCCAGCTCTGTTTTGCTCATTACTCAAATATTCCTGAGAACCAATTCTAGTTTCATTCCAGCCTCTCTAACATCCTCTCCTCCTCACCTTGCTCTGAAGCACGTTTTATCAGTGTTAGACACTGAATTTAATAGTCCTAATGTAACGCTCAAGGGAATAATACTCTCAGATTTGGCAGATATAACAGCCTGCTTTTGCTTTGCTCCAACTCCATAGGTGCAAATGACTCCAAACTCTTTCATGCCAGCTTTGAAGTCAGTTGGGGTGGGGGTAGGGGGGCACAGGTGGAGGGCGACCCATGCCCAGGATGCGGAGGCACTATGTGAGTAGGATTTGGATGACAGACAATGGAGTACAGTGATTTCAGATACAGAGTATTCTATCAACAGTGGGCTGCAAATGGCAGTCAGAGATTTAAGAGAAGGTTCCTGTAATGTCAGTGTTTGGATCCACACAGACATCGATGGAACATTCATTCTGTCTGATGAGAAATTCTGATGTGAGATAAAAACAAAAATGATGCAAATGGGAACCCAAATTGTCTTTAACTGCCATAATGCGTCATGTTTGTGGTAGGGCTGAGCAATATGGCCTAAAAAAAAAAGTCTCCAATTTTTTTGCGCACCAAAATCGATTTACGACGAACCAGGTTTGTGTTGATATTTGCATTTAAAAATAACAAAGGCAAACTGAAAAATGTAGAGGGCTTTAGCTCAGTATTGCATAATGCACAGTTATGCATATTGTACAGTTTTGCAGTTGGAACATTAGAGTATTGAAAATAATCAATTCTGAAACCATACAATCATCATTCAACATTCTTTCCATGTTGACAAATTATGTTATTGGTTGTCTTGAAATGACTGGACAATAGGTCTGTTGTAATGGAATAAAACCACATCCCCTCCAGCTCTCTAAGTGACCTTTTCATGTGTACGGTCGTACAGATGAGGCAGGGCAACTTCAGCAAAATACTTGCGGCATGGTAGAACATACCTGAGGTGGATAGTTTTCAGCATGTGGATAAAGCCAGGCTTTTGCACTGTATAAATGGGCACCATATCTTTAGCAATATGCAGCACGCTACATCAGTAACAGCTGTGCAGCGGGTCACTTTCCTGTCATATAGGGCACAATGGGAAAATGATTCCACTGTTGGCTGTTTTTTACCGTGCTTTCTGGGCTGACCCAGTCTTGTGCATCTCGGACTGAGACGCATTTCTTCCACTCGACTGCATGCCTCTGTTAAAGATGTTAAAATAAATCACTTGTGTTGCTGCCTTTAGTTGCAACAGCCTTGAAACAAGCTTTGCAGCGGACTATGGTTTGTTTGAGATCTGATGGTGCAAAACCCAACCATTTCCAAACGGCTGATAAGATGATGCCTTTTTTGTCATTAACGCTTGCTGTCATGTTGTTGTGTATGTGTGTGTATGGGAGGTAAACGCGTGCATGAAGGAGGCTAGCAGTAGATGTACGTATTTTTCTGTGTGGTGGTACATTTGGTGGGTGCAGTTAAGCTATGTTAATATTTTTTTTTATTTTTAAATCAACTGTCCCTTTAAGCACAAATGCCAAACAACATTAGTTATATACACACACACACACACACACACACACACACACACACACACACGATGATCAGAGACACGGTCGCAGCCAGGCCAAAGAACAGATACATGGTTATATTTTTAGTCTTTTGTTAACTCTTCATATAACTAAATGTCTTTGGTTTTTGATTAGACCAAACAAGTCATGGGATTACATCACTCTGGACTCTTTCTGACATTCAGCAATTAATTGGAAAAAAAAAATAAAAATAATCAGCATTCAACAGAGTAGATCATTTGACCTGTTGTGTAAATTCACTAGAGCACAAAGGACTCATATAATCCATTTTCAGTAAGCTGTGTTGCCAACATATAAATCTCTTAATATTAACATTGTTATAATGAATGCTAGATGAGAGCTCTCATCTCATGAGAGAGTGATAGCACTGTGGGTTGCCATCCACATCAACACAACAAAGCCATTTCATGCTTAACAATCCATATACTCTGTGGCTGCTTTGGCTACTTCTAATCAATTATGAGGAGGGGAGGTTTCAGTTAAATCTGTATGATGATCTAAAGCCAAGCCAGTGTTCAGTTAAAACATGCTGCTCTCTAACCTTTTCCCCTGAACTGCCAAACTTCTGCTGCAGCATTAATATTTCATATTTAATGGAATGCTGAGCCAGAGAGCAACAGTAAAATATTCATCAGCTGCTGACTAATATGAAGGAGGGTGAGTCTTGTTTGTCAGGATCACATGCCCTAACAGTAGTAATCAGAGGCATATTTGGGTTATTTATGTCCAAGACATTTGGTTTAAAGCAACACGTGGGTTATGATTAATTGAAGTGGATTTAATAAAGAGGATCATTTTAATTCAATGTTGAGGATTGTAACTAGGCTCAAGTTTAGAACGATTTTTCGCTCTTAGAACTCTGCAATAGTATAGTTTGACGGTGCCAAAACTGGTATTTTTTGCTTATTGTGATGTCAATTCACAGCATCACCGTATCTTTAAAGGCATCATATCCCTAAAATCTGCACAACCCAAGCTAAAAGGTTATGTCAATGAAAAAAACACAATAATTAATAAAAGTATTGGAATAGTTACATTTGAAACATACAAATAATGGCTGTTTTCAATCAGATTTTACAAAATAAAAACACAATGTATTGATTCAAAAGATTAATAAATGTAGACACACAAACTTAATATTTATATGTACCTTGTTTTGGGATACGCTCATTTTTAGGAGCAGAGTACAAAAGCATGATTGAGTCATCATTCTTTCTTCTGGTGTCACTGCACATTTACGTGTGGTTTGCACCATATGTAATGTTGTGCAATGGTGTCATAATGAGCATACAATGGGATGACATGGAAGACACAAGCCTTGGCTTTCTTCTGCAAAAATAATCAATGCCCTAGCTATTATGGTTATTGGAAACAGTTTTTCCCAGGTTGACTATTGAACTTCGACAGTTATAGGCTGAACACACACCTGTAACCAACTTATTAGTTGGTTAATTAAGTCTCCTCCACTTTTCCAAGCTTACAGACATCCATCATTATACACACATGCTTAGCAAGTACCCACATAACCTCATTCAAATATTAATGCTGAAAACTGTAAGAAATGTGTATTTAAATACGATGCACGACACCCAAGTATTTACTGATGTGATGGAGCAACCCTACACAAAGACTATACATATAGCATACAAGAGATTTCTTGGGGGGAATATGGTTTCTTCTCCTTACCCCTGTAAGACTCTTTGGGAGGAGAAAAACTCTTTATCAAGCCAAGCAGGAAACACAAAAATGTTTCAATAAAATGCTCAATGCACTGTCAGACTAAAGAGTATTAACAAATCAGAGATACATTCACAGCATTATGAGTTTTTATAAAATAAAAGCATTAACCACAACTGCAAATCTTTTAAAACTGAATTCACCTTGACTAATAACCTCTTAAAAATGTCATGTCCTTCTATGCTTGAAAAGGGCATCTCTGTCCTACAATAACTCTGGAAAAATTGTCGAACATTGTTGAGTGCAGGCCATTTTGGTTACTTAATAACATCAATAGATCAAGTAACTGTATAACGTAAAATGAGCCACTTGTAGTGACAAACAAACATAGAACTGACACTGTGCTGCCTTGGCTCTACAGGGGTTTATACTGTAGCAACCCTCAGCTCATTGGTTTTACAGCCTGAACATAAAGTGTTCTAGTTGATTATCACACTACTGTTTTTAGCCTCAGGAAGCAGCTGTTCTTTTTGTGAAAAATCTCTGATTAACCCACTGTACACAACCTACAAAGCATCCAAAAGTAGCCAAAATAAGTTAGTAACTAGCTGTTGAAGATAGTGGAGCATTTAGCAGCTTAGGCGCCCTCAGGAGTTACTGGAAACCAAAGCTAAAAGATCTTGCATTCATCAAATAGCTAGAGACATGACTCGATCTGTGTCTTCTGTATATCTTCTGTGTAAATAAGCAACTGTTTTCTAACACAAAGCCATATCATATCATATCAAGTGGAAACAGACAACTTTTTAACTAATCCTCCCCAGAGTTTCTTAGTGGTATTTATTGCTGAAGAACTAGATCACTTTCTGTCTTCCTCTGAGCCTAGCAACGATCACTGTTTCCACAGTTAATTTGGCTGTTCCACCATTTGCCTCTTTTGGTACACAGATAGTGAGTTAATCCCCAGTAACTTACACCGGGCATAGATAGCTACTGGAGAAAAGGGCTGTCCTCTTTCGTTTTGGTTACACAATGGTTGATGCCCTTCCTAAGTGCTATAAATTCTTCATTTTCCCTGGAGGAACTGCATAGAAAAAGCAGGGATTATAGGGAACCAATCGAAACTATTCTATAGGTATTAAATGGCAACATTTATGCCATGATGCTAACCTAGACCAAGTGGACATTTGTGCCAAATTTAGAAAACTCCCTGAAGGTGTCCATGAGATATCACGTTAATGAGAATTAGAGGAATACAAGGTCACAATGACCTTGACCTTTGACAGTTAAAATCCAATCAGTCCATTGTCGAGTAAAAGTTAATGTTTTTGCCAAATTTGAAGAAATTCATTTAAGGTTTTCTTGAGCTGTCACATTAATGAAAATGAGAGGAAAAACAAGGTCACAGTGACCGTGATCTTTGACAGTAAAAATCTAATCAGTCCATTGTTGAGTCAAAGTGGACATTTGTGCCAAATTTGAGGAAACAACCTCGAAATATCAAGTTTATGAGAAGGAGATGAATACAAGGTCTCAGTGACCTTGACCTTTGACCATACAGATCTAATCCGTACTTTTATGAGTTGCAGTGGATATTTGTACCAAAATTAAAGAAATTCCCTGAGGGCTTTCTTGAGATATCGCAATCACCACATGTACACTGACAACCCAAGAACATAATGCCTTCAGACAAAGCTTTTGCTTGCGTGGAGTCATAAAACTTCTATTTCCACTTTAAAATATGATTACTTGGAGAGGGCAACGGAAAATGTGTACAAATAATTGAAAAAAATCAAAAGGAGTTCTCTCCGTCTTTATACTGAGCCAGACATCAGTCCTTAAGCCTCCAGGCTACAGTATGTTACAGTATGTCGCTGTATATATTTGTTTTTCTTCAGGCAGCCTATTATAGATTTTAAAATCCAGTGCCAGGCCGAGAGGATTGACAGTTGTGTAGGTAGTACTAGGGAGTCAGTTTAAAATGTGAAACACTCATTAAAATTCAGGCTGATAAAAAATAAATAAAGCAATCAGTGCGTTTGCATTTTCAGTCTACACTGCTTTCTGCTGCTTCCTGCTCTTTTTATTTAGCTATGTTTAAAAGCGCTTCCCACTCCCTTCATGCCTTCATCTCGGCCTCTTTGATTGAAGGAGCTGGCACACTTCCCAGACAAACAAATCACAACAACCAAATATCAGCATCGGTGTTTTGCTTCTCTGTTCACTGCGCAGCTAATGTTTATGAGCCATTATTTTTAAAATGTTTGCCTTATTACTAAATGAATATATTTGTTAATGAAAGAAAGCAAGTTTTCCTTAAATATGGTCCAACGAACATAAAATTTCCTCATCTACATGTCTGATCTGCAGTAGCAGCAGCACAGCAGATTTAGCAGTTTAGTGTATATATTCTGTATATCTGAGCAGTTTATTGAAGCATCATCTCTATACTTAATATTCAAACACATTTTCAGGTGCTTGATTCCAGTAAATGGAAATATTGTAGATTCTTGTTGGCCATTTTTTACATACATTTACCAACACTCAGCCTGATATATCTGGTGTTTTTGAAAACTTTGGGATCTCCGTCAGAATTATATATATATATACATACACACACACACACACACACAATGTAGAAAATCAGTATGTAATGTGTAATATCTTATATAGCCTGATTTTGAAAGTGCATTTCGTGTGCAGAGCGGTATAAGTGTGTGAGTAATTTGCACAAAAATAATAATAATGTAAAAAAAATCTATGTTGTGGCTAATAATTGACATGTCCTAGGCCGTGATAACCCCCCCCCCCCCCCCCCCCCCCCCCCCCAAAAAAAAAAAAATCTACTAAACATGTAGTAATGTAGTACATTGAAAGAAAATCTTTTTTTTTTTTCATCTAAAAACATAGTGGCATCATGACAAAAACCTGGCAATTAAAGGGCTAGAATTCTGAAAATTAATGAATATTTGATATTTATGGACTGATTATTTATGGTGAGTGAGTGAACACAGCTACTGAAAGTAGAAAATCATATTAATGTTTAATATTTTTTTAAGACTTGAGTCTGTGTAATTTAAAGCAGGCCCTAATAAAGCAGTAGTGAAGCTCAAAATGAGCAACTTGAAATGGTATAGTTAAATTCCAGCACCTATTGCTTCATCTATAATATGACCATTTTTAAACAAATTACTTACACAGTGTTGCCTTGAATTTGTAAAAAAACAAACAAAAAAAACTACAACAACAACTATTTTTTTTTGCAAGCCTGCATGGAAAAGGACAAACATATTAAACACCAGTCGTTGGAAGTACTGAGCACAACAACTGGATGATTGAGACTTGCATTATACTGCAACGGACGTTTCAAATAGTTTTGCTTTTGTCAAATGTGGTGCCCAATCAATCAATTAATCAGCGTTTTCTTCACAAATTCAAGGTGACACAGAATGACTAATGAATAGACCAACAGTCATTTTGTGGGTGAAGTATTCCTGTAAGATATACATGGGATGCAAAAACCACCACCAGCCATAGGAGGATCTCTACAAAAACTGCAGCCGATGGAAGCTGGCAGCAGCTGGTGATGTTTCTGTGGCAACCCAGACTCTGCAGGGCCAGATGAGTTTGCTTTAATATCCTCAATCCACGCACACGCACACACACACACACACACACACACACACAAACACACACATACCCTCACACCAAATCAGCTTTAAAAAAAGACAAGCTGGTCATAGTTCAGAGCGGCATCGATCAGCTATAAAAGGTAACGGCTCAAAGAGGCTGTTTTGTGTCTCTATGGATGCTCTGTGTGTTTGTGTGTGTGTCTGTGTGTGTGTGTGTGTGTTTTAAGTACAGAGTGCACAAGTAATTGAGGGTAGGAAATTGAAGGGGGTCCACTTATGTAGCCAAGCATTCAGCCCATTATTTCCTTCAAAGCAGTGTCACAATATGCTATGCACACTGTGGGTGACATGGCCCCCACTGTGCATAATGACACGTCACCTTCTTAGCTGGCAGAGCGTTTTCTCCCTGAGAACGCAGGCTAATCTGTATCACTTGAATAACAGATAGAAAGCATTCTGCCGTGCAGGACACAAACATTTTGCACAGACCCGTGTGTCAGTCCCTGTGTTGCAAAAAACTATTCAGTCTTGAAGGCATTTCAGAGCTCTTTTCACTTCAGATACTCATGCTACTTTATTTTAAAACCCTTAAAAGAAGAGTGCTTCTCTTAAATTATCTTGTGAATTTATTAGACCCCTTAAGGGCCGAGCTAACTAGATTTCTTACCAACAGACAGCAAGCTCAGAGACGTGGAGTTAATGACTAACAATAGCATGTGTGCCATCATGTTAGCGGTTAGCTCACCAGCTGTAATTTG
Source organism: Plectropomus leopardus (assembly GCF_008729295.1). Classification (NCBI taxonomy): domain Eukaryota; kingdom Metazoa; phylum Chordata; class Actinopteri; order Perciformes; family Serranidae; genus Plectropomus; species Plectropomus leopardus. Next base: position 5,904,659 of record NC_056472.1, read on the forward strand.
CAAGCTCATCCTGCGACATTATCAAGCACTGAAAGAATGCTACAGTGGAAAAGTTAGACTGGAGCTCTTAAGAAAATGGACATGTGATGTGAGAGAGTGTCACTGTCAACGCTTGAGAGTTTGAAGGCCTACGCTACATGTTTTTTATACCAAGTTATGTGCACTGACTATGTAGAGCTGAGAATTATGTGCATATATACGATAGATGGATAGTAGATAAGGAGATGGGTAGATGAATAGATAGAAAGATGGATGGTAGATGGATAGATGTATAGATAGGTACACTAGGTAGATAGATAGATTTGTAGATACATAGATACTTAGATAAATACGTAGGTAGATATATAGATGGATATGTAGATAGATTGATACTTAATAGATAGATATATAGAGACACAGACAGATAAGTGGATGGATAGATAGATAGATACTTCATAATCCTTACAGAAAATTACTTTATACTGCAGCTACATTTACAAGTACAAAAGCTCAAATAAATTACTAAAGCAACCCAAATCATACTTAGAAAGCATTAAATACTCCCTATAATGTACTACTTCTAATGTGTTTTAATTTCCAGCCCTGTACAGTAGTGCAACAACATCAAAAGTGCCGTTTAAAGGAAAAGAATCAGGCTCTTTGTTTGACATTCATGATACACAAACAGTTTGAAAGGGCAGCGCTGGCCTGAGGGTAAGACGACAGTTACAGCCAAATGCCTCTGTTATAAATACCAGATCCAGCTGGGAAACTGCTCGATAAAGGGAGCAGGAAACGTCACATCCAATAAATATATATTGTGTTTCTGTTGTGCTTAAGCACACAGATTTTACCTGATCCACCAGCACTGCTCACTGGCATGTAATAGACAAGCGTTTTGGCAGCTGATTGGTTTGAAAATGTGAAATTATTGTTTTGCAGCTAAGAAATTACACAGGCGCAAAGCGTTTTTCTAGCTCTCTGTCAATAAAGATTATGAAGTCTTTTTCTCTCACTCCACATCTCAATCTTAAGCTTCCAGCCAGCATCAATGCCCGACTAAAAAGGCCACCTACTCTAGCTATAAAGGACTCTTTTACTGGCTCACTGAGAATGACTCTATTGTACAAGCTCACATAGTAACGCCGACGTCTACTACACATACATTGTCCACATTTCTGTCTCGAGAGATTTTTTTTTTTTGCACAACCCGCAGAGTCAAACTCTCTCCACTTCTCAGCAGTCTGCATTTGCATATCAATTTTTCCATCCTGGAGATGCCAGTCACTCTCTAAAATGAGAAATTTACCCCTCTTCATTTTCCTCACTTCTATATGTCATAATGCAAACTAACACCGCCAGCTGAAAAATACAAATTATATTATTTTTCTCACATCCAGCACCTTCCTTCAGGGTTGTCTGGAGGTGTAGGTGTTTTTATTTGTGCTTTAGAATTAAACCGCTGTGGAACAATCATAAAATAATACCTTATTTATCTGATAAACAGCTTTATTTTCATTAATGCTACAACCTCTGCTGCTGTCTCAGCCTCTAGAGCTGACCAGGACTTTCAAAGTTGTGTTTACAAACAGTAAGCAACAAATTTTTCAAAGTAGGAATAGTCTGACATTTTGGAACAAACAAAAAATGTCACTACTTAATCATCTAACTCAAGAGACATCTGTGTGAAATTTGATCATAATTAATGTATAAACTTTTGAGTTATGGCTGAAAACATGTTTTAGAGGTCACAGTGATCTTGATCTTTGACCAACAAATTCCAGTCAGTTCCTCCTTGTGTCGACGTGGATGTTTGTGCAAATTCCCTCATGGCCTTTTTGAGTTATCACAATGGACAAGACTAATACATAAGTAATAAACCAATGATTTGGATCTGCTATAAATGTAATACATTCTTTTTTTGGGCCATGCTACACCTTTCCACTAAGTGTCATGAAAATTTGGGTTATAATTTTTTCATGATCCTGCTGACACACAAACAAAGCGAGTGAAAACATAAACCAACAAGATGTATAAAAAGGAATACGCTCCTATTTAATGTATTCATCAATATATTTTTATGGAAAATCCATGAATGAAATACATCAACTCAAAACACGTGGCCCATGTTACCTTACCTGCCACAAGGGCTCTGCCACTGTTCTTAATCACTCAGGTGCTGAGGAGAGCTCTCAGGTCTAATTAGGGCAATTCAGATCAAACTGAAAGCTGTTGGCTTTTTCACAAGGTTATGTCAGTCAAAGCGCTGGGCGAATAGTTAACCCCCTGAGAGGGCTGCCGGCCAAAAGGCAACTGAATCTCTCCGGCTCAGAACAGACTAGCTCAGTGTTAAACAATAGAATAGCTTGTGATCTGTCTTTGCTTCTGAAATTTCATGATTGAGAAATTTTGACATTGGAAATGCAGAAGACTACTTAAAGTGTTGATGGTTTAGAATGGGATGATGGAATAATGTATGGTTTATTTAAAGATTTTTTTTGTATGTGTGTCACTCAAGGTATGTTTTCATTTTTTATATCTTCCTCATACAAGGGCAAGAAACACTTATATGGCTTTCACACCTGTAGTTTGCTTCATTTGGTCCGGGCCAAGGGGGAAAAAAGATAAATTGTTGCATTTTACCTCTGGCTCTGTTTGTGTTCACACTGACTTTTAACAAACGAACCAAGATGAGTAAACATGAGGCTCTACTGACTGACAGCTGACTGGACAGTTTTGGCATTTGTCATCCTGCTGACAGACGTTCATGCAGCACATTAATGCGTAGAGTGTTTATATTTATGTTCCTTGTTGTCGTAAAGAGCTCACAAAGAAATGATGAAACTGATTGTAAGTGCTTAGGCTGCCTATTAGGCAGCTATAATTAGATTGCAAATCGATTGCATGTTATCAGGGCAGCTGTGGGTGCGTAATGGCTTCGTTGTCACACATCACAGAAGAAAATCACAAAACTCTTATACATAAACTCTGCATAATGTTTGACTAGAGAGACGCCATAGAACAGGCATTTTACAGCAGCTGCTGGATGCTCTACAGAGACGCACGTCTGCGTTACCTGCTGCCAGGTCGTTAATCAGGTCCTTAAATGTGACAACTTCTGAGCGAGTTCTGCAGTGACACTGATGACAGAAAGACCAGTTAGAAGTTCCTGTTCCTTTGAAAAACTTCACCCAGCAGAGGCATCTGACTGTATTAATAACTAACAGTAACGTAAAAGCGCTGCCATGCTGGCCTTTATCAGATCAATGAGATAGCGGAAAGATCTCACGACCAGTGGATGGATTTATTATTGGTGTTTCTGTTGACATTATGCTAACATCACGTCTCATATCATAAATCCTGTGGTTGGTGCGTTTTTATTTCACACCACAAACAAACCACACCAGAGTCTCTTTGGAAGCGGGCGGAAGCCCACCTTTTCAGGTGGTCTGGGCCTGATTGTTCGGTTCGCATCAGACTGACAGCTTTCCGACCAGCCCAAACAAACCGTACTAACCGCACAAGCAAACCTGAGTTTGTTTTGACAGAATCCAATTGGGTAGGTGCTGCAGCACCCTTAAACTTTTACCTGTTGTAGGTTGATCAACACATCTATCTCCGGGGCATGACCTCCTGTAGCCATGGGGCCCGGCGTGCAGCCAGAGGGTGAGGAATAGCTCTATGAGGAGTGCAGGGGCCGGCAGGAAAGACGGCTAGTGTGGCTGGAGTAAAACCAGAGAGACTGGGGATGGAGCTGCTGTGGGGAGGGACGCGAGTACCCTGAAGGTAAAGGATGACGGGGTGCAGGGTCAGGTGTGGGTGTGGGAGTCGGGTGGGGTTAGTGCAGTTGGGAGAGGGGAGTAAGCAGGAGAGAGAAGGAGGGAAAAATGAGGTGCAAAGCAGCAGGAACTTGGAGGAGGACGGGGATCAGCCCTTCTCTTTCACGGCTGGGGATCCAGGAAGCCTTTGGGGTGGCATAACCTGCAGGACAGTGGACAGAAGAGACAAGTGAGGGACATATGGGCAACTGTTGGACAGTAACCAAGGACACATCATGTACTAACACCATAAATGATCAGTACATGCTGACAAATACACAAAGTGAATAGCTTTGTCAACCCTTGAAACCCTGAGCAAATTGTTGCTTTTTTTCCTTTAAAACATGAGGAAACTAGTAAAATGTGGTAAGAAAATGACCTGAAAGTTTATAAAACTAGGAAAATATTAATGTGCTAGGTGAAAATGTTCATATATTTAAAATCATGTTACAGAAAAAAAAATTATTTTCAAATTTTTAAGGATTTGGGGTTTTCTTGGTTTTTGTGTATTTATTTTTTTATTTTCTTGTTATTTATTTTTACTACTTCCCCACTAAGTTTTGGGCAATGTTCTGTCAAGTTGCTCGCTTTTGAAAGAAACCAGACCAATTTGCTCAGGTTTTAAAGGGTTAATAGTTATGTTCTCATGAAAATTCTTCACATGCTTGAGTGCATTTCTAATATTTCTGCAAGGTAAAATGTCAATTAATATGTTATTTTTATGCAAATACATTCAACAGTAGATTACATAACCAACCAAGCACCTTATTGTCATACTGTATATCACGACATTTCGTTACTGCTCACCACCCACATGATGGTATTTGTTTTTCTTTTATGAATAAATTCATGTCTTACATGTTCCCCATGGAGTTTTTATCAGCTGCCATGGCGATACAGAGGGCGTTGACATACAACAAGAGCCCCTGTCTGCACAGACTGGGGGGTGTTTCCTGTCCTCTGTGTGACATTTTTTCCCATTCTCCAGTGCCTCAACTGTTACATTTCTTCTCTTGTGATTTAGTGTTGGATTCAAAAAGTATTTCAATTCAATTTCAGTTAAATTTTATTTCTAAAGCCAAATTATCACAAATTTGCCTCAGAGGGCTTTAAAGGATGTGAAAGACAAACATTTAGCAGGCTTCATCCATATTGTTTCACCATGTGCAAAATTAGCATAGGTGAGAGCAATTTATTATTCTTAATTTCAAGACATTTTGTTTGTTAGGCATGTAGCAAATAGAACCAAAATAAGCACTCATTAATGAATGACCCCTACCGGGGCCGTAGCTACAGAGGCGACATCAGGGCGGACAGGAGGTCTCCAGGGGTGCCCCCCAGAAACATTTCAAAATTTATAACTCATTTCTGTTTTATTATTTTATTTATCATAAGTAAGTACATCAATACAGTATACCACACAAATACGCTATAAATGAAAGCTATAACTGTTTACAGAAATCACATATGCAATGCAGTATAATTGATTGACACTTTACTCAGACTTCATGTGGGCTATCTGGCAAATATGTGATTGAGACATTAATGTTATCTGAACATGTCTATAAGCACTAATATTGTTTTTCCCTAGGTGAATGTGTGGCTGTGTGGTACGTAATTTAGCTACGATAGCTGATGGTTGATTCATTTACACTCATAAATTGGCGATATACCACTCAAAGAGTAATTTGCTTGATGTAAGATACCTTTTCATGATTGTTATTATTTGTAGTTTGTTTTAAAAGTAAGTTTCTCATCAACTGATGGGAACATTATGGGATACAAAACTAGCCAGTGGAATATGCTCAGAATGTATGAGCTGTTTGCTAGCAAATGCACATAATGTATGCTAGTTAGCTCCTGATGATTAATGTCAACACTTCACTTAAAAATGAAAATACTAAGAAAGACATTTTCAGCCTATTCTAATTACTGCCTTGACTCTTACCAAAAAGCCTACATATGTCTAAATAAAGATACCAGACTGATATTTTTACTGCTAGAAGCAGCCTGAGGTGCGGCATCCTAAGTTGTTTTGGCATGTTTTAACATGGCTGGTATCGTGAGGCTGGAAAACTCCCAGTGAGCTACATTAAGGGGCCGTTTACATGGCAACGGTTGTTGTATGAGACATTAAACTTTTGTTGTGGTTTGGCCTTTCGTTTACATGACAACAGTGCTTTGGGGGCCTGAAAATGCAAACTTTTGAAATCGGGTCGCAGAGTGTAATCTTGTAACACAAATGTGCGTGGTTCCCTTTAATGGTGTGTCATTACAGAGTTACACCACCAACTGCTGGCCTGAAATGCATACTGCAGCGTTTTTGTTGTATTTGCAGATTCGTGAACGTAAGGATGGTATTGACTATGTTATCATATGAACACTTTTTTTTTTAAAATGCAAAGGAAAGACTTTTCTGTTTTTAGTAGGGCTATTCTCGTCTAACCATGGCATAAGTCATAGTCTTTGTTGTAGAAGTAACTATGTCACCATAATCGTTGCACAGATAGTCCCAATTTAAGATGGTGTTGTTTGGTTCTTTGGTGACTTTGCGACATATTATCATCTAATATGTTAGCCAACATTCGTGCATGAAAATGAAATGATGAAGTTTTGGACAGTTTAACTAGATGACTTTTAAGTCCGGCTAAATTGGACCCTGGTTCGTGTTTTGCCCCTTGGTGCGATTCATTTGGCCTGCATGAACACAGTAAACTGGTGCTAACCAAAACAACTGCACCAAGACCCTTGAGAGGAGATGGTCTTCATCCAGTTCCAAATAAACCCTGGACAGTTGGTTTGTGGTGAGAGTCTGATCTAACCTCAATCACACCCAACAACCAGGTGTACTCAACATGTTTTGTGTTTAATGGCTCTTGTAGCCAAGTGTGCTTTACATTTGGTAGCAGCTCGTGTGAATTCTCTCACATAGTTTGTAGTGGTGCATTTTGGTTCACCTTTCTTTGTGTGAAAAGAAACCGAAACAGGAGAACAATTAGAAACTGTGGGTGTGAAAACGCCCTTAGACTCTAATTAAGAGTTGAAGTGTTTTATTCAGTCTTTTCAATTTCTGTTTTTTGATTGAATGAGTTATTGTGGAGAATGTGTAAGCTCTACTTGTCTTGAAGATAAAATGAACCCAGATCCTACCAGATTTCATGTCCTTAACATTCAGTAACAAAGCCTGCTACTTAGGTCATCTTACTTCTCACTCAGTCAATCAGTCTAATGTGAAAACCACAGTAGCGCACACGCTCATAAACAAACAAGAGAAGGCACCTTGGGACCGCTTAATTGTCTTCATGATGCCAAAATAGACGCTGATGATTATTTTGGTTTTCACGTGGAGGAAAACAGGTGCCTCTCATCCATGTAAACATGCCAAGGATTGTTGGTCTGCAATTATTCTGGGCAGTGTGGGAGAGGGCGAGCCAGACCAAAGCCATTTATCACTGCCATTTTCTTCAGTAAAGGTTCAGTCACTCACAGTTCATCGCCAAAATTTTAGTCAGTTGGCAGAGCTTCCATTTTTCCACGGATTGTGAATATCCCATATGTATATGGAAATACAAGAATCTGAAGCCCTTGTGATCCCTGATCACAAAGTTGAAAAAGTGTATCCAAAACACATAAGACTCAAGTAGGCGTGAGCAATATGGCCCAAAATGTTATCATGATAAAAAATGTCCATATCAGTTGATATCAGTAATTATCACAAAGAATGTCAAGTCATTATTTCTATCAAGTTCAGAAGCAGATTTTTGCTCTGGCTCCAGCCAGATGTATGATTGTGGTTCAAACATCATTATTGTCAGAACAAGTCAAACTCTTGCTAACATTTCACAAATCTGAAGTAGATTCAAAATAATTAGAATCAAAATATTGACAATAAATGGTGTAAGTATTCAAAGCAAACTTCATTCTGGTTAGCATTATGTCAAACACTGTGGAAACAGCTCAAAACATTTAAAGCGTTAAAGTTGATAATGTAAACCAAAGAAATTAAAAGTCTCAGCTGTTGTCAGTGTTTTGTGTACAAGTTTAAAGGCACATTCTGTGATTTCTGCTGTTTAACAATCAAATAATAAAAAACTTTTTTTAGGATACTTTAATGACCTCTCATATGACACTAGCATCAGATCTTTCAAAGCAACTGCCATTGCTGGTTAAAGTTTAGGCAGAAATCATGTTCATGGACCGGCAAGTTTAAAGTTTTCATCATTTTACTTTTATTCATGTCATTTCATTCTAATGAAATGGCTAAGAGTAATATCAGCTTAAGTTAACTTGCTAACTTAGCATTAGCATTAGATGAGTTGACCACTTGTACAGCTACTGTAGCTAACGCTTTGTGATGAATTCAATTGTGGGGTAGCCTATCGTCGTTATCCATGGTTAAAACAATCACTTTGAGTTTGGTGAATGTTGTTGCAACTTTATAATGATGCTTGGCCGTTAGCTTGGTGGCAAATCCTGTCTGTATTCCCCACATTTTCTTCTTCTGTTTGATGGTGTGTGGCAACTAGCATTTAAGTTAGCACTAGCATATAAGTTGCATTAGCGTCCCTGTATGTTTGGGTGGTTTAATTTTATTGAACGTTTATCAAACGCATGTGAAAATTTCTATTAAGGAAAATTTTATCAAGACTATAATAATTATAGCACCCAGTCTTAAACTCAAGCAAACATCAGCTTATGTAACATGCAACATTTTCTCATCCCAACTCTTCACATATCACCACTGGACAACAGTGAACTTTAGCGTCTACATATCACACTCTAGGTGTCCTCCTGCTTTTGGCATACCATGATGCTGAAACAAATGCCAGGATGCCAACAAAAGCACATTGTTAGGATTAGATGATGATAATATGACAAGCTAGAGAGTCCCTGTAGTGCGGACAGAATGAGTTGTGGATGGGTCCAACAAACTCCGGACTTTCACTCGGGCGCCTGCTGTTCATTATTCATGTGAATGGTAGCCAAACCATGCTTTTTTTTCTGCAGCTAACTGCATGCTTTTGTTGCGCAACAAAATAATTTTAAAAACAAAGTGTATTCTGAGACTGTGCATGTAGCAAGCAGAAACTGTACATTTCCTGTAAATATGCAAGTGTATTTTTCAAAAGACACAATGCAGAAAACAAGCATAAATAATCACACTGTCGCAGAACATCAACAACAGATGCAGGATGGTACTTAGCGTCTCATATTTAGATGTGAAGGTCCATTGACAAATCGGCGGTATTTGACAAGTTGGGATGAAAAATGTTGGAACATTAAATACTGTGGAAATAAAGACGTCATGGGAATTGATGGAATATTACTGATAAATCCCAAATGAACCATTATGTTTGGAGCTGCTGTCTTCCCACTGTCACAATACGAGCTCTACATCTGTCTCAGTTTTATTCAGCTGACTCATTTGCTCCCTCTGAGACATTTCCAGCTGCCTCGTAGCTCACATTACCCACAAGGCGCTGCACAAATAAAAGTATGAGATTAGTATGCAGAATTGCACTTTGGCAATTATTTTGCACAATGTGGCGTTATTACACTGTGCTGCATTTCCAGGAACAATAGCTCAATATGGCTAACCTTAACTCTTCTGAGAAACTCACACCTTTTAAATAACTACAGAAGAATTAATGCCATTTGAATATGTTATGGGGAAATATACCCCCTACATATTCCTACCTTCCATTGTGTCTGGAGGGTCTGTGTGTCATCCTGATTGGCCACCAGTGGAGTGTGTAGCGACCTTGGCCAAAGCTGACACAGCTCCTGCCCACCACCACCTAACTCACGGCTCCAGTAATATCAAATGTCCCACCCCCTTCATACCAGCTGTGTAATCAGAGAGCTCTGAATGGCTGGTCCTTTGAATGTGTGAAGGGGACGCTGACGTGTGTGAGCGACAGACATTGATAGTGTTGTGGTAGGGGGGGGCTGGAGCAGCTGAGGATTGCCAGCAGACCCAACAAAAAGGGAAACAAAACCTCTAGTAACTGACAAGGTGATAATACAAATGATATGAGGGTTACTCGGGACAGACCTCCTTAGGATAATCAACCAAATATTTCACTGCAGAAAATAAATACTGGCCCAAATGTTCGGTCATATGGACAAGAGGGCAGCACACTCACCACCTGATCCTCAACTTTCACTCACCAAAAAACACTGAACACTAAAGGTATTGCTGATATAGGAATGACTGCGTCATAAAAATATACAATAAATGAAGATGGCAAATTTTACATATGGATTTTTGTAAAACAAAAAAAAAGTGTGTAGGTAATAACAATAAACAGAGATATTACATATACAGACACAGTAATTATATAACTAATGGCTAACAAATGTGACCATTATTCTTATGATTACTACACATGAATGCAACTTGTTTGCTAGATGAGAAAGGTAAAAAGATGTGTTTAGAAACAGACATTTGATTTGATCTCAAGCTAATAAAAATAGTTTATAATAAAATAATAAAATATACAATAAAGAAATATCACAAAAAGCCAATAACAATTTCCCAAATCCCTGAGTAATGTCATTCTTTTGTTGTTTTGTTGACCAGCTGTCAAAGACCTTAAGATATTCAGGTTATTATTGAGTGAAAAAAGAAGAAACAGCGAATTTGCACAAGTGAGAAGCTAGAAGCTGGAAATGTTGTCATTTTTATTTGAAAAATGCCTGAAATGATTAACTGATTACTAAAATAGTGTCATAATCTTTTCCTGTTAATAGGCTAAAAAATGTATTGCAGTGTTCCTCGAGGAATTAAAATTTATGTGTGGCTGTAGTTAATGGCGAGGTGGTTAGGCTGGTATTATCTTGTACGTGTGTCCCCTTTTTTAGTATTCTGTGTATCTGTGTGTATCTTAATTTGGATGTTCTTGCAGATCTTTGAATGCAGCTCAGGAGGAGTTATTAATGTGGTCTTTTTCCCTCAGCAGCAGTTTGTGGGGTTTTCGGTCCCAGGTTAAATAATGATTGATTAGAGCTGACCAAATCAATAGGTGACAGGAGAGGCTGCTAGAGAGGCGAGTGAAAGCAAACTTTTAGACCCAGCACAAGGAACGATTAAGTTTAACTTTCACCGTGCCTAACGTTCTGCTGCTCCGTCTGTACCCAGAGTATGCTCTGTGCTCCCAGAGCAGGGTACAGTGAATAACTGAGCGGTATATGTATTCCAATATTGCTCCCATTGAATGGTCCAACACTAAATATAAGATATATATAAGATATATATAATAAATACATAAAATAGTATATAAAATAAATACATGGCAGCAGATCTTTTAATTGTGGCAGGCTGCCCCGAATAAATGAATGTGAATGAATGAATTAATGAATTGCTAATCCCACTAGTGTTCTGTTACCTTACTTTAGCTTTTGTCTAAACTACTAGTTGTCTAGGTTACAGGTAGTGCGTTCTTAGCAGGCTTGCTAATGTCAGCTACAGATAAATCTACATAACAGCTGGTTTTGTGCAGAGTTTTCTGGTATTGAACCCAGTCATTGCATAGTGAGGTACTGGTCGCTTGGTGCAGTTGCAGAAGCTAACCTTAAGCTAGCTGTCAATGGCCTCTAAATCCCTCTGAACTGCTGCCTGGCTGCTAGAAACAAAATGTCTCACTTTTTCTACTTTTGTTAAGGCAGTTTAAATGACCTCTGCTGAGTAATGAAAATGAAGTAACAACACTTTGTGTAATGGGTTATTTATTTATAGTTTTCGAGGATGTTAGCATTGTCATTGTGTGTATTAGCATGTTGACATTAGCATTAGCTCAAAGGCTTCTACCGTGGTTTTAAACGATACATTTCCATGCTGTTGATCCAATAAACAAAATTCAGCTGACATCCATAGCATTTGTTTGGTGGCATAGATGTCACAGATAACTCAAGAACAAATGAATGTGTCGGAAACACTGAACTGACAAACTTTTACAGCTTTGTTAAGTTTGTTTGCTTAAGTGATTAAAACCTCTTCCACGGTGTGGGGATGCTGGAATCCACGGCAAACATTACTGTCGTTCAGAGGCTGTGCTGAGGGTTAAATAATGCTAAAAAATGGTACTGACATTTTCACAGGGGTCCTTTGGCCTCTTAAACCAAGATATTTGAATGAAATGGGTTATCTTGGTACCCACGAGTCGTCCCTCTACAGACATGTCCACTTTATGCTGGTCCCATACAGTTTTGGAAAACCCAGTGTTGTTTTTCTCATGCAAATTTGTTTTGCCTATTGTATTCGAATTTTTCTTAATACTCAGTTCCCTGAACAGTATTGGAAGTCCATAAACTGGATATGAATGGAAAGCTGAGACTCTTGTGCATTCAAGAGCTCAGTTTTATTCAGTGTGATGACATTAAACCCCATAGTAGCCATTTCATTGTAGTTAAACCAGTTTCTATAAATTAATATCACTGTTTAAAATAAATTATTGCATTTATTATTATTAGTGAAGGGATTAATAAGGTTGCATTCAATTCGATTTAAATATATTTACATGTCAAAATAATAACTCTACTGCCAGTGAACAATAGATTCTTAAAACCATCTGTATAAATATCAGCATTAATTAACAATACCTCATAATAACTTGTTTAAGATGACCTTTACTCAGTGTAATTTAAAATTTAAATTGCAGCCACACATTTACTGTCTAAAAAACAATTTAAGAATGAAATATATATTTTTTCCAGGCAACTTGATAAGTTAACACCCCTGAGAGAGACAGAGGGAAAGCATAAATGAGAGAAAGAAGAGAGTGAACTTTAATTGGCACACATAAACCAGAGCACCGAGTTCAAACTGAACATGCACAGAAACACTGATGAAAATTTGTTCCTGTGGTTAAATTTCAGTAACCTGCTGTGTGTCGCACATCATTTAATTCAGGTAACCACCACAGTGGATCCTTGTGCCTAATGGCGCTGAGCTTTGGTGCAGCACTTTACAAATTAGACTACAGATGCCAAAGTCATATCTGCCCTGTGGCCTCCAACTGGCTGTGGGAATTCAATCTGCTAAGGGCCACTTCCATACAGTGTAAAGAGAGACATGAATAATATAGAATACTAGTGAATATTGCTATCAGTCTTCAGCTCAGCAGATTGCTTCAATGACCTGTAATTTTTAAGTTGATCCCCAATGGATATACTGTTTGGATTCTTTAAAGGTCTAGCAGTCTTTCCAAAATTGTATAGAAAGTCTTAAAAAAAAGTATGCACTAAAAAGCAAAGAATGCTATTCAACTTCAATTTAAATTATCTGTAGATATAAAATGATCATTAATATGGCAGTTTGTGAATCAGTTTAATTATATTTATGCTTACTACAGTGTATTTGATTACAATTTCCTCTGGGAAAAAATGTAGTTGGTGAGAGCACCCCTCAACCACTTTAACCATAAAAATTTTCACTGTCCTGAATTATCAGCACATACTCTAATTACACATTTCAAGTTGTTAATCGTTGCAATTGGTAGCTTGTGTTATCTGGGAATTAATATGCTGCTGAAGAAACCAGAGAGTGATTTAACTTTGATCAGAAACTAGCAAGAATGACTCTTGGCATCAGTGCAGAGACATCTTGCAGAGTTTCACAGTGCATAATGACAGGCTTCACATACAGAGCAGAGGGAGTGTAAGATCACAAGTCACTGCAAAACCACAGTTAACCTGTTAATCCACACATATCAGCCTGTGGCACCACGAACACTACTTGTATATGTGCACAGCTTTATTATCTAGCGGGCAGTACTGCCAAAATGCCATCTGTGCAAACACAATGTAATCATGTTGGCCAGAAAGTCTCAACAGAGGCCACCAGCAGTGTTGTTATTAACAGAACTTTGCCCGGTAACCACCACACCCTCCCACTCTACGCCAGATCGAGCCACTCGAGACACAGCAGTGATTTTTTTATTTCTCGACGTATAGGTATATATTTAGGGACAAGTGGGCAGTAAACTCAGAGACGCTTTGGACCATTGTTGTACAAAGGCGTCCGTCTTCAACACTGTGATGCTGCAGAGCAGTGCAACAGTGGAATATGCTTCAAGACCAAAGTATACAGGCAATATAGAAACATGTTTGTATCACTACATATATCGGCCACATTGACTAAGATAATAGAAATAGTCAAAAGAGAGAATTTGATGGGACCTCTAATGGTATCAAGCCATGCAATAGTTTTGCCCAGGCTTTTGGAAAAGACATTTGTGTCAGACTTCTGTTTTCACACCAACACAATCGGGATGTATGGAATTCCATTAGGGGGGCTCTCACCACTGGAAAATAACATTTGGAAAAATTCAGTTGAAACACGTCTTTCCAGAAAATATGCCTTAGTTACTCTCAACAGTCCACAGATTTGACAGTAATTATTAAAAGTAAAATGTGTTGATATAAATATTCAATCCTCTCACCCAATATACAACTTTGGTGACATTTTAAAGGTCAAGTGTGTAGAATTTAGTAGCAGTTACTGCTATGAATGGCATATAATATTCATAGCTATGTTTTTATTAGTTTATAATTACCTGAAAATAAGAATTGTTGTGTCTTCGTTATCTTAGAATGAGCTGCTTATATTTACATACAAAGTAGATCATTTTTCACAAAGTCTGCCATTATGTTATACAGTAGCCCAGAAGGGACAAACAAAACACGGGCTCTAGATAGGGCCATTTGCTTCTTTAGTGTTTATGCATCTGTTCTTCTGAACGCTTGGCACACAAGATAAGTCACAGTTCTGCAACACTAGATGTCACAAAATCCTACAAAATGTACCTTTAACCTGATCTAGCATCATCAGGTATGGCCTAGTTGACGACTGATGCTAGTTAGCTAGTGTTAGCACGCTAACCAATTTTAGGCAAACATGCTCAATAATGCTTTAGTTTTTCAATAACTAATGTTGGAAGTGTAAAGAATTCAAATTGAGTAATTGCACTACAGTTGCTAATCCCACTAGTGTTCTGTTACCTTACTTTAGCTTTTGTCTAAAGTACAAGTAGTTGTCTAATTTACAAGTAGTGTGTTCTTAGCAGGCTTGCTAACGTCAGCAACAGATAAATCTACATAACAGCTGGTTTTGTGCAGAGTTTTACAGCCATTGCATAGTGAGGTACTGCTCGCTTGGTGCAGTTGCAGAAGCTAACCTTAAGCTAGCTGTCAATGGTCACTAAATCCCTCTGAACTGCTGCCTGGCTGCTAGAAACAGAATGTCTCACTTTTTCTACTTTTGTTAAGGCAGTTTGAATGACCTTTATCTGAGTAATGAAAATAAAGTAACAACACTTTCTGTAATGGGTTATTTATATAGTTTTCAAGTATGTTAGCATTGTCATTGTGTGTCTTAGCATGATGACATTAGCATTAGCTCAAAGGCTTCTACTGTGGTTTTAAATGATACATTTCCATGCTGTTGATCCAAAAAACAAAATTCAACTGACATCCATAGCATTGGTTTGGAGGCATAGATATCACAGATAACTCAAGAACAGCTATAACCAAAATACTGTATCTGCATGGTGATAGTGCCAAAGCACTGTTTGTTATTTATGAGAGGGGAAGATGCGATGCAAAACAGGGGAGGCACTTTAAAAGATTTTGAGCACTCGGGTGTTAGTTACATTGCACTAGTTTTAAAATATACTGCTATTGTCATTTTTTTCTTTAGAGAAGATGATTGTTTAAAATATTTAAATATTAACAAGAGAAGTTTTTGATATTTATGTTTGTGTAAATGAATTATTGTATTAATAAAATAATCTTTAGAATAATCAATAACTTAGTTGTTAGATTAGTCGACTAATCAGATGAATAGTTTTGAGATTAATCAAGAGAAAAATAATTCATAGGTGCAGCCCTAGTCATAATATATTAAAAATAACAAAAACAAAAAAAAACGTAACAAGTCACCCCTCCCCCCAATAAATAAAGTACAGTCCCTAACAGACACGTAAATAACTCTTTGATCACCTAGTTCCAAGTATGTTCCACATACATAGTTCCACTATGTTTTGTAGGCCTATTTGAAATGCAAAATAGAAGTGATAATAGAAAGATTTGGGATCTTGCAGTGTATTCATAATGCTAACCCTGCAGGAGGAAATACTGTAGTCCAAACAGCTCTTAAAATCCCACTCTGCTTCTTTTTGCTCAGACATAAGTGGTACAATAATCAATACTTGCACTCAATTTTCAAACTCCTTATTTATAAAACATTGAAGCTGAGAGGTGTCAGGTTACCACAGCCCATCTGGTGTCCACAAGACCTAAACAGCTAGCTGCTGTAAGCCTCCGATTTTAGGAAATCCTGTGCAGCCCCATCAGATAACTCTCCTCCTCAGCACACGATAGTTGCTGAGTCATTACTATGTGACCTTATCCACCTCCAGCTTCTCTTTGAACTTGAATCTCAGACTATTTCGCTCGCGGATCGCACATCGAGCTTTTGATCTTTTTTTGGGGGGGGGGGTCATGAAGACAATATACTTCGTATTGCACTGACAAAAACACTGCATCACAACACCGATTATCAACATACTACGATCAGTTAAGCCACCGCCTCCGGAGCTCTGCCTGCACACAATAAAGACGTCTCTGCCTCTCCGTGTTGCCCTGCACCCAAAGGCAACACTTCACCTGCAAGGACACACTCCGTAGCATTGATTCTACAGTTTGCATGTTTCACTCTGAGCAAACACCTCAATTCAGCTGCGTTATAGCCATTCACTTCATTTGCGCACGCACATGTGTGTCTTTGTTGCATAGCAAGTACCCAGGCAGCGACTCAGCATCATTTTATTCCAGTGCGTAATTGCTCACTCAAAAGCACACGCTGTAACGTTTGCATTTGTCATCACTCGCCTTACCTGCGATTTCAGAGGGCAGTCCAGCGGTGTAAAAAAAGACAAGAAGCAAGAGATGCTGCCACTAAACGCGAGCACATCAGCAACATTGATCCATGCCGTAACCTAGTGAAGATACGCCACGCAGCCTGCTGCTGGATCTGCAAAGGATGCTCAGAGTGACCACGTGACTGTGGAGGAAAACCTGCCAATCTGGAGTCACTGATGGATGCACAACAACAACATGCTGCCTCAACTGTTTGTGTCCTATCCTCGGAGGATAGGTATGTATTATATTAAACTGCCATCATCATCAATAATAGTAATAATAGCAGAAGCAATGGTCGTGGGAGTAGTATTTGCAAGCATGAATTTAGAATGTGTGTGTAAGGGACTGTTCGTTATTTGTGAGCGGAGGGGTGGTGCAATAATGAAGAGGCATGTCAAATACTTTTTTAAGTACTGGAGAGGGACTTAATTATTTACTTTAGGCTACTATTTTAAATGACAGCATTTTTAAAAATTTTTTTTTAAATGTTTAAAGGAAACATGCATGTTTATTTACACCATTTATCATAGCCATAAACTGCAAAAAAGAAATGATCATTATTTTTTTTAACGTTCAGATGGTCCTTCAACACGTTATATGGAATGAACGCTTTTGACAGAAAATAAATAAATAAATGTGATTTTAAAATAGCAATATTTCATCAGAATCACCTCATTCATTGTCTAGTTTACAATTTTGCCAGAGATAAACAGTTTGCACTTACTAACCTGCATGCACAACAAAAGTGAATAAGCCGAGGTTTTTTTCAACTACAGGATTACAACTTCATAATTAATAGTGGAGAGAAGGTCACTCCCTTGAGCACCGCTGAGTGACCCCCTGCAAGTCTCAAGGAAATGTATTTGTAGCTTTGGGAGGGTCAAAAAATCCCCCCCCAGCCACCTCCCGTCCTCTGATGAATAAAGAACAGTCCCTAAACAAGACTCGGGGTTTCAGTGTATGCAGCCTTGAAATGCTGGGGTGTAGTGAAGGCTAATATATGCAGACTTAACACAGACTTACCACTTTTTTTAAAAAATTTTTTCTTTTGTAATTAAACACCTCATCATGCATATTTACACAAACACAAAACAGGATTGCCAGTTGACAGTATGGAGCTGAATTTTTATTCAGTGGGGGAAAAAGTAAATATAGAGGTACATTTCTGTTTATTCATTTTTAATTCTAACACAAGGTACAGTTTTTCGAGCTTCAAAATAAAGAAAGACGCAGCCAGTTAAATTGTGAAAATATAATACATTATATAACAATAAGTAAAACAGAATTAAAGATAAAGTATGATTTGATGCCACACAGTATCACAACTTCATTATTGAGGCTTCAGGGAATCACACCATCACAACCACTGAGTGGCAGTAATGCTTCACATTTAAAGCATTAACATATACACACAAGGCTGGATTATCAACCATGTAGTTGTCATGAAACTGGTTAACAATAATGAAACTGATGATGAATAAACAGGACACTCAAGGATTGATATTAGTGTGATGTGATGTTTATGGGTTAAATAAGGGAATGAAAGAGTAAAATAAACTAAGGGTAGGGTTATTGTGTTGAAATATCGTCTGTACATATTGAATTTTTCAAAATACCAAACTAGAATCAGCCACCTTTGATGCTGAAAAGTCTGGTCTTGGTGTCCCTATGTTTCTACAGTAGCCCAGAGTGGACAAACTCATACAACCTGTTTGTATTGTGTATGTCATCGTCTTTGCATGTGTAATTTCATGTGTGATTTAAACTTATTTATTACATATACTGATACATAAAATACTACAATAAAATGGACACAAGCCTAATTTGCAGGTACCATCAGGAAATAATGGCAAAACAATGACTGTTCCAAAAAAACAAGTAAAGACAAAAGAGAGAAAATCACTCAATTCCTTACAAAGAAAGGTGGGTCACAGTGAGTGACCTGTTCGATTTGCTTCAACATGAGCGAATATTTTCACAGAACATTCTGTTTATACTTTGCTCCTCTTTTAACTGTCATTTAATCAATATAGCCAAACTTTTAGCAAGTTAATTCTACTAAATCACTTGTCCCTGTTTCTGCTTTGTAACAGGCCAAAGTACAGATGCAGCTTCATCCTCAGCAGTCCTGTCTCCCAAAACATCCCCCCACCAATGACCTCGCCCACCTGCCAACTAAAGAAGGAGGTGAGCAAATGATATGTCAGCTGATACTCAAATGTTGGTTATGCTGTTATTTTCAGAGTTGGAAGAAGTGCTCAGAATCTTTACTCAAATGAGTAGTAATGCCACAGTCTAAAAATACTCAATTACAAGAAAACGTCCTGGATTGAAAATGTTATTCAAGCAAAAATTCAGTACAGACATAATTTCTGTCATTTAATGAGCTCCTCAGGTTATGATAGAATATCAAACGATTGTGTTTGCATATTAATGTGTGTTATTTATCAAAGTGGAGCCAATTTTAGATACTTTGTATATTGCTTGGAGGATTAGTAATCACACACATATCTATCTATCTGCCTATCTATCTATCTATCTATCTATCTATCTATTTTTTTAAAGAAATCTCATAAGTAAAGGTGTCATATGCATGTAGTGTTTAAAAAGTACAATATTGCAAAGGTAGAGTCATTTAAAGCTTGTAATGGGTGGACTGGGTTGTGGAAGTGTGGTTACAGTGTTTGCATAAGATTCACATGGTCTATGGTTGCAGGGCCTGGTGTGATGTGGCAGCGCCCCATTTTAGACTTTAGAAAAAAATACAGTAGATATGAATATTATGATTCATTTGTGCCACTAGATGCCCCAAATCCTACACAGTGTACCTTTTAAAACTAGTCTCTGAGGCGAAAACCAAACTCCAAGTCTGCAGTGCTTCAAAAAGATCAAACCTCCTGCTCCTCCTGTTTCTGACAGCAACCTTAAAATGTCCAGTCAGTTGCCTCATCCCTTCCCACTCAACCACAAACCAAATCCTCTTCATAATTGAGAAAGGCATTTAAGGCAGAGGCATGGAAATGAAAGATAACAGAAATATTGTTGATATTATTGATGTAAATATATGATTTATATTCAATACTATATATAATAAATTAGTAATAAATAATTATATAATAATATAATCAATTAATTTAATGTAGTATAAATATATAACATATAATTTAAAATATTATTGCTCTCAGAAAATTTACAAAAGCACTCTTGTCAATGTTTTGACCTTTTGTTTCTACATAAAACAAACAGTTTTATCCTCCGTTTTGTGATTATCATATAACCACAAAAAGTTTTACAGAAAAAAAACACACCTAATTTACAAGCATACAATTTTCCAATCCAGTTTTTCAGGCATTGATGCATGCAACTACTGATGGGCCAATATGCAATATAAAGTAAGTCCACTGGAGGGAGCCCTAACTTCAAATATAAAAAGACGATATACATTTCAAGAATTACTTGTGCTGTGATGTTCAGTTTCTCCGGATAATAACTCAGAAGTTGCTCTAAGGTTTATGGTGTTATATAAATTAAAAGAAATGCCGGATTAACTGTAAAGAGAAAAGGAAGAACAAAGCCTAACAAGTAATCAAGAACAAGCATTAACACATTTTTTGAAATCAAAATCAATTATTGAATATCTTTTGCATTATTCTGTGGATCAGTTCATGGCACACAGTTGACACATGATATCCTGTTAAGAAAGGAAGAGAGATTATATGGCCGACTTTACAACAGTGTCAGGAAACCCTGTAAATGTTTAAAGTTCAAAGATGTTTAAATCTGCAACACAGACGCTTCACAGCTGGAGGATCATCCAAACAGAACATTTTCCACAGCTTTTAAATTGGTTAAAGAGAGAAAGAGAGGGGGACATATTTTTGTACCATTTTGTTCCCATGGAAGCAGTGATGTAGCTTATTGTGTTCATGTTTCCTGCTGTGACTATGTTTCAATTTGATAGTGAAGATGATTTCAGCCTCCCCTGCCACAGCACAAGATGAACACCATCTGAATATTGTTACAGACATGACAACACACGGCCAGATTTAGAGCAAAAGAGGAAGGAGTTTAAAAGTGGAGACTGGTGCTTAAAGAGGGGATCAGTTGTGGAACTGAGTCAGCAGTGAAAAATGCTGAACGCACCTACAGAAGAAACCTTCTCACAATACATTTAATGAACTTACAGGGTGGGTAATCACTTCATTTGAGCTTGTCCCCTAATGTGACCTCAGACAGACTTCCTCAGGTGCTTTTACAGGATGTTTCATTTGGCTGTGTTGCTATGTGAGGCTCGGATCTTGAGGCCCAGGGGCAAGGCTGTTAGTCAAGTGATTACAGGTCTCGCAAAGAGAGAAATAACACTTCGAAACCACCAGTCATTTATTTCACTCTGTTCAAACACTTTCTTCTTCTGATAAATTCTGTGACATTCCAGTCCTTGTGTTGCACTCTAAAGTAACTGTGGCTGCTTTACATATACATTTAACAATGGATCCAGTCATTCAGTGTAATGTGAAAGGGGGTCACTCACAGTGCCAAAAACACAAAGAACTATCACCATACTCCCCTCAGCTTTGGAGTCTTTCAGTCCGTTTTTAGATGATTAATTTGATTTTCTCGTCCACGACTCGTTTCCAGATGAAGTAGGCAGCGGTTTTCATTGACAAGGCTTAGTAACAAAACTCACTGCACTCTACCTGCCCAGCGCCAAACGTAGTGAACATCTTGAAGATTTGGCTGCTAAAAAGCCTGTTTAACTCAGAAGCCAGTGGGAGCCCATGACTGTACATAAATATGGACAATGCATGTCCAATTCCTCCCACTGTACAAAAATGAAGCCAAAATATACCAGATTTGGTGCTTGTGCTAATGTCACTTGGAGTCAGAGTAGTGATCTTTGTGGGACTGTGTTGTCTTACAACCAATCGTGAGCAGCAATATTCACTGGGAACATACTGATTGGTTCAAAGAGCTGCCAATAATGACACCAGATCCTCTTATTATAGCAACAAATGATTGTTTATAACCAAAATTATCAGAAAAAATTAGCACTTGAATGTGACAAGAACTACTTGAAATGACAAGAACCATCTTTTAGAAAAATTGATATACTGCAGTCTGACACAAGGGGGCAATTGAGATATTTGACTTTTGGGGACCTGTCATGTCATCCATCTTTATTAAACTGTCTGTGGCATAGACTTTATATAAAGATGGGCGATGTGTCTCCACTTACCCCTACTATGCAAAAATTAAGCCAAATTGTCCTTGATACTGTCGCTGCCATCTTGTACTGCTGTTGTCATTTGGAGCCACAGTCTGACCAGTAGCAATCTCTGCATTGGTGGAGTTTATGCCCACACACCTGATGAAAGACCTAAATGACAGAAATCATCTTTGATGTGTACTTTGAGTTTTTAGTTTGGCCCATGTCCCATCCACTAAGATGAAGGGGGCGGGGACTATGACCTGCACTGCAGCCAGCCACCAGGGGGCGATCAAGATATCTTGGCTTCACTTTTGGGGAGCTGATACATCGTCCATCTTTATCATACAGTCTGTGGTGGGAACCACAGAGAATGAATACTGGACTATTGGCAACACTATAAATGCACTCTGTCACTTTACGAATATAAATATGAAATCGTCCACAAATGTGAAATTTTAATATGTCTGCTTAAACAAAAGTGTGTGTTATCGGTAAAATATAGGTTATGTACTTTAATGAAGTAATTATTCAATCTTAACCGGCAAAAAACATCTAATAAATGTTATGATAGTAGAGAGTACAATATTTCACTCTGAAATTTAGCAGGATGCATGAGTATCAAGTTGTATTACAGGAAAATATACATAAGTAATGTGCAAAAACCTCAAAACTGTACACAAACCCAGTACTTAAATAAATAAGAGATAAGATAATCTTTTATTAGTCCCACAACGGGGAAATTTGCACTATCACAGCAGCAAAAAGATATATTAGTAAAGTATGTACAAGATAAAAAAGAAAAGAAAAAAAATTATATATATATATATATATATATATATATATATATATATATATATATATATATATATAAGCAAGATCTCAAGGGTAAACAAAAACCCACTGATTTCACATAGATGAATGCAAATTGCATATTGGGATGAATATAGTTATATTATGCCAATAGAAATACAACATGTGCCTAAAGTGGTTAGAATAAAAAAAAGAAACAAAAAAGGCCATCAATGACAAACAGCTCTTCAAATATCTCCTATAATCTCATATAAAATCACTTCTTCCCTCTCATACTTTCCTGCTTCCTTTGGAATTTAATGGAGTCTATTAATTTATTTTGATTTCCTGGCTGATAAGCAAGTCAAAGCCCGCCCGTCCGCTTCCCTTCATGCCAACTGCCAAACTGCATCGCAATGTGTCACCGCGTCTCATCTGGTTGTGGGGATAGAAACACGGAGAGCTTAGAGCAGAACTGTTGTGCATTACCATGCAAATGTGTCCACAGTGTTCAGTCATGTGGAGGTTGGGTCATTTGCACTGTTAGCATGCTTAATGTTTTAAATTAGAGCGTATGAAAATATTAGTGTTTAGTTTTATTGCGGTTTGAGGCAATTAGTAGGCTAATATTAGTTATATGGGATATGTTGCTACATTGTTGTATGACTGTGTTTTCTCCCCAAATTGGTACAAATTGATTCCTTTTATATATGAACTTATTATTAGCTCACGTAAAGTATTGCATATTTCCTTTTTGAGCACAACACTCTACTATCTGAATAAATTATAAATGATGATTTGTGGAGAGTAATGCCACTGCATGCCTGTGCTGGAAAATGGTGAAGCCGAAGCAGAATTTTTGAAAGGAAGTTGGCAGTATCGGGACTGCAAATGTGAACATGATGAAAAGTATGGCCCTTGGGAGCCTGGTTCAACAGAGCTGAACATCTTAAAGGCACAGTCCAAAAGTTAAGATGAATTGTGATCTAGCTTGGGAATACAAAATATCATGAATGAAAGTATCTAAAATATTCTAGACTCTTAAAAAAAAAAAAAAAAAAAACACTTACAAGATCTTGTTGGTAGAAATAACATCATAACACACTAAGTGAAGAAGAAGCTCGGTGACAAGACAGACACTCCCCAGGAGAAGTCGAAGGGAATGCTGTGGTGAGCCACACAATGCAGCGAGTAGAACAGTAGAAGAGCCCTAACACGACTTACGACTTAGCAAACAACATCTGTGTTGCTTCAGCTCCCACAAACTCCCAAAAGGATTGATACGTCTAACAAAAGAACATCTGAGTGCTCTGTTGGATCGGACGCTGAGGTTGTTAGCGAAAGTAGTCAGAGACAACGCGAAACCGCTCATTTCCCTCTGGAGACTTTCCCAGAAGTCATAAAACAATGCATATAGGCTATCTTAATTAGTGTTTTAACAATAACATACTAAACAGTAAAAGTGAAAGAACAAAAGTGTTTTAGGAAGAATTGCTGTTAGTAAATTACCCAGATCACCAGCACAAATACCTTAAATTCTGTGTGCAGCCAGGATTCCTGAACTATCCAACTGACAACACAGCACCACAGTTTAGATAGTTTCCAACAATTACTATAAATAAAGAAATAAAATTTGCAAAAGCTGACAAAACAAAGTACTGTACCAAAATGCATCAAAACATAAATATTCTTAGTGAAATAATTTAAAGTGTAAAAAGAAATATATATCATTGATCACCAATCAAATCATTAAAATAAATTAAACCATAATTAATTTTACTTGCATATTTACCTTGTATCAACTATTTTTTTTTTATTTCTCAGCTGTTTGTTGTAAAGCCAATAGATGACATTTTTCTGTAGGCCAACGCAAATTTGCATTTCCTGGAATAGCAAAGGATTGACCTGCCTCTCCCTATTATTGGCCAGTACTCATTGTCTTCATTGGTTGGGGTAATTGGGTTTGGGTAAGAGGAGTGGGATTGGTTAGAGTTAGGATAAGAGTGTCAGGGCAGGGCAGAGTAAAACAGAGTAAGGCGGGCCACTCCTTCAACATGCTAACAAACCCAAATTCGCTTCCTGTGGGTAGTAAAATAAAAAGAAATTGAAAGCAAGAATAAATATGTCATATAAGTTCAAATTATTTTAAACCATTTAGTAGTAAGGGACAAAATGCAATATTATTTATTTTCTTTTATTTAATGGTAGGGGTGGACACATTATTGACCTGGCCGATTATGACATTTGGCATTTTGCTGATTATCTGTATCAGTGTTTTATTTTAATGATTGCCGATAAAATGTATTCATTAAAAAGTGCAAAGACAGTGTCAGCATGGATTGAACTTTTACTTTGTCAAACCTTAGGGAGCTATGTTTATCTATTAATTTTTCAAATACATTTTTCACCTGACTTTATAACATAAAACAGTTGCTGGGAACTTTCTGTATATGATGTTGAAAGATTCAGTACTGAATAAGTATTTCCCAAAGGCATTTAAACAAAGTTTTTTTATGAATATTCCAGATTCTGAATATTGACGGAAAGATTTTCAATTTTAATCCGTATCAGTCCTGAAAAAACAATATTGGCCGACCCCTATTAAATGGCTGAAGGTTAAAGACAAAATATAAAGCTTTAAATTTTTCTAACCTCTTCTGCCTTTTCTTGGTTTGTGGGGTTCTATGATTTTAATGCTGACTCTCTTTTTTACTCTTGCACCCAAAATTCATACGTTTCCTTAAATTGCTGATTGCATCTTTAAAGTATATCCTTATGTCAGTTCAAGCTTAACAAGAAACATTTGTTGACCTCAGTATATTTTATGAGTCAACCTAAATTGTAGGGGACATTGATGACAAACGCTGAATGTTACTTTAAAGTGCAACTTTTTCCCCACATGTGAGCCATACATCAAGGCGTCTGCTGCATCCTGACACTTTTTACTGGGCCGGCAGTATAAAGGCCTAACTCCTGCGTAAACACAAACCCAGACACTTCTCCATAGAGGAAAACATGGCCCGCTGCCAGAGAGGAACTCTGTAAACAGTGTCAAACTACTCCCTTGTCCGAATGATGTTGTGCACGGTGTGGCACAGCCTCATATATCTGCTCGGGCTAAACAAGGCTAAACAAGGAGTTGAATTACTGGCCGGTCTAGCAGCCAACAAACACTAAAAATCTTTTATTGTTGTGTGAATCTTCAGAAGTGCTGAAATTAATAATAATAAAAAACAGCAACATAGAGGCAGTTTTAAGAACATTTTCTTGCCATTGCACTTTTATTATGCTCCAAAAATTGATGTTATACCACATCCTGCACATGCAGCACGCTCCACACTAACCCCAAACACTTCAGCAACACATGTTGAAGTGCTCGCCATTCCTTTGTACTATCACCAACTCCAGGGACTGTGAGTCAGCAGCTAAACTACACTTTATAGGGGGTAAACTGATTCAACTTCACCATACTCAGGGAGTCCAGCCTGAGTCCCTGCATCTCCAGAAAATAAGGATAATTATCTCAGCCTTTCCAGTCTAATGTGGTGAACAGATCTGAGCTCTGAGGTCATCGTAGAGCAAGCGTTCATCTTGGAAAGGGGTCTTCCTCCCTCACTCTCAGTCCCTCCGCCCCTGCATGTGAGGTTTCTGAATATTTTTTCAAAAGTTTTCACTGCGCAAACTCAAAGTGCTTAAAAAAATAAAAAGCAAGAGTGCTTGAGTTGAAATTTGATATTTTTACTAACACAAAAAACGGCAGCAGCACAATTTATACAAAAGACGGTTTCTGATGAAAGAGACACAATGCAATTAACTGAGGATAAAAAGACACAGTTTAAAAGATACAGTCATAGACCACTACTGGCAGAGTATAAAAAGGCTGTAGAAGGATAACACAACTCAGCTCCTCTATTTTAAAGAGAGGAACGCAAAAAAAGCATGTTAAAGTGTTTTAAACGTCCTCTGTGCCTTTAAAGAGAATACAGGAAATGTTGAAATAAAACGTAACTACAAATTACTCCAGGCAGACATTTTAAATTCATGGAAATAAGTATTACTTACATGTCCAGACCCCAAAAATGCAGATCAGAAAGACTGCGCTCAGACATAAATGAGGCGCACATATCAAAACAATTACGCAGAAGCAAGAAGGAATGATTCCAGTGCTACAGTCAACTGGCCAGCTATTAGTCTTGCAAATCACAAATGATGCCTTAATTTCTGGTATATGATTTTAAGGTCTTCATAATATTAGTCACAGTGCACCCGTTTTTTTGGCATTAGAATCCAAAGTAATACAAAGTGTGAAATGTTCAACTAGTACTACTAAGTAACTAGTACTATTATCTGTTTTATGCCTAGGTCATAGCACAGTTGTAGATTGACAGGGAATGTGGGAGAGAGAGGGGGAATGGCATGCAGCAAAGGGCCACAGGCTGGAATCGAACCTGGGCCGCTGCAAAGGCCATAGCAGGTGAGCTAGAGGCTGCCCCGCCTTCTTATTCTTTTGAACACGATATTTGAGGAACACCTTCAGGAGATTTTTTTTTTCCAAATTTGGCACACATGACTAAACAATGACCTGATTAGATTTTGGTTGTCAAGGTCAAGGTCCATGTAACTGTGCACTGGTCTTATTCTTGTGACATGATATTTCATTAAGGCCTTTGGGGAGCTTCCTCAAATTTAGCACAAACATCCACATGGACTCAAGAACAGGGGTGTGGGGGTGGTGGTTTAGCGGTATCCACAATTTTTTATAGCTAACTGGTTGCTTCCTTTTTATTAACCCATGACCTCACCTGCACACTACGCCCAGGAATGTCCCAACTGCAGCAAAATAAGGAGAAAATAAGGAAATAAGTCAGATGGCAGAATCTCTGCATATAATTACACCACCAAACACATTTAGTTTGTCATAAGTGATAATTAAGAGGCATTGCTTCTGTATAAGTCTATACATTGTTCTTTAGGAAAATCCTGCACCGTATACCTTTAAGGTTGTACTAAAGTATCTTATATCACACTGCAAGACAGTATCCCATAAATATTCTTTATGGCATTGCTCTAGTTCCTTATTAAGCTCGAGACTGTGTTTTTTTTATGGCTATACCATTCAGTCAAAAAAATATTCTACATCTTTCCCAAAAAGACTGTCATATATGATATTTTTTGGAAACTTTAGTAAAAATAATACAATCCATTTGAAAAAAACGTTGGCGGCACACCATGAGTTTGCACTGACTGTCCTGCTATCAAGGCAGTGGGATTAAAAATGATAAATTGGACTTAAATTTGTGTAGGGGCATGAATAATGGCTGACTTTTTTTTTGTTTTTGTTTTTTGCATTGACCCCACATATACGTGTGCATGTGTAGATGCACCAGCATGCATGGCTGCATGTGTGTATGTATTGTGGTTTGTGTGTGAATAAACCTGTAGATGTATGAAAAATGATAGGATACGGTTCAGATGGTGGCCCAATCACAACATATCATGCTTGCAAGCTGAAAAACATGGCTTCACTCAAAACGCATTTCCAACCAACAACTCAAATATGGGCTTACATCACAAATGGCAATAAAGCTAATTTAGCTGAAAATAATTATTCAATTATTTGTTGAGAACGTACTTTGACTTACATAATTTCACCCTAGCAGCATAGAGCTTATTAAAAAAGAGTTCCAATGTGAAAATTAAAACCATAAAAATGGTTATTTTTGAAGAGAAATAATATAAATAGAGAGAAAACAGATATATAAAGTTATAAATCAGATTGATCTACATAGATGATAAAACAACTTGCTGAACTTCTCTCTATCCTTTGAAGCTTTACAAGTTGGGACAGGATGAGGAAGGTGTACTCTGTGAATTATTGGCAAGGAAACTCAACACATCATCAATGCCTCACAGTAGAAAAAAAAAAATGACAAGAGACACACACAGATCTGTGCGTGCAGGGTCGAGGCAGGCAAACACTCCTTACCTGCACCGACTACAACCCGACACGGTTGAATAAATAACTTTTTGAAGAGCTGTCATTACTCAGCTGTCAGCTATTTGTAACACTACCTGCCCGAGGTTAGCTCGGCTTCTCCATCACTCAGCTCTGTAGCAAAGGTGAGTCACTCTGCTTTCAGGCTCCTGTATACATTAAGGAGAGTCTGCACAGGCATGCAGCAGGCATGTTACTAAGAACACATAAAGGCAGAAACAGATACTGTTGTCAGGAGTCCAAGGGGGATGAGGGGATAACTTTTGCACCACTGCTAATTAGGATAGCTTGATAGCTTTGATGATTTACCACCAGACTGAGGCTAAGAAGTGGTTTCAAGTTCCCATTTCCTGTTGATAGCAAATCAGATGAGTTACCTTTTGCATTAAAGAAACAGTGTGTGAGGTTTAGGGGGATTTAATGGCATCGAGCATTAAGGATTGCATATAGCAACCAGCTGAAAATTCTCCTGGTTAGAATTCCTACATTGTGTATTGTTAAGGAGGTTTTTATCATTTCACTATGTAGATTTAAGTCATCCATTTTGATAATATTTGGAAAGTCTGGAAGAGTTGCAAGATCACATTTTTTAGACCACCATTTAGGCTAGCGAAGCACTAAACCTGAAGTCAGTTACTCCATCGGCATAAGTTACCTTCTTGTGGGCCAGTGGATGGGCCTGGAATCTGGGAATTTTACACTTCTTTTTTTTGCTTCATGCGCCACTGAGCAGCTCTCATTGGAATGAACGGGGCCCCGCCCCCATGGCTGTACCCAGACTTCCCATGATACATTGATGCTATAAACAAGGACCTACTCCCTTTAAAGATATAAAAGTTTGTTCTAAGGCAATAAAAACACTATAATTCTCATTATCAGGTGATTAAAGGAAACAAACTTATTATATTGTCTCTCAATGCACATCCCCACTAAATCCAACACATTGGACCTTATGGTATTTTTGTAGCATGAAGGTTTCTTTGTAAGTTTTCATTGTGAAACGCTTCACACAGATTTCCAAAACCATGGTGGGTTTTTTTCCTAAGAGAATTATACATCTTCTTTCCTCTTGACTCAGAGACCTCAGAGTGATAAATGACTCTGGTACATTCCAGTTTGGGTTGGAGGAGACCCCCACTCACCAGACACACAGGGGTGGTTTACCCATCTGTAGAAGAGACTGGAATATGATGGCCAGTTACTTTTTTCCCCCCTCGGCTGTGGAAAGAAAAGGCTCACGTCCTAATAAAAGTGTGACATCACCAGAGTGCACGCATTTGTTTTATACCCAGTCATTATCCCCGTGTTGCGGACTATAACTTTCTCATAGAAAATAGATTCCAGCTTCTTACCTCTCACTTCCCTTCGTTGGTTTCAGTTAGTAAAGGATCACAAATCAAACTCTATTATATTTATTTTAATGCTACCAGAGTTGCGCATTTATCAGGAAATTGTGTCGAAGAAGTTTACCGCAGTAAATGTATAGCACCATATTTTTTTGTTCCATACATTTGCTAACAGTGAGGGTTATAGTCATAAGTTGTAGCCTGAGGTGTTAGTTTTATTACAGAGAATTTCACATATTCACATTCCCGGGGACTATGAAGTTCATTCGACCTCATCTGCAGTGCATTGTAAGGAGAGATGATTTTACTGCCCGAGCTCCAAGAAGCCTGGAGGTTTTCTGCCTCCGTATGCAGAATTGCTCCCCAGCTTGTGGTCACAGGGGCTTGGATGAAAATTGCTCCTGCTATTACACCAAATACTCCTAATTTGACCAGGGTTCTGTGCATAGCATGGTTTATAATGGAAGTGAAAGGTTCAGATTGCTCATATTGCTGAGACGAAACTGGGTGTTCTGGTGGTGAAAAGGGTGGGACCCATCACTTAATGGGCACAAATTAGGCTCAAACGTGGGTGGACTACGTTTTTTTATTTACCTGATTATTGACTTGTGTTCATACATTTATACATTTTTGCATCAAAGCACTTAATGCAAACTTGATTCTGTCAAAATTCAGGGTAAACCAAGATTAGGTCTCGCTCAGTAGGTCAGCAGACAGAGATTGACAGAGTAGAGGAAGACAGGAGAATAATACATTTGTAAAAGCAATACTGAAATGAAGCCAATGCACAAGTGCCAAAAACTTGGCAGCTCCCTTGATGGCCACTTGATGTAGGCTCTAAAACAGAGTAAATCTCCTTAGACCCACATGTTAAAATGTCCAACTTTGCAGAAATCAACAAAAAAAAATGGTTTTGGTCTCTATAGCTAATTTCAACATTCAAGACAACTTTATGGTTGTGATTTTTATATAACTCACCGGTTTTGTTTTATTAAGGCCCAAAGTTGAGTATGTTTAAGGACAGGCCACTAGAGAGACAGGCTATCTGCCAATCGTTTCCTCAGGTTCTCAGTCAGATCCACCCCCTCACTCCTCCACAGCGCCAGCCCCTTGCCTTAATATGGTCACTTCTGGCTCCAACAAACCAAGATGGCCACGGCTGAAAAAGGTCGTCTACAAACCAATGGGTGATGTCACAGAAGCTACGCCCATTATTCATATAATCTATGGTCCTTGCTTCCTATCTCTGTATCCTGAAACACAACAGGTGGGGCAACGTCCTCCCAGCTCCATATCCATGCAGTGATTGGCTTAGTGGAATGCATTAGCCAAAATAGGAAGAGCATAATAAGAAAATGCAGTAAAATATAAATGAAAACAGTCCTTAAACAGACATGCCAAAGAAATATGTAGAAGAAATGTGCTCCCAAAGTAGCATGCCAAAAATAGATGTTATTAAATAAAAAAAAAAAAACACAAGAAGGCATACAGACCACATGCTACAGCCTGACATTGCTTAAAACATTCTTCTCCAAAGATAATTTAAAAAATTCTGATCTAAATACCAAAATATTTTTCTGTATGTGGAGAGCCTCTGCAAAACATACTTTGGGGGCTTGAGGACACTTGAAATAAAGAGATGAGCATGGCTAACATAACAAGGGAACGGTCTTATGTGATAGCACGAGTGCCTCTCAGCATGAAAAAACAGTGATGTGATGAAGTGCTTTGATGCGGCGTGAAGTCCCAGACTTTCCCTGATCCGTTGGTACTTTCACATCCATCAGTGTTGAAACTCTTCCCTGTATGACCAGTGCCCGCAGGCATGTGGCACACAGCGTGTCAGATTAGACTGGAAAGTAATGAACTGAAGCATTTCTTCACCTCTCAAAGTCAGGCCTGAGCCCCCATCAAACATCAGCACACGTATTGCTAACAGCCAAGAGTCCTGCCAGTTTCCAAACAGTTTGACAGCCGAGCTGCAGGCCCAGAGGACATGCAAAGTGCTTTAAGCCGATATAAAGCCTCCGCTGCACTCACAAACATGCAAGTTCAGTCCTGTTCCATGTGAAAGGCCTTTAGTGTGATGCTTTGGGTTGGAAAAGTTAAGGCTTTGCAATTTTTTATTTAGCTTTTGATAATGCTCAAGTGGAAATTTTGCAAGAGGGAAGATTGGGAGGTCATTAAAAGATGTTATGATTATTTCTCTGGGATCAGAAAAATCCACTTAAAATCCAGCCCATTGTTTCCAAGATTCTTTATCTCAGATGAAAGGTCAAGACCATCTAAATGAATCATGCTCTCACAATCAAGAATAGGCCTATCTGTTGCAGCTGTCAAAATGCTATTCTCTGGACCAAGAGTTGGGCCTGCTAACCAATGATCATATGTTATCCATCACTAGCAGGACAAGTAGCCATGCAGCCATGAGCCTATACTGCTTTTAGCTCAAAATACACACTGTATTTTGAGCTAAATACTAATATCATCATACAAAGGTGCTTGCAGTAACTGTGTTGACATGCTGATGTTTTGTAGATAATATTGACACACTTTACCATCCTGGGTTAACATATTAGCATGCTAATATTAGCAAATCAGCATTTAAAACAAATTAAGCCTATAAATTGCTGTAGGCTATGTTTTGCTAATTACAACTACCAGGTCTGTCACAGGATGCCCATAGATGTATTATAAAAAGTAGAAGCCAGACCCCAAGTTGACATCTATTCAGTCCATTGGAGTTGCTCATCTGACACATACACCAAAAAGTTTTCTAGCCTCTGGGTTTACTTAACATTGTTATAATGTCTCAGATTTTTAAATTGGTTTCCTCAGCTTGAGGAAACCAATTTTACAAATTCATTACATTCAATACATTTGTAAAACTCAAATTTTACAAAAAAAGTGAAGCAGTAATTACAGTCTCACACCTTTAGTAAAATCCATGGTTGAACAAAGAGGGCAAAGGCTTGGATATGGCCAAGGAGGGTCACTCACGCAGTGACACCAAGATTTGGAATTAATAGGCTGAGACCTATGTCAAGCAAACAAATACATCTCAATCTTCCTTATGAGACAGGCTGGATGCTCATTCTCTTTGTTATTAACAATTTTAATGAACAATATGAAAAGTGTCACCATTTGGTGAGATGGATGCTCCTTTTAAAGTTGTCTAATGGCTGCTCACAGTGAGCAGTCTTCACATCTCACTAAAGAGCTGGATGAGCTCCTAAAAGGTAGTCATACTTTCCCCAGTCTGTTGCATCTTGACTTTCTTCTCGACAGACACTAAGATCCTCTGACTAGCCATGATCTCATGGGAACTCCATCCACAGAGGCAAACCACAGGTTAAGAAAAAGAAAAAGAATTAAGGATCATCGAGAACTGCCCACATCATAATTTTGTTAGAAATGAAGATACATGAGAAGCCATTTTTATACAGTCATGGCTTTGCTCATTGCACCAAAACTTTTCATTTATCATTAATGTGTATTCCTTATTGTCATTTATTGGAAAAACATGTGAACTTTATTAAGGCTGTCTTCATGTGATATGAAGTGAGCCCACCCCCAGCTGTTGAAGTGGGTGCAGGATTGCTACAGAGAACTCATCATCATATAATTTCTGTAACTGATTAACATGAGCTATTGCTGAAATCTGAATTAAAACACTCTGAAAGTGTAAATGAGTTTAAACATTAAGTGCAATGATAATGTGTGCAATCTGAGCAGTGCACATAGCTCATAGTGCTTCAAGGTTTAGTGTCCTCACATTTGAGGAAATCTTTCGATGTGGAAACATCATTTCAGTAAGCAGTTTAAATGCATGAATATTTGGTCCAAAACCAATGCTTGTAACACTGAAACGTGCTACGTGACGTTTCTGTCCACCATTTTCCCCTTCTTGTGCCTCTCAGCTCCTCTGTCTGGAAAGTAAACAAATGTCTGAGTCCGGCTCTCAAAAGCAGGGCTTCCATCCCCCCTCAAAGATAGCTGGCCAATGACTCATGCTCAGTGGCCTCAGCCCTCCTCACATTTTCCACAAGGTGCAAATCATTTCCCCACAACCATGTAAAACCAAATGTACATGTGGTTAGGCATTAGGCCACAGTGAAAAAGCTTTATACCACTTATTTGCTCTGGTTGTTCCAGTCCTTTGGCTGTTCCTGCTAATATAAAGAAGCACTGAATAGCTGAAGCCATTTGGCACGAGTGCAGCCCACCATCCTGAATCTAGCTTTAGCAGAAGAACAAAGTAAGAAATCTTGGACCATGATAGCTGTATAATTATTGTGTCCAGCCATATCAGGTCTAAACCAGGGCATACCATAAGCGACTGCCATCTTGTTTTTACATTCAGATTAGTTCATTTTCAGCTTGGGGGGTAATATCTCGTATAGGGTATACACATGTATACAGTATCATGGTAGTAAACCCCCTACATACAAAATAATACACATTGGAAACCCTCAAAATCTTAAAAAAGTAATATTCTCATATTCTCTCACACATTTTCCTTATTAAACAGAAATACAACTGTACACCTTTTTAATTCAACTTTCTCGAAGTCAAGGGAGACTAAACTGCCTTGTTAAACCATTAGAAAACACTCTTCATTCAAACTCAACAGTAACAAAATAAAACTCACCCAAACAATCTTGGTTACTCTTGCTAGTAATCTAGTTAGTAAATCCAAATTATTGCTATGTTTTGGCCATTTGTCCACTAGAGTTTTGTATTATAGCAGGGTTCAGATAAGCCTTACGCTGATGGGTTTGTCTTGTACCAGTGTTGCGCGTGGTTGTTAGGGGCATGTGGTGTAGGTTTGGGCAGTATGCAATATTTCATACCTTCACAGCATCCCCAAATTACAGTAGATGATTGTATAAATGTGTGACACTCACCCACACTCAATAGAAGCAAATAAAAACTCACCAAAACATCTTAGTAACTCTTAATAGTAATCTAGTTAGTAGTCCACTGTTCCAACAATCACCAGCCCAGGTTTGGTTGAAATGAACCAACTTTATTCACCAAGATAGATGTAAAAGAAACATGCTGCTATTTGCCACGGTCTCACTCGGCCATTGCTAGCCACCGGCTGTTTACACTCCTGTAATTTATCCCACAACCACTAGGTGTTGCAGTGACCCTCAACTCAGCTGCCTGTTTCAACAGTAGAGACCAGAGACTAGGCTCTGGTTGTGCATACTGTGCAATACATACAAATAGTTTTATAGAAAGAGGAGTGCCTGTATTTATGATGGTATTGTACAGCATACCTTTGGGATTTCTAAATACCAAGGCATACCATAATACCCTGATGCTGCACAAGCTTAGTTAGATTAAACATCAAGAAGAGTCATCCTCATCCATTCTGCAGATAGAAGGCAGGTTTCTTCATTATCTCTTTATGTAACATCATAAATATGTGGCTGTAATGCAATGACGTGATATACACCCCTTAACAGACACACACTGGGGAATGGATGTCTTTCCATAATGCCCTTCACTGACATGAATTTATTTTTTGCCATAAATGAGATCTTCAGCTCACATCCCATGTTAGTCCTCCCACATTACCGAGGAAATCCCTTCCCCAGATCTGCTCGCTGTCCGCCCGGAGGAGCCTCTCTGAGACTGTGACTGATGACCGGTGTGCTATGGCTTCATTTTCTCATTTGTCACTCGACATTCCTATTGGTTGCTTTCTTTGCTTGGACTTGTTCTAATAGCTCCTTGACAATCTATTGAAGAGCATTCATTACCATTATGAAGTCAAAAGCATGCTTTCAGCCGACATGAGAAAAAGGCAGTGAAGAGAGAGGGTAAAATGGATACATATTTGGCTTTAGCCAGCTGAGAGGTCAGATCTCTTAAAATGGCCTAGGGGAGTTTGTTTTTGTAAACAAATAAAAGTTATGTTTATGTTCAGCATTACTCAATTTGTTTTGTGTAACCTTGGAGTCTAACAAATTAGTTGAATGCATTTTCTTCCAAATCATACGTGTATGTTTACTTGCTAGCCTCTGCTGTTGTATTGCTGTATATCCTGGTGCATTACAACCACTCGTATATCAGTGGAATAGTATGAAACCATTTGCAGAAATATGCAATGTGTGGAAAACCTTCTGGTCATGTCTCAGTTTTGTGGAGATGAGGAGAATTCAGTGACAAAAGAAAATATTCAGCAGCAATATGGATATGCCAATCAATATGCATGCTTATTCTGTAATGCCAGCATGGAGAGAAATCTGACAGCTTTGCTGTCTGTACTTATGACATGAGGGTGTGGAATCAATAAAAAACTCTTCAATTACTAGACTTAAAAGAAGAGGGAAGAAAAAAAAAGACTCAACAACCACGAAAAGGTCACTACATACATATTAATACAAAGTAGTTACACATCATAAAATGTCTGCTTGGATAATATCACATTTATCCCTTGTGGTTTAAGTGTGTGGACAACATCTTGCAAGTTAGTTTCCTTTCCGCAATAACATAACCTTATTAGGACACAAACCTAGTATTATACATGGCTACATGACTCATAATGTTTCGTGTTCACTAGAAGTGACTTCAAGATGCACTTTAACTTCTGCAAAA
This sequence comes from Plectropomus leopardus, assembly GCF_008729295.1. Lineage (NCBI taxonomy): Eukaryota > Metazoa > Chordata > Actinopteri > Perciformes > Serranidae > Plectropomus > Plectropomus leopardus. The sequence goes on from NC_056472.1 coordinate 5,941,325, forward strand.
CAATATCAAGTATTTATGCAGCAACGGCTTGATAAGTTGTGTTTTTACTTTGCAAACAACACTCTTCATCATGTATTTTCCAAGGTTAAATCACCTGCATGTGCATGCACACATACAGTATACTCACTAAAAAAACAAACAAACATGAATGCATCATAGACTGTATATCTGTTAGACAAGCTCTCCAAAAGTGAAGCCAGCCATGGGTGATCATTCTTTAGATTAACTGTTTAAGCTAGAGATGGAAGGTGATGGCTTTCAGTGAACAGAGAGTAGGAGCGATGATTAAAATATTTCAAAACTTTCCAAAAAGCAAGGAAAAGCTTTTTTTTATTCAACAAAACCCTTCTTTGATGAGGAAATAAATCATTTCCGCACTGTATTAGCAGACAGATTGGAGCAGAGGCACACTAATTGTGATGATTCACTCATTGCCAAGGATTTCCTTGGCCTCTTTTCTTCAGGATACGTTGCCCTTCCATCAAAAGTTCAGTCGGAAGACTGAGGAAACAATTCATTTCTCTTTGGGGTAAAGGAAGTTGACCCTAGGTTCACTGCAGCATGCGGTGTTCATATGTGGGCATTGAGCAGGGCCCCTGATGTAGGTTTCAAAGTTCCCTTCACTCCCTGCTTCCCGGAAATGTGTTTCAGGCTAAAAACAACAGTTCCCTGCTGTCCAGATGAGTTTTGAATTGCATGATCAAAGAAGCCAATTTGGTGAGAACACCATTTACTACAGTGAGAAAACAAGAATTAAAGACCATGACATAATGATGTACATTTTTCAAAATGGTTTTAAACTCAGAAGATTCATACTAAAATATGTATTGCAAACCCTCGAACTGTAGTGACACAGCTTTTGTACTACAATATTTATTGAGTCTTTGTGGCTCATTAATCCCACTTGACAATAGAGGATAAGTACCATGAATCAAGAGGATAGATCTGTCCCAAAGTGGCTGATTGATATTATGAAAAAGGATATTATATCATTTCTGATGACAAGCCCATGGCTGTTGTTTCACCAGAACAGATTTACAGCTCACATTGTAGTAACAGAGGAAGAAAAAGGGCTTGATATTGTGAATGTTTGTGTTGGACATTTTGTACCTTCAACGTGCGTTTTGTTCTGTTAAGAAAATCAAATTTTCTTGTTTCAAGTTGTCTCCTGTTATTGTCTCCTGTTTTATTGGTCTCAAAAGTCTTCTGGGTTTGGAAGGCGGGGGGAGGGGCGGCTGGGGCGAGATGACTTGAGCAGATGAGCCAAGACCATGAAACTGCATGTTAGGAAAGAAGGGAAAGTCATCACAGCCTTGGCAGTCAGAGGCTCAGGCTTAGTTTGGAGTGGAGGGAGGATTGTTGAAGTACAAGTAGGAGATAGCACAGAGGAGTTTTTTTTCCACTGTAGGAAGTCCGTTCACAGCTTACATTGCCTGGGAGAATTCTGTCAAGTCTTTCTGCCTGTTTCTGCCTGTCCAATCAGCTCTTTCAGGAGTTTCACTTTCAGTACAACAAAACACAGGTTTTGTGTGATTTCATCCAACAACGGCATCATCTGGATCAAATTTAACAGACTCAAGGCCAAAATACAACGGCATCTCCAAAACAATCCTCAACGAGATCTTTCATATTTGTTAGAAAACTTAGAAAAGGTAATTTATGCCTAAATGTCATTTTGCCTAAACTACCTCCGGCTCTGTTTACCCTGGCATTACATGGAAAACACTCCTGTTTACAACAAGCCCAAAACATAGCAGCCAGGCTCTTAACAAACAGCAAAGATAGACAGGTTTCCAGCTGATTTTGGAATTAACTTGACACAATTTTACTAATCAAATATATAGCGGTTAATGGCTCAGCTTCAGCCTACATTTTGGACTCCTTGCGCTCTGGAATGTACCCTTAGGTCTGCCAATAAGTTTCTACTTGAGCTTCCCAAACATTCAAAGGCTAATCATGCGTTTGTGGTCAAAGACTCCAAACTGGAACAGTCTGTCCGAATCAGTACGAATTTGGTGTTTTACTTCTAAAGTAAGATTATCTTAACAGGCATTTTGTGCCTTTATTAGAAAGCCAATAGTACAGAGATGACAGGGAATTAGAGCAGGAAGAGATGGGGAATGACATGCAACAAAGGTCCCTAAACAGATGTCAGCATGGAATGTTCTGTTTTATTTTTACAGCATACGGAAGTTGTCTATAATGTACAACCCCATTTCTAAAAAAGAAAAATGTGGGATGCTGCGCAAAACATAGATAAAAACAGAATGCAATGATATGCAAATCCTTTTTAACTGAAACAATATTCATAAAAGTACAAAGACAGATATTTGATTTCCATATTTGATGCCTGCAACACGTTCCAAAAAACATTGGGTCAGGGGGCGTGTTTACCACTGCGTGACATCACCTTTTCTTGTACACTCAGTAAATGTTTTGAAACTGAGGATACTAATTGTTAACGTTTGGAAAGTGAAATTATTTTCTATTCTTGCTTGATATATGACTTCAGTTGCTCAACAGTCTGGGTTCTCCATTGGCACATTTTGCACTTTATAATGTGACACTTATTAATGGGAGACAGGGCTTGACTGCAGGCAGGCCAGTCTACTCCCTGTACTCTTGTGCAGAATGTGGAGTGGCATTGTCTTGCTGGAATAAGCCACGACATCCCTGAAAAAGCATGTCTGGATGTCAGCAAATGTTGCTCCAAAACCTGTATTTACCTTTCAGCAATAATGGTCGCCACACAGATGTGCAGGTTATCCATGTTATTATCCGTTACATCTGCCCATACCATCACAAATGCTGACTTTTGAACTTTGAGCTGGTAAAAATCTGGATGGTCCTTTTCCTCTTTAGACAGAAGGATGCATTGATGATTTCCAAAAACTCTTTCACAGTCTTTTGTTGCTCTTATCCCAAATGTTTCGAACGTGTTGCTGGCATCAAATTCAGAATGAGTGTAGGTTGACAAAAAAAACAATTCATTTTATTAGTTTAAACATTAAATGTCTTCTTATTTTATCTTAATGAAATGAATAAAGGTCAGAAAGGATGTACAAATGATTGCATTCTGTTTTATTTACTTTTCACACAAGGTCCCAACTTTTTTTGCAATCGGGGTTGTACAATGGCAATGTATCCGTATTCTGGTCACTTGCAGAATTGTGTTCGTTTACTGATTCCTCTTATTTATGCGCTTTTATTTCATCTTTTAATAGTGATCTCTAAAGGAGTTCTTTGAAAAGTGCTACATAAATAAATATATCATTAAAATGAGTATTATAGTACAGCTGTGACAAATATTTACAAAAATGTAGGTCATCTGGAGGTCTTTCTTTTTTTTATCTCTGGGATCGTTTGACAGCGCCATATACTCTGATATACAACACGGAGGTCTGCATTTTACAATAGGCTCCATATGCATTCCATCTGCTCCAGCATTCTTCCTGTCCAATCCAATAGCTCCGTTTACAAGAAAGTAAAAGGAGTGAAATAACTCTGTCTTGCGGATTCAAATGTGATCTTTGAAAAGCCAAGGTGGAAACAATGTTAGTCCTTGGTTATGGAGGGTTGCTTCGTTCGAGGAATGGTAGGCTTGCTGATGGCGGTGTGAGCTGAGGCTGCAGAGTCTGTTTATTGCAATATTTTGGCAGCTGTAGCCTTGGAGACTTAGACACTGATAATTATTTCCATTCTCTGTTACAGTCCAAAGCTAAGGTAAAAAAAAAAAAAGCACCTCTATGTCTGTCAATATATCACCAGATCCATGTGAAACTAGGATGTCTGAGGAAGGTGCATAGCTGTTGCATGGTCCTTCTGCAACAGCTTGCAGAAAGCTTGCAACAGTCTGGAAACCAAAAAATAACATTTTAAAACATTTTTCAGAATTGCCAAACATGCGTGACTAAGCCTAAAGCCTTTAAAAACTATCAATTAAGTGTTCAACAGACGTTTTCAGTAACTGCTGCAGTCATCAATTTTAGCTCCAGAGACATTTTAATCATATTAGAGGAGGAGAATGTGTGAAGTATGCTGTGACGCGGTTTAGGCACAGTTACAAACCCAAAATAAACGACCAATAGGAGGAGTTTAATCGTCTGGGAGGTGATGGAGGAGTGAAATGGAGGATGGTGCCACTGCCAGTTGTACCATTGCAGGGTTTTTGTTAACTGCTTCGTTCTGTGAGTAGCTTTATAAAAAAGAGGACCTGGATCAGCAACAATTGCTATGCAATTGATTTCCCTGGAAACATACTGTATGCGAAGCAAAGTGGTGTAGAAGTTAAGTTGCATAAAATGTGTGTGAATGAATACATACATTAAAAACTAATGCTTTCTATATTTCAAACAATCTGTGCAGAAGTACAGAATAACCTGCATAGAATATATCTGTGTGTGAATAGACAAGTCAGTGTTTTTTGAAGCAGATTGACTCATGTTGACTTTAAGGTGGGACTTCGTATGGAAAAGGACAGGCCACGGAAAAGAGGGCGAGGAGGTTGGTGTCAGTTTGTTTATAACTCTGAGAGGTTTTGTCAGTTGTTTACGAGTAAAGGTTGCAGCTGTAGGTGAAGATTAAAGACCCTTTAGTGATTAATTAGCTTACATAAAGTTCAGTCTTAAGTTAGCTATGAAAAACAGGCTGTGGAATCTTGCTAATGTTCGCTCGCTAGTGTAATCATTCCTTAAACAATTTGACAATGGTAAAATGTTTGAAGCTAACCTTACAGCAAACAGCTATTTTGCAAATTTAGGTATTTTTTTTGTGTTAACATTATTGTAATCTTTGTCGCAATATAATTTCACAATGTTGTGACTGACAACCATAAACTGTTCACCAAAGAAAAGAGAAGAAGCAGCACACAAGTATTAAGGTAGAGACCTGTTGGTTAATTTTAGCTAATGCTTATTTAAAGTTAAAATATTGAATAAATAAAGTTAGATGAAAAAAAGCACCCTCTGGATTCTTGGTAACTTAATTAATTAATGATTTTCTCATGTTTAAACACTTGAAGCTAATGTTACACCTTTACAGCTACTTTGCTAATAACACTGGCCTCCTAATTGTAATTTTTCCCGCGTTACATAATTTTGCAGTGTTGTGCCGGCAGCAGACCACAGAAAGGAGAAGAAACAGCAAAAAGGTGTTAAGGTAGGCAACAACTCACACCATTTCTGCTGTTGTCTTTATCTCTTTAAAGTTTAACGCTTTTATTTTATCAGTCCCCATGTAAGTATATTTTGTGCCAAGGCAAAGTTAAGCTCTTAAATTACACGTAGTTTATGTGTTTTATTTTTGTTCATGATGTATGCAATTAAGCTTTAAAATGCAGAGATATTACATTACGTTTATAACTTGTCAGGGATAATTTACTCAAAATTATACCCCTTTCCCCCCAAAATTTAGTTAACATGGGGGTTTTTCAAACGGGGGTAAACCCACTAAATGTAGACTGCATTCCCACTACCAATGAACACACTTGAGTCGGCCTTTCTGTCAGCTTCTGTGTGTGTGTCTGTGTGTGTCTGTGTGTGTCTGTGTGTGTGTGTCTGTGTGTGTGTGTGTTGTTTTGTTGATGTGTCTGTGCGGTGTCACAGACAGGCAGGAATTATTCAATGTTTTAGCGCTGCTTAGGAGGAGACAGAGGGTAATTGCTGCCGGTTGAGGAGCAGAAATTACAGTGTAAACCCAGATGTTGTGTTCCCAATAATGCCGATTGGCGATAAAGACCCATGTCCGCTGCAGAGTGATTTGACGCGAGTGTGAACACCGATCGTTCGCATTCTCATTACATTAAAAAGCCAGCTGTTAGCGGGTGTTTGCTGAGTTTTTGTGCATTGGGAATGAGGCTTTACAGAGTAAAAATTTGGTTATTAAATCAATGTGGATGAAGGCCCTAGGTCTTAACTGGGGGCCTAGGACCCCTGGTTGGTCCTCAGAGTTACTACAGGGGGGCCGCCAAATTACTGCTTGATAAAAAATTATAATGTGTCTGACAATACACATAAATCTAACATATTAGCCTTTTAGTGAAGATAAACTGCTCTATTTATGAAACCTATTGCATTTACAGAAGCCTACACAGTATAAACGATAGGCCCTTTTGCAACCATGTTAGCTAAGTCACTGTTTTAGGCACCTTTTTTTAAAAAAAAAAATATATTGTCTACTGTGTGGTACCTATCAATGACCAGGTAAACTAGTTAGCTAACAGTTATTATTGAAACATATTGGCCAAATAGCTGTATCATTGTTCCAAGTGTACAGACATTTTTGGGAGCCATAGTTGATTGTCTTGTAACCTTACGAGTAAGAGACTCTGACATGCTGTCCACCTCAGAAACCACCAACAAAAGTGCAGAGAGGGAGGCTAATGCCATACTCCAATTATTGCTGACTTAGCACCTCTCTGCAAACAAGTACAAAAGACCCAGAAATTTTCACTGAAATATCAAGTGCATTTTTTGCAAAAATAATGGACCCCTGATATAGGCTATATGCTCTTTAATTCACATAGGTAAATGCTGTGGAGGAGCACACAATACCCAAAGGAAAGTAATTTTACTCATGCTCAGTCTCTGTCCCTTTGGCGACACCAATATTTATAACCCTGACCGAATATCTTGTAGCAAATCTGACCTGTAAGAATGGAGAGGATTTTTTTTACAGTCCAGTCAAAGAAAAGCATTTGTGATGTATTAAGGCAGGAAGCAGAGCTGGATAATCATCTCCAAACCTACTGAAATTTGAATCGAAATATTCCGTCTCTCTCTTTTGAATAACTTTTCGTGATGACAGCATAATGTTTGTAACTGTGCCTTTATGTAAAAGGAAACCAGCAGCTGTAGACTGATTTGCTAGGGATCGCCCGAGAAGATATATATGCACACTGTACACACAAAGCCTTTGTGTTAGGAACATTTGATTTATTTTCATTTTCCCTGTTACATTAGTAGTAGCAGTGCTAATACTAACAGCACCATTTTGATCGTTTCGTTGGATTTGTTGACAAGAACAAAACCAGAATACCAACAGCCTTGTCATTTACAAAAATGTTGAACTGTAAATAGATTTAAAGGCTTCCTGACAGAAGTACAGCAGCCTTTGCACTAATAGCCAGGCGTGCTGGCTCTGCGTGCACTTATGTTGTTTACTTTCCAACAATCAGTTGCAAAGCTGGTTTGTTTACAGAGCAGCAGGGGACAAAACACAAATTGATTCCCAGAGCACCTTCCCTCCCTTTGGCAGCATGTTCTATAATGACAAAATCTTTGGCAAACAGGCGCCAACTGGCAGTATTTGCAGTGCACCAATGTTTCCTTTTTTCACCGTTTCCACTGAAAATACAACGGATGCTTCTTGAGAGTCTTGTTCAGAGGATCTGTGTGTTGGCTGACCTGGTTTGTGGGCAGGGCCAACAAGAAAACAGCTGTCTTTCTCATTAGCTTTGCTCTAGTGTCTTGAACCCCCCTCCTCCTTGCTACACACACACTCACACACATACGCTCACACACACCCTGTCTGATAGAAGGCCAATCACCTGATGCTTTTAGCGCCTTGTGAACATAGCACACAGCTGTTTCCTGCCACACACTTCAGGGTTAGATGTGGGTGGCAAAGCTTGGGCAAAAAATGTCATTTTAATGACTTGAATATGAATAATGTTTAAAAGGAATTTGCTAAGAGATTTGATTGTGTATTTAAAAGGGACCAACAACCCATTTTTAAAATTCATGTTATTCCTCTGGTCTAAGGGAGTCCAAAAATTGTTCTGGGTACAGGTACATTTTTTTATTTCAGACTTGAGAACACTACCGTAGAGTAAAGTCCAGTAGAAAACCAACATTCTGTTGCACCACAAAATTGAGACCAATAATGTTGTCACGCTACAAGCGACAACGCAACAGTTTAACCAGCTACATTATCACAGAGTCGTGGTGGAGGTGTTGCTCAAGTGCTCATTACTGTTGTTATGTCGTCATGGGCTTATGCTACTTGCCACAAAAAACATACCTGATCTTCATTTAGAGTGCCCCAGGGATGATGATGTTTTTCTGTAAGCCAACATGGAAGGTAATATCACCCTGGTTCCCTCATCAAAAAGCCTATGGGATTTTTCCCATGGATTTTGGATCATTGCAGAAAATAAGCTCTGAGGTAAATAAACTTTATGATACTTACACGTTTTTTTCAGCAAGGTATTCCTCTTTAAGGATTTCTGAAGCCTAAATGTAATCACGAGAAGTAAAAAGCCATTGCTAGGCATTCGCCACCGCTTCGAGACTGTAAAGACGTGTTTGGTGCAGTTTGGCGTGATGATGTTCTGTAGTATTAGTTAGCCACTTGTTAGCAACAATCTTTTTTAAGACACATAAAAGTTGCAAAGTTCACGAGTGGTATTTACTGACATATTTTATGTTGTAGAAAAAAACATTTAAGTCTATTAAGCTTGTTTAACCACAGACCTTATTTAAGGTTCCTAACTAAAAACCCATAAAAAATTAAGTTAAATGTTTTTGAGATGAGGGAACTGGAGGTACTAAAATACTGTCATTTCCAGGTTTTATGTCCCTTTACGGGAGTTGTCGATATAGATTGTATTTATTCATAACATATCTGTGCTTTTGATCAATGTCTGAGTCCCATTTTAACATCACATTTTGCCACGCCATTGCATCCCTTTGTGCACCGCAATGCACATATAGCCAGCGTAATGTCAGCAGACTAAGAAAAATAACACAGCACCAGAGATGGAAACAAAAACATGATTGGTTTAAGCTTCACCGCGTCATTACAGCTCAACTTTCATTTGTAGCGTCACGCCCATCAGCAGCGACAAATGTCGGGCTTCAGTTTGTCACTTTTTGTCTCCGGCTTCCATTGAAAATGACTTGCTGTGTCGCTCGTGGTGTGAACACAGAATTACTTCTTTGGCTTCTGCTCTGAGAGAGAGTAGCTCATGTTCACAAATGCTGATTCGGCTTCTCTAGGTCCTGAAAATAACATACTGGAAATCTTATTTTAGGTGATGTTCCCTTCTAAGGTTAGGTATTTATATAGATGTTTGACCAGTTTGATGAGCTATAATTTATAGCTAAGGAATAAGCTGTAAAACTTACTATATATCATCACATTACTTATGTGGTCCCTCTTTTGAGATTTTACAGTTGTTCAGATGGTAACATCATGTTTGCAACTAAAACCCTTTGTTCCCGAACATGACTTGCCACAACTGAATGAAATAGTGAAAAACTGCTCCGTGGAGAATCCCTCTGCTGGCTTTTTTAAAAAAAAAAAAAAAAATCCTCCTCCTCCTAATTTTCCCATCGATGAATCAATGGTTTCCCTTTGACCAATTTCAGTGACCTAGAGAACTAAACAAGGGATTCCTTCATCTCTTTTGGGAGGAAAAGGAATGGCTCATTGCTCCAAGTAGTCTCACTTGGCAGAGGTGGAGTCAAATTAAGAGTTGAATCTATAAACTAATTTTGCACCATATTGGATTTGGGTTTACATGCGTCAACAATTTAAATGATCAGAGTGTGACGAGGTATATCTTATATTTTTGTACAATGCTATATTTTAGGGTCCTGATAAAAACTTAATAAATAGCCCCACTGAAGATAGACACTGACATTATATGATTCAGACAGTTTTGAAACAGCTAATATTGCTCTTATTGATCTAAAACATTGCCCTCTGTGATTGGATGTCAAACTGGTATTAGCACTGTGGTCAGATTCCATGTTCTCACCGTAAGTCAAAAGGTGTTGACCCCAAATTTCTCTCTAAATTTACACTCCAGATTCCCCATCATGACCACCTACAATCACGACCACCCACAGTGACCGTCACACACAGTTTCACTTTGCTTTTTATCTCTTTTTCTGCACTTTAGACTAAGCACAGTGCAACTAAAGAGATTCAAGAAGCAAACAAGCGATGCCACATTTTCTTGACTTCAATATCTCATCAGAAAAGAGCAGTTATAAACTCTATTCTTACTTTTAACTGCCCAGTAAAAAGGGACTCCGAGCTTACTGTGTGTCTTGTTTGGTGCCTCAGAGACAGCAATAAAACCACACTTTTTATGATCTTGCTTAGCAACCACTTCTGAAGAGAGGCAAAACTCTATGACACCTCCAAACAAGCAAATTCAGTTTTCCTTATCTGTTCCCTTGCATCTTTTACTGTAAGGCAAAGTTATTACATTGTGAGATGGCTATAGACGCAAAGAATCGCTGGAAAGTATGAGAACTTGTGAACATGGGTGTAGTTCTCCCACAGCCACAACAGCCTGTGAGAGGATGGTTATGGGAGAGGGCTGACAAAAGGGGGAGGAAAATTAGGCTGGCCAGCATTCTTCTCATTTAAAGCTGTAACTACACAAAAAAGCACTCACGCAGTCTGGGCTGGGTCTGCTTGCTGCTTACAAGGAGAGGTTACTCTTGTATTCATGGTGGTGCAGTGATAACCTGAGCATTTTTTTTCCCCTTTTCATCCTTTTTCCCCTGCAAGGAAGGCTCATGTCTTTTTTATAGACATGATGAGCTTTGTGCATTTAAGGACTTTCCTTTTTCTGGTAGTCTCCGTAGCCCAGGTTTTGATTGTAACATGTCAAGACGGGAGCAGTGGTAAGTGAACCCCTCTGCTGTTTGTTTTAACACCTAATCGCTGTTGAGAATAATGTTTGAAGGTGGCTGGTGGAATGGACTGATCTTAAGCTTTGGGTATTTTGTGTAAGTTTTACAAGTTTTTTTTTTGCTAGTGGTTTAAGTAACATAAGCTCCTTTATGTGCCCCCCTGATTGAGGGAGAAGTCACTTTTAATAAGAAAGAATGGTCAGATATTGTTAATTTCCTACATCCTGTGTTTGCATTTTTTTTGTGCCAAAGTGAATCCTCCTCGAACATGACAACTTCATTTGTTCTACCGCCTCCAAGGATTGATGGAGGATGATTAAAACAAACCTTTTGTGCTTATTGGAGACTAGATTAGAGAAGATTTAAAAGCGATGAGAGTAGCTCTAACGCGGATTATCTGAAATTGGCAAACAAGCCGTGTATGTCAGGAAACAGTCCTGAAGACATCTGTCAGTGATTGCAAGTGATGTCACCCTCAGGCACCGAAAATGTGCAGAGGAGGGAAATGAGCACCTTTGCGGTTTTGCACCACTTCAGCACTTTGGAACATTCATTACCGCAACCATTCTCTTCCCCTTCGGACTACATTGTACATCTGCAAAAAGAATTTCAGCACCAGGGCTCACGCGCCTCTGAGGGAACACAGACTGCAGCATGTTAATTCAGGCCAGATGTGAGGAGACATGAGATGCTGTTGGATTCTCTGAGTCACCCGGTGTACTGCGGGGCTGCTGATGTCTTCCGCTGGCAACCCCGAGAGCTGGAACACCTGAGTGTTCCTGTTTTACTTGAACTGTGCTTCCCCTTCTTTTTTTCTTCACCCAGAGTGTTTGATCTCTCGTGTCGTCACAGGGACTGTGTTGTCTCTACGTATGATGTCATGGGCCACACTGAGCACTGGAAAGTTCATTTGATGGGCCCCTGATGGTGTGTGGAGTTAAGCAGGGCAGCACAGACAGTACTGTTTATTATTTTAAAGCTGTCACTCCCTCTGGATAATTTAAGTTTTTCTTTCATTATGTCATTAACTAAAATGGGTTGGCTGTACTCCTTAAATTTCACATTAAGCAGAGACAGTTGAGTGATAGTGTGGCACCAGATAGTGCGCCATCCTGTGGTGAGTGCAGCATAGGGCCCCAAACAAGTCTCTGAGTGTTTGTTCACAGTTTAACCCTGCTGAAAAAATGATTGAACTCGAATACTGATGATGGCATTTTACTTATAGGACAAAACTGCAGTTGATCACTGAATTGATCAAGCTTAATGATGGATCTTTTATGCGACTGTGAAAGAAGATACAGCTTTACTCAAATGCTTTTTTCTGATCTGACATAATCATCAATCAAAGATTTTATGTTACTGTGCATTTGTCTTATGTCATTTAAAAGTTATTCAAGGATGTGTTCCAATGAGCTTCTCCATCCTTGCTGGGGGAACTGTCTCTGTCCATATTTGTTCATGTGAAACAGCGCAGTGATCTCGCAGGCTTCTTTCCATGGAATAGTGGTGGGTGAGATGATTGCATTTTGACCGAATAAAAACAGTGGAAAGTTCATGGTTTTTGTAGACTAAGGGAAAATGTGGTTCACCAGTGCTTTGAGACAATGTACATGTGTGTGTGTGTGTGTGTGTGTGTGTGTGTGTATGTGTGAGGGGCTTTCAAGACTTGTTTCAAGTAATGACCAGTTAGTATTCTATGGAAGGCCTTTTTTATGTGCAGATTTTTTTTTTTTTTTTGCCATTTTATGTATGCAGACTCTGCATGCAGCGGGACAGGATTTCAGTATCGGAAGTGTTCTAGTTTCTGATTTTAGTCAGTTTGTAGTCCATGTTATCTTGACCAGTCACATTTAATAGGTCATGTAAAAAATGTGGATCTACCAATATATTGGGCCAAGCCTCCAAAAACTTCATCAGACCAATAGCCAATAGGTTTTGAGACTGCTTTTTGCTGAGCTAATGTGCTTAGACTGAATAGAAAATATGCTAACCACCAATAAGAGGCTGTGAGAACGAACAAATGAATACCATGCTAAACCAAGAGCTCTGACACTGCTTAAAACAATGAGCAGCTCTGGGGTACTGCATATGCCCACAGCTACAATCACTAGTGTTTTATTGGGACTTTTATATGGAAAGTTGCACCATCTAATTGTGTGTGGTTAAATGTTGTTGAAGCTATGTCATTGCAAACAGTGTCAGTCTCTCAGCTAACTGCCAACACGATTCAAGTTTCTTCTGAAAAATCCAAAGAAGTCAGAAAAAAGTCTGTAGAGGACCTTGAGGTTATTGGAAAGATATCAGAGCAAACAGACTTTTGTGGAATTTACAAAAATCAAACATGGTTCTTTGAAGACTGAAAACATGTTTAAAATGAATGTTGAGTTTTGCAGTCAATGTAGCTGTACAGCTAAGAATCAAAGTCATATGGCTGGCTGCACATGTGCGGAAAGTTTGCAGAGGAACATAAGTTGGCAAATGAGATCAAGGAGCAGACTTAAAGCTCACAATTGGAAATGGTGACGCCAGTATAGATTACCAGGATAAAAATACAGTATGGCCCTTATACAAAACTTGTATTGGAAAGAGCAGAAGTGTTCAAATAATATTTGGAGTAAGGTTTAGGGATGTGAACATGGAAAAAAGAAAAAAAAAAGAAATAGTTTAGCGACTCCAATAACAAAAAACAGGAGTCTGTGCCCACAGTTTTAGCCTGAGAAGAATTATGCCTCTTCGTGTATGTGTGTGTGTGTGTGTGAGTGTGAGAGTTTGAGCATTACTCCTCCCAGACGCTGACATAGCTGTAACACATCCTCAAAGATGCCACTTAGCGCCTTACATCAAAGGGACCAAACACTCAGTCTTTGTGAAGCCAGTGGATTACTTTAGCTTCTTAACAGAGTTCCATTTGTCTCATCATCACCAGGGTTCTTGAGATTCATCAGAGCCAAAACGCAAATCAACTCAAAACGTTTTTCCCTCTTTCTGAGAGAAACGCTCAAGCAGAAAGCAAAAGAAAATCTGGTATTCCAAATCAACAAAACCTACATGAGGTCACTCTGTCTTCTAAATTGGTTCCAGTTGTTGTTGCCACATCACTGACATCGCAACAAATGGGCTGTTTTCTACCAAAGCTGAAACGTCCAAACATGTGAATTCAACCAGGTCCACAGACGGCTCTGATTAGAAACACATGCTGCATTTTTGAGCTATGACTTGATTACACGCCTCTTTTCTTCCACAGTTTAAGGGGGTCGGCCTCAGCAGATTGTACATTGTCTTGAGTTACACGTCCGAGAAGAGCAGTTTTAACAGTGTGTCTGGCGGTGAACCTGGGGGTGTCTTGGTGGCACAGACGATGGAGCTGATAGATTGTTAATGCAGATTGTGCCTGTGCGGACTGTTCCATGGGAACTGCTTATAAACCAAATTATTGCAGTCAGCAAATGGAGGCTTGGGGTGGGGGGATGACTTCCAGATGTTAAAATAGTTGCTTTGGCAGTGTTTGGAAAAAAATATTAAAGAAAAACATCTTAGCCTTTAGATATAGTTGGAAGGGGTGGACGTTAACTGACTAATGTAAGACATAATGTGTCAGTATTGCCATAGGGTGGCTTGAGCATTGAGAGATTTCAAAACTTTCTGGCTTCATGGTTTGCCTTGGTTCTTCCTTTTTTTCCCGCATCTTTACACTGGACACCTCCGCAGGTTCAAGTTAAAGTAACTGTTTGTTTAAAAGCCATGCAATTATGGCTCCCCCTGACAGGCTTCCTGGTCCTTGATTGGCACTTAGTCCCCAATCTGCCCTGTGATCCTCTCAGCCTGTCCGTGTGGGAGGATGACAGGACGGAGCGTAAACACACAACGGGCTAAGTCTCTTGAGTGTCTTAATTACCTTTATTTCATTATAATTAAGAATGTGCCAGAATTGCTTATACTGAAAAAGCATGGCCACTAAATCCACATATATGTGTGGCATTTGAATAAATAAAAATATTTCCAAGTTGATATTTGGGCTGTATTCTGTAAATGTTGGAAAAAAGTTAAAAATTAAAAGCACACTCCTCTTAACTTGTGCTTAAAACTTTCTTATTGTTAATGAAAAGGCTGTTTGAAAAAAGTGGGCATATTTGAGGCAAGGAGGGTCTGAAGAGAGATGATGCGTCATAGGAAATGTAGGACCCAGCATTTTTGTAGCTTGACCATAGAGTATATAAATAATGGACCTAGCTACTGTGACGTCACCCATTGGTTTGTAGAATGTGGTTTTGAAGCCTCAAGTTTGGCATTTTGGCCATAGCTGTCTTGGCTTTTTAGAGCCAGAAGTGACCATATTTGGACAAGAGGAAGGAACTATGGAGTAGTGAGGGGCAGATCAGACTCATACACTCAAGCAGCCCCGTTTTTAAATATTTGTAATTTTGGGAGGTTGAGTTGAAAAATAAAATCATTCAACCCCTGTATAATTGTCATAAATGTTGAAATAGAGACCAAAACAGTGGTCTGTTTCAGGCTGTATACATGCTTATTTCTGCTGTAAAGTTGAGCATTTCAACATCGGGGTCTGTTGGGTGTGACTCTGTTTTGGAGCCACCCCCAAGTGGCCATTAGATGAGCTGCAGTTTTTGGCATTTCAGCATTTGCTTCATTTTTCAGCCACAGAGGTTACTGAGGACTAAAAGGCTATCTTGGCCTCTGCTTCTGAAATTTTAAACATTCTTTTTTAGTCTGACTCTTCTTTATCCGCCATCTTTATGAAAGTGCAATCCTAAATTGGCAGAGTACCTATTTAATTGTTCATTAAAGTAATTGTTGATAAAATAATGACAGGCGATTCTTAGCTGTGTAATTTAGGCAAACATTATCTCTCCTAACAATTAAAAAGTAATATTGTCCTTCCCCAGATGCCAGGAAAACAAACATAACCATCGTGTAAATGCTTTTGCGAAGGCCTGCTGTTGCTAGTTTGCCTGTACAGTGAGTGTTGATACAGCTGGTTGTAGTTTTTCCAGAGGATCAGGAGGACTTTTGCCCTCTGGTGCTTATCCTCGGTAGGTTGGCGGGTCTCAGTGTAATATAGCACTCCCTCTGAACATGTTCTCCGACCCTCCCCCGGTGACCATTTCAAAGGCTGCTGTAATTGCTTTAAATCTTCCAATTTCATGAGATGTTACGTCCCATCTGGGAACCCCTCTCTCTCAGTGGGGAAGCGCTGTTGACCAGGTAATGACTCAGCAAAATTAGATTAACGTTGCTGATGAGAGTGAATTTTCATATTAAGCAAAGAAGAGTGCCATTGTCAGTAATGAGCAGTGCTTCACTCACAATGCATTTCTTCTTGAGTAGCATACTTTGCTGAATTTGGCAACATTTAAATATAATTGACGCCCAGTGCTTCCCAGCAAACTATAAACTCAACAGTAGAATTGAGAATGTGGTTATATTGTTTACTTGAAGCTAAAGCTGAAATTGTACTGTAATGAAAATCTGTTAATAGACCAGGCAAGCAAAGTTGGGTTGATAGATTGTTGCAAAAAAAAAAAAAAAATACAACACTTTTTTATAAGATTTGGGGCACATTCATTATCTGGAGGGGTAAGAAAGGCCTTGTGGTGAGTTACTACTAAGTTTAATTTATGTTTGACTTTTGAGCAGCTTCGTTGTCAATAATTTTTGGATCATTTCTCTTTATTTTCACTGATTTCAGTGCCTTGTCCAGAAGTGCAACAGCAGAACTTACTTCATTACATTCAAAGGGCCTTTATATGCTACATTTAAGGTTACTTTTTGGTATGTTTTATATTCATTGTCAAGTGTATGGTTTTTATTTTGTGATTTAAAAAAATCAATAGATATTTTATCAAATCAAAAGCTCGTCTTTTAGATATAACCTTATCTACATAAATTCTTAAAAATGTGATAAAATTGTCTGTCAAATCCTCAAGCACCGCTTGTTTTAACTACCACAACATGGTGACTGTCAGCCATAATTGCAGGTTGTGGTTCAACCTAAATTCTAAGTTGTAGCGAGGTTGTGTACATTACAGCTGCAGAGGGTGAACAAGTGGAGCTACATGGGTGACAAGGGTCAGAAATGTAGCATAAGTTATGTTTAGGCTCTTAACAGCTTGTTGGACAGCTGAGTGACTTGATGGTGAAATGCCTCATATAAGTGCGGCGAAATGCCTCAAGGTGGTTTTTGAATCCAGGTGGTCTAGTGAAGCTGAAGTGAGAACTATCTTACTGAAGTCTGTTAAAAGTAAGAATATTAGACTGCATGTTGTCTTACAAATGGTTAATTTCTCGTTAAGAAGCACTGTGCTGTATGTGATTAAATCCGGGTGTTGCATAATTATCAGCGAGCTCTGGCGTGCTCGGTTTCTCAGAAACAAGTCGAAGTCTTGGATCTCTTTGACTTTATGGTGATTGTGTTTGATGGATGCCCTGACTGAGTTGGACCGTGTATTTTGGGATTCCCCTGTTCACTGTCAAGACGTGTCTTGTGGAGGACATTTCTCTACCAGATCAATGGAGTACAGTCTTTAAAGGGAGTCTGCCTGGCAAAATGAATCATTGTAATGAATGTACAATGGCCCTCCATAGTACACAAAGAGATAATCTCCAAGAGGCTCATGTTCAGAGGGGAAAATTATTAGGTTTAGTACAGTTCCAACACACATACTGCTGGAGTCTTTACTGTGCAGAACTGCCAGGACTCAGCAGAGCGACCAGTGGATGATGTTTCGCAAAATGTCAAATACTATTAAATTCAAATGGAGCGCAAAGCAGATATACTTTGTGTTAGCTGGGAGCTGCAGTTCTGTGAAAGACAATCAGTTGTGCTGAGAAGGAGATTGTAAGTATTTAGAAAGCTTTTTTCCTATTGGATCATGGTCTGTTGCATCAAAATCGGCATCACTCAGACTTTGGACTGAAAAGATGTCCAGTGAAGACGTAAGTTATGCAGTGAAGAGAAGGGTACATTCTTTTAACACAATGTGAGTCTGTGCTGCCCCTTTACCCACTGGCCGCAACGTCCAGTCAGTGTTCCCGAACAAACACTTCTCACACAGAGCCAGACCAGCTAGATGTGGAAATGTCTGCTTGTAGTCGGTGACTCATGGCTACCATTAGGTGAAAAAAACTAGTAAGCCGTTGGTGCAGAGAAGTGGCTGAAAGAGGTGAAGTTTTGGAGAATGAGTGGCAAAGCTGTACTGTTTACATCAGCTGATTCAGTTCGCCTTCAAGTTGTCAGCGAGCTGGCTTTGCATACCAAGATGCTCCAGCTTTTAGTGTTTACAGTACGCAAAGAGTTAGAAACATTTCAACCAGAAGAACAACAATTCCAAATGCTGCCATGGTCATTTACAGTCGGCTTGCTTTCAAATTATATCCATGTGAATGACATTAAATACCAGCAGTTTGCATTTTTGTAAATATACTTGGAATTAAAGCAAAGCTGCATGGGTTTTCTTAAAGAAACAGTATCCTGCACGATAACCTTGTAATTGCTGTAGTGTGTATTAACATTTTCTCTCAGGCTTCACTTAATCAGCCACTCCGGTTCCACCCCGACAAATACACACAGCTGGAGCAGCGTTGTGCATCATGCCAGTCTTTATTTACCTGAGCTAAATTACAGCTCTTAAGTACAGGCTTTGAGTCTTGATTTCTGTTTAATCTCACGCTCCCTCTTGTTTCAAAGCCTTTCACTGATGTGGCCTGGTATTTAGGGGGTTAAGCTTTAAACAAGGGATACAAACGGAAAGGAGGGGACCTCATTTCATCATAATTTCATATCTATTAGCAGAGGGGGATTGAAGGGGATTGAAGGGGAAGAAAAGCACAGATGAGAGGGGAAAGAACAGAAGGCTGAAAGAGAAAGGAGGAGGAAGGGGACAGAGAGGAGTCAAGGCAGGGGAGGAGGATAAAAGCTGGAGTTTAGAATGGGGGAGCAAAATCAGAGAAAAAAGAGGGTGAGAATGTGAAAGGATGTGGGAGACACAGCAGCGAGGGAAGCCCGTGTTTGATACAAGTCCATCTCTGGAGTGTCATTCTCTATCCCTGTACATCGCAGTAAACTCATCCAACTGCAGCACAGGAAGTCATGTCGAATTGGAATTTCCTCTGGAAAAGCACATGTTTCAGCTCTGCTTGTTGTTGTTAATGACTATTTTGATTCACGGTCAAGAGATAAGACAAAAATGAGGTCAAAACAGGTTGTTTTTTTTTTAGATTGTTTGACATATTTGAGTACAAATGCCTGTGTTCCCCTTGTACCTATAAGCAATTAAAATAACAGCAGTAAATTTTATTATGGACAAAAGAAAGGAAAGTGTGCACTGTTACTAACACTAAAAGCTGTCTATGCTAAAAATGTAGAAGCAATTTAACTTTGCAAAAGGTCACTTTATTTATTTATCAAAAAATTAGGTCAGCTGGCAATTTTTTAGCTCTTCAGAATTGAAGACAACTAATATTACAGCCTTTTTCTGGTCAGAATTGGTCTTTTGGGAAGACATTTCCAAGGCTCACCCAGCTGTTGATGACATGTTGAATAAAGTATGCAGCTGTTCCAGATGGAAGGGAGGAGTTTCTGCAAACAAACTGCTGCAGATCTGCCAAGAAATAATCCTTCGCTTGGCACTGATGACACTGCAGGACCGCTCTCACGATGCCTGTAAAATAGTGCTTCATTGGTTGATGCAGTTTGGTATTTTGCCATAAAGTCACAAAGACATGGATGGGAATATTCCCCTCACGCTGACCTCATTAGGGAAATACAGGTCACTGTGTGCGTCTCTGAGTGTGTGGGTGATAGAGAGCATTTATTTATAGGTAGATTTAACTGCAATTTGGACAAAACACGAAATGTTGTTAAATATATGGTATTTTATCATATGATTAGGCTTTTCATAAGTCACAAAGAAAGCAGTACGGCAGATTCTGTCAGCTAGCTTCAACTGCACACTTACTCCATGCCACACAAGTTTATTGAAGACAATGTTTCGATCCTGCCTGGAATCCTTGTCTTTGACCTGACGAAGATCCAGGCAGGATCGAAGCATTGTCTTCAATAAACTTATGTGGCATGGAGTCAGTGTGCAGGCATTACCATGTTCCCACATGACATTTGTTCTTTATAGCCTTGCACAAGCGCGATGTGCGTATAACTATCCTTTTTTCAACTAAATTCAACTGGCAAGAAATGTTAACGTGATACATTGAGTCTGAAGTCCAGATTGTAGAACTTTCTCCTACACAGCAGCTCCTTCTACAGCTGTAGACTGGCTATATTAGTAACGAAGGGTATATCATATACTTTCATCATTTTTGAACAGATGAAGACAGTTTTTTTTACAGTGCTTTATTTGTAGTTTTGCCATTATTGCCACTGGTTATGATCATATTTTACTTACCACTGTTATTCCTGTCATTTGAAGACATTGTAACAGCCCTCTCAGCTTTAAAACCGAACCCACTAAGTCAGTGCAGTGACTGTGCAGCTGTTGGTGAAATTAATGAGTAACAGCACAGTTCCGTCAGCGTTATTGCAGGCAGATGGTCAAGACTGTGAAAATAAGTGTCATTATGTGAAACAACGTAACTATTGGTTTCAATGCAAATTGTGCTACATACTTTCATTTTCTTCTTTCTTGCATGCAAGATGCCTGTTGTAAATTCATTTTTATGAGTTTTGGAGTTTAACCTTTTGGAACCTGGAGTGACATCAGTTGTCTTGTGCTGTTTTCAGATGCTTTTCACAAGTATTTAAACCTTTTGACCTGGAGAAAATTAGTTCAGTTTCTTTCAAAACATGGAAAAAGAGCAATGAGCAACTCGGTAAGAAATACTCCACAAATTGCAAGAAATTGGTAGATTTTGAAAATCATTTTTTTGAAAAGTGGGGGGGAAAAATAAAAAGTCAAGAAAAATGTCAAGGGAAAAAGTTAGGGAAAAATATGTATTATAATTTATCATAATTACACGTTCAAAATTATGTTACAGAATTATTATAATTTGTGAGTACTTTTTCCAACTTTTGTTTGCCTTTTTTTGTGTTTGTTTGTTTTTCCAAGTAATATTCTTGTACCGTTTTGTCTTGTACTAATTGCTTGCTATTTTTTGGGTCATTTTTTCCTTCGCTGCTCATTGCCTTCTCATGTTTTTAAAGAAATCAAGCCAATTTGCTCAGGTTTCAAAGGGTTAAAGATGCTGATTTTCTGGATACTAATATCAGTATATATATATTTCCATTAACATATAGTACATATTGCATATTACATACATTTATTTGTCAATAGTCTTTTGTGACTCCTGGGGCACTGAGTGGTGATGGGGGCGACCTCTAGCTCACCTGGAAGAGTGTGCGCTCCATAGTGGTTTGATTCCAGCCTGAGGCCCTTGGCTGTGTGTCATCCCCCTTCTCTCTGCCACCTCTCCTGTCCTTCAGGGCAGCAGTAGCTCAGACCATAAGTGCATAGGTTTAAGTCCCCGTATAGGCCAAGTAAGGAGTGTGGACTGGTAACAGAAGAAGTTTGCACTGAGCAAAGAACCAAACCACCAATTGCTCTTCATCTCTCCATTTTAATGCTGTTTCCTGTTTGTGCATGTGTGTGTATTTCAAGCCTGTGTGTATGTAACATTAAACACCAGGGTGAAGAAATTGAATTTACCCCTGGGGATGAAAAAAGTATGCCTTCTTCTTTTTCTGGTGAGAGAGAGCAGACGCTGTTTCTAAAATAGCTCAAACATATGTTCAGCATTTCTGTGTTGCAGTTTATTTTTATTAATATGTCAACATATACACATAAACCTAAAAACCTGTGATTAGCATGGTGCGAGTTTCACAGATGCAGCTATTTCTGAAGAGATCCACGTGGCTATGGGCCTCAGTGACCTCCCTAAGCTAAAATGTCTTCTCACAGATCCCCTCTGACCTCATCACCTCTCTCTGTCTGTGTCTGCCTCCAGCATTTACAAAAACGCAGGCTGCAGCCGACTTCAAGGGCTCCATTTAGCAATAAAGAGAAAGTGATAAATTCTGTGTCGTGTCCCCCGGGGCCTCAGTGATGTCACCACAGTGAGGGGCCTCATTGTGCTGACCCCCTCCCTCTCAGGCTCTTTTCTTCTTTTCTTCAGTATTAACCACAGCTATCACTGGCTACTGGCCAGCAGAGCCACCACACTGTTTCTCTTTAAACACAACTAATGTCAGACCCAGGTGGTTTGTACCTGTGGAGAGATAATCAGTGGAAACTGCCCAAGCTGTTCTCCCTCCATGTTTTTAGTTAAACTCACACGTCTCGGTGCAATGTTTGAAAAGCTCGGGGAACAGTTGATGTAGTTCACCTGGAATTAAGTCATGGTTTCCATTTCACAGATGACACTGGGCGAACGCCAACTCAAGCATATCTCTAAATGTTTTGAGGAATCTTTGGCCTAAGCATCTGCTCAGACACTGTTTTCCTCACAGAGTCAGTCTGTGCTTCCAAAAGCCTCTCCATAACACTGGCTTTGTGTTTGAGTTTTAGGGCTGCAACCCATTTGTTAAATTGCATTTCTGTAAATACAATCATGTCACATCACTTTTAAACAAGGATCTTCCAGCAGTGTTTTGGATGGATCTTGATGCAATTTTCTGCATTAAAAAAAAACCCCAAAAAACTATTATTAAACCCTGCAGTTACTCCCCGGAATACTTCTGTTTTTTTTTCGTTAAACCCCTAATCCTATAAATGTCTAATTGAAACAATAATGTTTCATGACTCATGATTAACCCTTTGAAACCTGTAGAGACATCATGTTTCATTGTGTTCTAGGCACCATTAGTATTTAACACTTTAAACTCATGCTTCAAACTTCAAATTGGTGGGATTTGAATTTTTTCCTTGTCATGTCATTTTTGAATTTTTTTTTTCTTTTTAACGAATTTTTAGGTCATTTTCTTGTACTTTTCAGTAATTTCTAATTATTTTTATTATATCTAATTTTCGAGTCATTTCTTTTGTTTCTCATCGCTCTTTTTCCCATGTTTTAAAATAAAGCAAGGCTTTAAGTTCAACTTTCAAAGGGTTAGATGGACGACTCTTGGTTTACATGAGGTATGTGCAAATCTTAATAGATGATAAAGCCCTTTTTATTTAAGTTTTCCCAAGGGAAGTTGGTCCCATTGTGGTTACAATTGTTTAAAACGTGTTTTGAACTCGCAGTCTAACATAAATATAAATAATATTAAGCTTGTAACCTCACACTATGCAGCCCAGTTGAAAATATAAATATTTAAAGACGACATCCTTTGCCGAGGGGCTGCTGACATGATAGAGTGCTTGCCGGTGTCGTGCCCTAGCTGTTGCATCATTTCTCTGAGCTTTTAGAATAACAAACTGGAAAAGAAAAAAAAGAACAGAGCAGTGAAGGGGAAAAACAGAGGAGTGTGGAGGAAAAGTCCAAAAAGCAGACAGCGTGCTTTGATAGGGATAAGAGGAAAGGAAGGGAGATTGGAGAGCTTGACGGGGATATGAGAAAACACAGGCTAATGCGAAAGAAAAAGTGGGATTTAAAAAGGAGCCTGCGGCAGCCATTTGGTTTGTGGAGTGGATGCAGCATCCTTAAACTGCTGCAGCACTGAGGTCAGACAAAATGAGGGGGCAATAAATCCCTTTTGCCTTTGGGGTTGCTCCTCACCAGAAATATAGGGTGCCTCATGAAACAACTTAGAAACCTTCCAAACCTGAAAAACGGCTGAACATGAGTATTTTACAAAGTCAGCGTTTTGATCGTTGTGACCACATGTTGTGCTGTGTCGCCTGATGAGGGTGATTTCGCCGCTGTATTGATTTAGGGACTAAAGCCACAACACTGCACAGGGGAAATAGATGACAAGATGTGTTACGCAACCACCTGTGATTATGTTCCCGTACGAACATATTCAAAGTGAAATGTCAGAGAGGAGACGCTTTGCGCCAGCACCTCGGTCTGCGCTTGAAAAGGCAAACAGATGTGATGTGATGGGAGTTGCAGACAGTGGTTAACTGTGCAGACCATGAATTTTAATGCTTTTAACAGTTGGTTAAGCCAAATCATATAAAAAAAAAACCCACACATTTTCTTATTTACCCCTTTGTGTCTAACCATGCACACCGTTTCAGAATTATATGAAGTAAATGTCTTAAATTTCTGACGTTTGAAGAATTTTCCAGCAAAATGTCTATGATAATAAATCTACAGAACACACTGTCAGCAGTTTTCCAGGAACTGTTTCTAGCACAAATGAGAACTGTAAACACTGTTGAAGTCTGTGGATTATCAAGAATAACTCAGACTGTCTGTTGTCGTACTTTGTTTTTCGATTATTTCAGTAAGGGAAAAATGTACTAGTAATTAAATTCCATTTTATTTCGATGGCATCAGGTTTTTAAATACAGAACCTCAGGAAATGATCTACATAGCTACATAAAACTTGGGGTGGATTGTAGACCGAGTCATTTATAGACGACGCTCCTGTGGTGTCACCCATTGGTTTGTCTGCTGCCATTTTGAAGATTCTGGTTTTGGCATTTCGGACTATCTCCTACTACATAAAATACATCAGTAAATACACCACTCGTGAACTTAGAGGCCTAATTTTTTGGGTTATTTTCACAGTCTTTTTTGGGTGTAAAAAAAGTGTTGAGTGATTGAGTGGCTTATCCGAACCTTTCACATCTCAATAAGATTAAGGGTGTTAAGATTTAGGGTATATTTTTTGATACGTTTTGATAATCAAACATTTTTTACCCCCCAAGTTGGTTGTCAATAAATTCAAAAGTTGTGCTGAGCTCTTAGTGGAACAAAGATGAGAATGTGTAAAGAAGGCATGTACAGTGATGATAATAATGCTTCTACCATGTCACTCCAGATAAATCTACAGCATGTTGTGAAATGTTCTCTAGTCACATCTCTAGGTTATGATGTTCTCCTGCCATTTATTTTTTTTAATTCCCAAGGCCTGAAACATTTTGTCTGTATAGTATTTCACTGTGTTTCGGTCAGACAGCTCGGCATACTGTGCTGGAAACATCTTTCCTCTGAGTTTCTCTGTGAGCAGGGTCCACAGTTTATTCTTTCACATCTGGCTATGTGCTCAGTTGATGTAAAACACCGGGGCGCTCTGACCCCTTGTATATGTTAACGCTCTGCTCTGCAAAACTGGAATGTTTGACGTCATTCATTTTCCTTTGTTGTATACCTGCTTTATCTGCACATGGATTGGCCAAATGTGATATTGTTAATTGGTACACATCATTCATATTGATTGGAGCCTGCTTTTCCACCACGTTTTGTGCCACCAAATGTGGGTGTTTTATGCCAAAAGATGATCTTTTTCTAACCCCGTTTTTGTACCTTCATCGCAGGTACAAAAACGTAAAGAAACGTAAAGTTTCAACATGTACAAAATAATGCACAAATGCAACATATCTGTGGTTTGCAAAAATGTAAAATGCCAGCATTTTTTTCTGGCAATTGGGTTGAGAATTTTCAACTTTTGCAGTAAATTAAACTCCCTCTCTGTGTTAGTCGCGACAACAGGAAATGTCACAATGTTTTCTGTGTTTGATTAGATGTCAGATCTGATGGCCAAGCCGTCTACATTAACTGCCTCAGTGGATTATATATATGTGACTGCAAATATATTCGCTAGTTTTGGTCTAATAGGTACATCTCATACAGTAAGTGTTAGACAGGTGGTGCGGCACATTGTTCATATTTAGTTAAGTGTGTCAGTGTGTTTTTTTAGCTTGATCAATGTGCACTGGATCTGTCTTGAGAGGATATGAAAGCCACATGTTTGACAGTTCACCAGGACTTTGTGTAAGATTTGATTTCAAACAGCTCCACCTGGTAAAGTTGAATATTCATGGTGGTGCTTTGTTCTGCACAGAGATTTAAAAAAAAATAAAAATCTGTTGTCCACAGTTTCAGACAGTTAAGTCAGTTTAGTTTATTGTGTTGCAATTTGAAGATGCTATTTTTAAGGTAATCTGTGTGGCTAAATGTGAAATAGTTATCTTTGTGTAGAAGTATGAGTCTCTTTTAAGTCAGGCCGAACTGCTGAAAGTCATCAGACCATTAAGTGAGCTTTACTGAAGTCGATGAAGGTTTAAGAACTGGAACATAAAGAGGGACTGTGCAGTTTGATGGTTTAAACGCAAGTTTTTACATTCCACATTTGTTATTAGAAAGTACTGAACCTGCCTTCTATAGTCCCGTCTGCAACATGTTCGACGTAGAAAAGCAAAGAAAGCAAACATAAAGAATGTATGTGGTCACACAGTGACCTGAACACTATCAAACTTAAGCTACACAGAAACAAAGAGAGAGGGACACTGACTCTAAATATGTCCTGTTCTGTGGACCTCGTCTCCACTGCTGTACAGACATTTTTGCGCAAAGTTTACTGTGAGTGCATTTCATGCCTGAACAAAAAAAGACTGCCCCGGTTTTGAACTTTGACCCTGACCTTGGTGATAACCTCCGGCTAAAGAGGCTCTAGTCTTTGCTGTTTGTCATTAAGAACATTCTCTGTTTGGTCGCTTGCATTTTAATTTCAATAGCTTGTGTTTTCTGATTCTCTAATTACACTAAATTACTCGTTTTACAGCACGCCATCTTTCGCACTGCATATTTATTTCATAATTTGCACATGCACATGCTGTAAATTGCATTTTCCATTTGGCATGGACACACAGAGATTGTTTGAGTCATACAAGCTAAGGACTTAAGGATCTCTCTTTTGTCACAACATTTCATGGCAGTGAAGGATGAGAATATGTAGCCAAATGCTTGTTTTTGACGTTTCCCCTCTCATAGCTATCTACTTTGAACTCAGAAAACAGTTATTTAGTAACTTTGAGATGCAGATTTAGACAATAACCAGTTCTGCTTTAATATATGCAGTCAGTAGATGGAGATGAATCAAATCCAAGGCAACAGAGAGCAAAGAGCCAGTCAGCCAAACAGATAAAGAGACAAGAAGGAGGGGGGGGTAATTTAGCAGGACCACAACCCTCCCAGGGTCGAACGTGGGATGGGAAAAGCTCGTAACTGTGGTTGCTTCTTTAAAGGAAGAGCCATCGGAGATGGGGGCCTGTTGATGGAAAAGCCTAGACATGTAATCAGCAAGCTACTTATTCATTTCAACTTTTCCTGGCCTGAGCTTCCTACCCCTCCCTCGAGATACTGAGCTTTGTTTGTGGAAGCCATGGTAAAGAGCGAGCATGTTCAAACTAGAGCGTTATTTCAAATTTCAAGGCCTGTTAACACAACACAGCAAATCCTGCATGCAGCGGATGATTAAACGGACAGGAGGCTTTTTTTACAAATTAAAATTCCTTTGTAAGTTATTCAGAAGAAGATTCACTTTGCAGCAAAACACTGTGTTGACATGTTTTTGACCCGTTACATCTCAGGCTTTGGGCCAATGTGGCAAAGACCTTGACTGATGTTTTAAGGACAGCTTCATCGGCGGACCAATCACAGGTTGAGCTTAAGGTCCTTTACAGAGGGAAGATTTATGTTTGGCCATGACACCAGGGGTTTCAGAGCAGGAAAGTGCAGCTGCTGCAGAGCCACCCCTCAGCAGCTGTAACTCATATGCATCTGGACAAGGAATCAGGCTGCGCTCCTCACGGCATTAACCATGTCAGTCACTGCACTGAAGAACGTGTTCACAGCGAGAGTGGAAACAAACGTCAGAAATGGCATGATTTTATAAACTCACCGTGCAGCGGGCACTATCTCTGAAAACGAGAGCACAGTGTGGCCATCAGTTTGCGGTTTGCATCTGGACCAAACTGCACGTTTTTTTCTAAAGGAAATGAGATTTCCAGCCCTCATGTGAGTCATTGTTTCCATCAGGTCATTTTCTAACCCCTCCACTTGTGGCAGCAGCAGATTCTCCCCAAACACCGTGTGTTATGAGTATTTCCATATTAGCCAAGGAAAATCCATAAACTATCCACTTTTTTTTTCTTTTGTCTCCTCACATTTGCCTGCTACATCGCATGTGCGGCAATGCAAGAGTAGGTTTCCCAGATTTTGTCTTCTTTTTCTGATGTGTGCCATGACACATGAGACAGAATTTTGGCTTCTTTGTTATCTGGCTGATGTGTGGTGAACTGTGCTAAATGATGGGTACAAGCAGACACATGAGTCATGCTGAGGAGCTCCAGACTCCCATGTTTTGAACTGGGAGAGGAAACCGTCTGCCCACTTAGCTGACTAGTGGAAAATCCAGATCAAGCAGTCGCCGTCGGAAGGCGGCATGCCTTTTCACCGTTGTCATGGTTAAACGGTGCTTTTACGGCGTCTGTGGAAAAGTGTGGAACCTGCAATGAATTAGCTGAGAGGAGGGGAAAAAGTGAACGTCCCTCTGCTCCTCCTCCTCAAGGCTTGCGGTGGGGTTTTTAAGACCGCTCTGAAGACCACACTTCTCTTCCAGTAAATTTCAAACTGTCCCGACACGCAGTGTTTGAGAACTCTCAGAACCCAACAGGAAAAATCACTTTCCGGGCCAGGCATCCCAGGTGGGACGCTTTTATGTCTCGGCAATAAAAGGGACTAAAGTTAGGCAGTTTGACTCCTGTAAAGATAATACTCACCTGAATGAGATCCCAATAAGAGATAATGAGGCGTGTTTGAGGCTGAAGACACACACAATGTAAGGACACGTTAAAGACAGTTCAAATCCAGTCAGTCCTGAATACCGAAGCATTTCTATGGGAACAGCTATGCTTGTTTTAGTGGAACAAAAAAAGAGAACGTTATAGTAGAAAAAGAGCTTGCTTTCCAAAAATCAAGATTTATGGCTTAAGTGATTCCAAGCATTTCCACAAATGAAGAGAAATGCACTCTTGCGTTCCAGGAAGTGCTGGTTTTCATTTTGGAGTGGCCACAACTCAGACAGAGAGATGTTACTGGCTGTTAAAAAGCAGGAAATTTCACAGCTGAACCGCTGTTGTGTTTTTATTGTTGTCAAATACCTTTTGGCCGACAGCACAAGGATGGCTGAAAAAGTCTGCCTTGGGGGTTGCATTATCTGGCTGGAGTGTTGATCTTCTGTGCTTCTATACACAGATATGGCCTGTAGTCCACTGCAGCCCACACAGCTGGCTGCGAGATAAAGAGTCTGTGTTAAAGTCTGGCTGCTGTTGTGTGTCAAGGGGCCATTTACAGTTGTGGCCTTCTGTGTGGGTAAAGGTGACTGTGTGTTCTTACATATGTTAATGTGAGTCAGACCCCAATACCACAATGCTTTAAAATTCAATACATCCACATATTTTGAGGTGGACATGTCTCGTAGAAAAAATCTGATTTAAGTTCAAGTAGAAATGCCACTGTTAATTTTCATTTTTAGAAGTTTACTGTAGTACTATGTGAGCATTTTCCAATGATCAGTTATTTGATTCTGTTTTTTCATACTTTATCACAAGAGTGTGTAATGTAGATTTACACTTGCTTGCATATGATAATTGATAATTCTATTCTTAAAATATTTGTAAGTTTTATTGTGTATGAGAAAAAATAGGAAAAGGGCAATAAATGAATAAACAAAACTAGTAGGAAAAAAATAACGCATAAAAGCAGAAAATACATTAAAGCAAGAAATACTTTATGCATAAACTGAAAAATAAAAAATCTTGACTCTGTATTTTAGTGTACAAGTATATTTTCCATGTCATTATCTCAGGTATTACCTAAATCAAAGCTACCTGTACTTGTGAGATTAGATGTAATGGGCTTAAGTGTCTGATTACATGGTGCATTTGTACAGCATCCAAACCTCGACTTCCTGTCATTTCACAGGTCCCAATTATGTCTTGAAAAATTTAAATGTTATTTATCACTCCTCAGTATATCTATACTTTAGCTTTCTTTGATCTCCCACCAAGAGTCTCAATGTGTGCTAGCTAGAAGCTCTCTACTTATTTATATACAGAACCCATTATATTTATTGACTTAAAGATATGTATGTTCATAGTCATTTGCTCAATAAAGTAATGGAGTGTTTGAATCGGGGGGGTTGAGGGTGCTTTGCTGTTTGACACAGTGCATGTTTTGCTACAACCAAACATTTATTTCATTCATTTTCAGTTTGCAAAATGATGTCTTATATATTGTTACTATTATTTATCTTTAAAATAATCTGTTTATAATCTAACCTGATTCCTGTCCATTCCAATGGACGTAACTTTTCTAAGATGTCTAGATCTATGAGTACTGTCCTCTGACTCCATAAATGCACAGACTTGCTAGATGGGATGTCTGTCAGCCAATCACAGCCTTCCACATCATCTTAAGTGACCTTCAGTAGAGCCAGGCCCCCCATTTAAAACAAGTATGGCTGACGTTAGGCGAGGAGGAAGCACAAGGCATGTTACTGTCCATTAATCATTTTGTTAAAGTACTACAAGTATCACAGTAAGTGATTTATGTTTAAACAGTGGTTAAAGTTAACATGAGATGTCACATTCTACACATAAAAAATGTATTATGAAAGATTTCTTTTACTAATGAAAACTGAATAGGGGAAAAGGTGTTTAAACGTGATGTTTTCAACACTGTTTTCTGGAGATACTTCAAAAATTGATTATATTTTCCGTCAAGAGGACAAACGCAATGCAAAATATTTTTATAATGTGCATCACTTTATTCACTGATTTGTGTTAATCATTCATGAAAAACAAATAATTTAACATCTTTGGATGAGAAAAGGATTGTTGAGACCATTTATTTCATGTAGGGCACAAATCTACCATTACTGTGTTGTTTTTTTTTTTTATGTGTGTGTGTGTGTGTGGAACTAAGTGGGTTCTGAATGGGTTAACAACCAAATTAGAGGTAAAAGTGTAGTTTGTTTTATGTGTTTATGTAAAAACAGAATATCAGGCACTTCTTGTTTTACTCTAAAGCGCTGACACTAGTGCCTGTAAAATGCAGTACTCATCAAGCGTTGACCTACACCACCGTGCTGTGCTACAGGTGAGCTGTATGCTGCCGCATATAAGCTCAGAACATTTGTTACACATCTGTATTCGTGTCTTTCCGTCCTTGGCAGTGTGTATACATTCCCAGGCTTGTCTAACACAAATGTAAATATGGGACTGAGCCATGTTAAAACATGTTGTCTGGTATCTTAAGCCCTCAGTATAAGTGGACCTGTATGTTTACCTGATTGTTCCTGCTCTTTGGCTCTATTTTGGAATCATCCAGACCATACAGTGAGATAGATTTAAGTCAATGATGCATCTTCTCTTTGAATAATACTAGATGATAAAAACCTTTATATCAGCACTCAGGGCTCCTCTCTGCAACTGTGTTTTCCTGCAGCTGACTAACCTGACTTACCTGCAGTGTGAGGCTCAGAGCTGCCACCTGCTGTTTATATCAGGAACAGGTGAAGCCTTCAGAGGCTCCTCTGTGAGAGATGTCGGCTCAGATTACAGACTCTTTACAAACAGAATTCCTGTTGAAGCCAGGCACAACCCACAACAAGCCCTGGGGCCTCCCACTACACTCACATCTCTTATTTCATGACCGCATATTCTGAAGAGGATCAATTTCGTTATTCATACAGCGAATAGTTTCAGGGTTGTTGTGAGTACAGTTGTGTGTATAGCTGTCATTTGATAATTTACAGCAAGTGTAAGGTACTGCAGGCCACATTATTCTATGGTTAGTCATTTGTTAAACGCACATTAGTAATATAAAGTAATCTTTTAAAAGTGGATAATAATAATAATAAAGTGTGAGCAGCAGCTGCTTCACAGGAGGCTGCAGGTTTTCTCTTTTGAACTTGTGTCAAGTTTTTGAGACACTGCCTCTGGAGGAAATGATGTCATGTCTAACGACTGCAGACACAGAACTTTTGCTGTTTTTGTTCATAATGTGGTGGAAAGCCTTGTTTTATATCACTGTGAAATGCATTGAGCAGCATACAGACAGCATATGTTGTTTTTGTGAAGGAGAGCGCTGTATAAAGATGTGTTTGGCATGTTTTGGGTTTTTTTTTTTTCTCTCCAATGCGACTTTTTTCGACTCTTTGTTTGGATTCATGGTTTACTTTAAGAGCAGATGTTGAACACTTCCACCTAAGATTAAAGTTGTATTAGCATTAAAAATGTATCACGACTTCTTAAGCAGTTACAATACCCTGTAGAGTTATCAAACAGGAACATAACTTAGAACTTCTCCCCCTGCGGCAGCTGCTTAAAGGACCAATGCATAAATTTAATGCAGCATAGTTTTATGTTACCACATAGAAAGAAGATGTTCTCTGAGTTTGTGTTGACTTTTCTCCAAAGCATCGGGGTCAACGCTTTAACCCCGCAAACTTAATTTTGTGCAATGCATGCTGGGATAGACCTCAAACCCATAATTGCAAACATAAAAAAAGAGGAATGTATGTATGTTTTTCTGTTTGCTTGCTTGAATGCTTCAAGAATGTGTTTTTTTTTCCTCAATATTTTGTATCTTCTCACATGAAGTTGTTTCTGTATGTTGACACAGTTTTCTTTTTTTTACCTTGGCTAAACACTTTCATGGAAGGTCCATTTTGTCTTTTTGTCCTGTCTTGGCAGTCTTTGGGTAAATGTCTCATAAGTATCGTAATAAAGAGCAGGTGTGTTTTGAAGTCTTTTAGTGGATAAACACAGGTTTGGCAAATCACAGTCCACATGTTGCTTTTGTTTTTAATTTGATTCCCACACAGTTGGTAAAATGTCCTCCACCTGTGTGCTGTGTGTTCCAGGAGATGATAAGAGCTGCACGGCGGACGGCCAGGTGTACACCAACAGGGACATCTGGAAGCCAGAGCCATGCCGGATCTGCGTTTGTGACAACGGTCAGGTCCTCTGCGACGAAATCCAGTGCGATGAGCTGAGTAACTGTGAGAAGCTGGTCATCCCTGATGGCGAGTGCTGCCCTGTTTGCCAAACCGACTCGTCGAGCAGCGGAGGGCAGGGCGCTTTTGGTGGTAAGCGGACAGCTGCTCTCAGTGATTCTTTGTTGGGTTAATTATTTTTAATTTGCTTATTTATAATTTATGTGGAGAGCACAATCACACACCCATGTTTAACACTGGTAAAAACCCTGGATAAGAGCCCCAGTGAAAAAGGAATAGTGTTCACATTGGAATCAATAATATTATATCATCACTTTAAAATATGTCTCAGTCTTGAGAGGTCTCTGTGTTGCCAATGAAATTATTTATTGATCTGTCACGAACAATCAGCAAATTACTGCCGCTGTCTAACTGTTGCACATTGTTAGCCTTGTGCAAAGGATGAGCTACATCAGGCTGATTGTGTTAATTGACTATGTTGCCTTTGTTTACCTTGACAAAACCTGTATAATGATGACAAATGAGTCCGTT
Organism: Plectropomus leopardus; assembly: GCF_008729295.1. Classification (NCBI taxonomy): domain Eukaryota; kingdom Metazoa; phylum Chordata; class Actinopteri; order Perciformes; family Serranidae; genus Plectropomus; species Plectropomus leopardus. The sequence continues at coordinate 5,974,388 of NC_056472.1, forward strand.
TTAAACAGCTTCACTGTCCACTCAACATTCTGCACTTTCACACTGATGATTTATTGATGATTTTATGACTTATTCATGACATATTCACAATGCAGTTAAGATTATGTGAACATATAATGTGATGTTTTTCTTCATTGCAGGCGGGGAGAGGATCTATAAGGTGGGCCATGGTTTTGTGATGTTGCATAATTCATCTCATGTTATCACTGCCATGGGTATATGAGTTTGAAAGGTTTTGTCATTTATCTGTCTATTCAGGGTCAGAAGGGAGAACCCGGGGATGTCCCAGTTGTGAGTGTTAACCTTTTAAACAGGCTTACACTATTAGTCAAAAAGCCACTGTGTGAATACAGGTTGTAACTGGTGTGTTTGATGACATTCCTGCAGGTCACTGGTATCAGAGGCCGCCCTGGACCTATGGTGAGCATCTTTATTTTATCTTTTACCATTTTGCTCCTGTGCAAATGACATTCTTTGTGTGAATGTTCGGCTACCTGAACTGACACTAGATGGCATAAGAGGACAGTTACCTCGAGCGTAACATCGCCTTACAAGGACTGGTGCACAGCGGGAACAGTCCTCTAGTCGTCTGAGTCAGTGTGACATTTGAAGCACCCCTGTGACAGCTCTTGTTGTGATCAGATCTTTATCGGCTCTTTCTTTGTTTATCACAACAGGGACCTCCCGGCTCTCCAGGAGAAAGAGGATCTCGGGGAAACAAAGGAAGGCCTGTATGTCTCAAAAAAATCAGAACTTTAACATGACATTAAAACAGAAAATAGTGAGGACAAATGGAAATTTTACCCTCTCAGCTCTTGTTGCTTATTGTTATCAGATATATCAGGGAATAATGCAAACATCATATAGATTAATGCAAACACCATATAGATTTAATATTTTTTGTGCTTTTAAGAGCTTATTTGGTGGTACACAACATAATAAGCTATAGCAGTGTTTTAAGAGTTAAAGTATACATGAATGGGGGAGACACTTAGGGTCCAATGTTTTATTAGCTTAAATATACAGTACAGTGTTAGTCTTAATCTTTTTTCTTAGTCTTTATATGGACATTTCTGCAAATTCGCAGCAGTATTGTGGGATGGAGCCTCTCAGCCTTGTGGTGTCTTAGTTCAGACCGATACATGGATATTTGTTTTTATATACTTTTAAATAATCCAATAAAATGCTTTTAGATATAATTCCATGACAGCATAATCCATTTGAAGCTCACTCTGTGCTCTTAAAAATAGCATTCACATGACAACTTGACGTGACTTTATTCTTGCTGATGTCTCCTTATTCTGTCAAATGAGCCAAAGTCTTCAAAATAAAATGAAAATACTGCAGTATATACATATATATATACATATTTTTTGGTGGTTCAAGGGCAAAGAACTTACAGTCAAAATATAGTGTAATGTGCCAAGTTGATGTATAATGTGCTCTGCAAGCAAAACTGTAGCAGGGTGATAAATGAATGTGCCGCTCTTGGTTGAGTTACAATCCATTGGAGGGCAGCAGCATTGTGAGGGTGATTTATTAGTACATAGCCAATACTGTCCACGCTTTACAGCCCATGGTTCATAAACAAACTGAATTAAACTGCATCATTTATATATTGTAGCAGAAACAGGTTCATCTCAGCTAAAGCAAAAGTATCTTAGCTTTACTGGTCATTTGATCAATCTATATTTCAGTTTATTGGGGAAAAACCCATCAGTGAAATCTGAATACACAAGTGTACCCAAGTGTTTTCACAGTCAAAAAATTAATAAATTAAACTGAATCAGTTTAAATCAGCACTTCCTTCTGTTTACTCCCTAGGGACTGCGGGGGCCTGCCGGTTATGATGGAGAGCCTGGTGTACCAGGTCAGCCCGGTGAACCAGGACCTTCAGGACAACAAACGCACCCAGGAGTGAGTTGCGCACTGAGGGCTTTCACATGCTGCAAACACACATATGCACATCTACATGCACACACACAGGAGCAATGACATCACAGGACAGTTGATGATCAGAATTATTGCTCAAACACCTTAGAAACACATGTTGCCATGTAGTAATCCTTATTCATCCTTCATATTGTCAAAACCTATTGCAGAGGTGTGGACTCGATTTAAATGACATGGACTCGAGTCAGACTCAAGTCACAAATTTGTTGACCTTAGACTTGTCAAATCAAAGCATTCACAAAAGACTTGCAACTTGACATGGACTTTAAAATCAGTGACTTGTGACTTCGCTTTGACTTGAGTCTTTTGACTCGAAAAAACAACTGATACCTTCATCGCAAACCCTAATGTGAAAATAGGATGTAAAAAGACTGCCATGAATCTATTAATTTTTCATCATAATGTGAATTATTTAGCATTAACACTATTAATTTGAAGCCACTCAACACATATTTCCCAAAATGATCTCTTTTGGTTGATTAAATCACACAGCATCTAATCAGTTGCAGGAAAGAGTCATTAGGAAATAATGTCAGGTGACTGAGTGCCAATTGGAAAAAAATAATAAAAATAATAATTTAATTTTCATACAAAAAACTATGCAGTGGTCAACAAAAATAAATTGCAGTTTGCAGAAATGCAAAATGTATGGGTCAGAAATTACAGACGAAGACACAATAACTTCCAACAAACTTTCTTTATTAGATGAAAACATTTGTAAAGCATGCATGATTATATAAACTGAATTTATTATCACTCTGATGGTGAGGGTTTGGGTTAGGTTAGGATTTTTGGTAAGTCACATTTAAACAGAAACCTACACGAAGACTTCAGATTGGGTTATTAGTGCGTGGACAGAGGGCAGACTGTACACATGGGGCCATATTCATGCACAAAAGGACCAATAAAAACCCAGGGTCTCATTTATAAAACAGCGTGTAGAATTCATACTAGACGTGTAGATTTAATTGCAAGTTGATATACAAACAATCAACTTGCAACTGTCTGCATGTGGTTCAGCCTCATATCCCGCCCCCTACACAACCGCATTCAACCAGAAATGATCAATGCAAAGGAGCTCATGAATGTCAATGACCCAGCAGATTGATGAGGGATTGTTTCGTACCTTGCCAACTTATCCCCGACTCTGGGATATCATTTCAAAATGAAAGTGTGATAAATGAACACAGTTTAATTTTCGCACTTTTTTCACATTTATTTCCAGAGTTTATTCAGTTACACAGTCCATATGTGCAGGTGGTGAAGGTGTGTCGGGTGAAGTGACTGGAGAAGGCACGGTGTCTATGACAGCCACGGTGGTGTCTCCAGTGTCCTCTGTGTGTGCACATTTATGTGCACGGCAGCAGTTTTACACACAAAAACTATGTGAAAATAAAAGTTGTGCTTGGTGATATTCATCAACAGTATTAGACAATATTTAATGCTGTTGATTCTCTGATTTGCAGTTATTTAATGCGGTTGATGTGCGCTTTTCACTTCCCAGCTGACCACGAGTGTCATCACTCAGTCCAGCTGTGTCATCTGTGCTCCAAGGATGAGGGAATGTGATGATGAGACAGTGCTAATGAAATAATAAGCGGAAGTCAGTGAGATTTGAATTGGCTTAAAATTTTTGCAACTGAAAAGCATAAATAGAACGGCTGGACAGATTCTTTAGGATAAAGTGGATCTATAAGTAATGTGTAATGTTACCAATTAAACCAATTAAATGCAAGATGCAGCATTATACGTATAATGAGTCGTGTCACATTTAATTTGTACAATCTGGTTTTTAATCGCTTCAAAATGTTTGTACACATATGTCAGAGTTTCTCTACAGGTGCACACATTCTCCCATCAAGTTCATTATAGATCACAACTTTTGCATAGGAAGTGGCGTATGCTTGTTTCAGGGCTCGTTTTTTGTTTACACAGTGTTTCATTTAAACATTGTGTAAACACAAAACGAGCCCTGAAACCCCTAGTACTTTGAAAAACTTAATTGATTATTTTCTTGAATTTTCATTTTTCAGCAATTTCAGAATTCAACCTATGTTTATGTTTGCATCGTTTGAACCAGATTTGCTTTTTTGCCATGATACATGTAAAATACAAACTGAATAAACCCAGTTAACCTAAATGAGGAGCTGTGCTTTACCTGCAGGGTCTGGGATCCCAGATGGCTGGAGTGTTTGATGGAAAACAAGGACCTCAAGCCATGTTGAGCGGCTCAAGGGTGAGAGGACGTTCTTAAACTTACCAGCTAAAAAGTAGAGTGATGCACTATTTAACTTAAAACTTAAAACAACTAAATTAGGTTTGATTCTGTATCAGAAGATTTTTCTGCTTGTAGCTGTGGCAGAGAACAGTGGCAAGTTAGCATTTAAGAACGACAGGAACAGCAATGTAAAATTTCAAACTGGTTTTGTAGTACTCTGTTAATACACTCAAAGCTTTAAGATAGAGCGTGTCTTATATTGCACATTTTGTAAAGCACTGTGAACAATTTAGTAATTTTGGACCATATATATTAAGTTGACTTGATCTGACTAGTTTTTCAGCTGTGTAAACAAATCTGTAAAACAAACAGTTAGCTAAGACCTGCTATCTAAGGTCTGATGTTAAAATTTAAATAGTTTCAGTTTCTGATTGACCACATTTCTTCTTTCACTTAATCTGATGTTTTGTTTTTTTAGGGCAATATAGTATTATACTTCCATATCCAGATTCCTGAAATAGAGCTTAAGATATATATATATATATATATATATATATATATATATATATATATATATATATATATATACACACACACACATATATATATATATATATATATATATATATACACACACATATACATACACATATATGCACACACACACACACACACACACACACACACACACACACACATATATATATATATATATATATATATATATATATATATATATATATATATATTTCCCCTATAGTATAGCTTGATGCATCTTGATGCATATTTAATTTCCTGTCTAGCAAATCTTTACTAGGTCGGACGTGGATGCTGCCTCCAGACTACCAAATGTTACAGATGGCAACATTGTACAGATCGATAGACTCATTTAAAACAAACAGACAAAAAAATAAACTAAATTAAGTTTATATCTTTGTTCCTCCTTAGCGATAACATAAAACATCTTATTTAATAGCTTGTCAGCTACTGACTTCAGATTAAGACTTGTTTATTCTTGTGTTGTACATTATACATTACATACATTTTAGAAGGAAAACAACCACACCGTTTTGGCAGACTTGAAATTGAACTCTCTTCAATTTAGTCAAAATGAAAATAATAGTGAGTAACAGTGAGCACTTGGTATAACAACAAGAAGAGATGAATATTCTGGCTGAACTTTTTTGAATGTTTTTAAACCCAGTCCAGTAAAAATCAATCACCTTGTCAGCATGTCCATATAGAATATTACAATGTGCTACAAGACATATCATGAGTGAAATTAGTAGTCAATGCCATGGCTAAGCATTTTCACCTCGGAACTGCAGTGTAGCGACCGTCTCAAAAAACACCGATTCAGACACTACGGCAAAACAAGGGGTACCAGAGGAAAAGCATGAGTAGCTAAATATTGGTACCTTGCAAGTTAAGTTTCACCTCTAAGAGCAAGCAATCAGGAACAAGGTGTATCTAACATTAGCAAAACATTATTAGCTGTTTGATAAGTGAAGCTGAAGGCTCCTGTTATTGGTTTCTGTCTTTGAGCAGAGGTTTGTGTGTTTGATGAGCAGGGTACGCTGAACTTCAGGCGGCGCTAATTTGCATATTCAGATTTTGTGCATACAAATAAGGTAAAGGTGGAGAGTCACATTGAAGCCATTTTAAAGCAAGAAAGGAGGTTTTCATGGAAAAAAAATCTAATATTATTCAATTCCTGGAGAGGAACTTTAAACAAACAATTAGACAATAAATATATTTCATATAACTGTCATTATGTTTTTAAATGTATTACTACTACAACTACTTTTACAATATACTCATAGTTTATGCTTGTATTCTGTGAAACTTGAAAAAAATATCTGATTAAGCAGAATATTTCCTTGGACATTCATCAGGTGGGAACATTAATTAAATGACTACTGTTTGTGCTTTGATAGGTTTTAGCACACGAGTCCTTAGAGTTTCTCCGTTAAAAATGAAGCCACCCTTGCTCTACGTGTCTTAGAGACTGTAAATCAGTTGAATACTCCCCTGTATTATTCTCACGCTGTTGTTCTAACCCTGGGAAGGTCCAAGTATTTCTGGCCTTTTATACGTATTAGGCTGAATTCTAATCATCATTTGATCTTGCATACTGTTTATTTTAGGGAGAGGCTGGAGCAAGAGGACCTCCCGGACCAAATGGCTCACCTGTAAGTCCACAACATCTTCACCAAGCCCTGACACTCACTCTCTCACTGTGTAGAAAACCTTGATGATACTAGTAGCATTTTATTATTTAATTTTGCTCCCTGCTTAACTTTTAAATGTTCCCTCAATACTCTTAGGGTCAATCTGGACCCCAAGGACCTCCTGGAGAAGTTGGTGATCCAGGGCACATGGTATAACATCACTCCTCTTTACAGTTTGTGTATATCATCAAATCCCAGATACACTTGATCTTTGCATGATTTTAATGAGAAATCAGAACAGCACTACCACATCTACTGTATATACACAGCTGGGATGGACTGAATACAATTTAATTGACTGTGAAGGATTTCAGAGGGATGAGTTTTTTGTTGGATGTTTACAATATGACTGACTTTTTCAGGGTCCATCTGGGCAAAGGGGACCTGAGGGCCCTTCAGGGAAACCAGGTGAAGATGTAAGTCAGATCATCAACAAGATCACATTTTGTCTTAAACCAAAACACTAGTTTTATGGCTAAGTTAACATCACAAGAGCATTTACTGGTACCTTTCTGTTAGACATGCTGTAATTCTAAGTTTTCTGCTAGAGTACTGTAATCAGTGGGAAAGTTGGCAAAAGGCTGATTAATCTGTAATCTGTAATCATAAGTGAGTCTCCCCTACAGTCAGCCAGGCCATGCTGCAGTCATACAGTAATAATTTGAGGAGGAAGATCCTGCAGATACTTGGTGATTATAAGCTGACAGATGGTATACTCACAAATGTTTACTGAGCCTTTAAAGTATCAGCAATCCCCCCTCCCCCTTTAATCAAAATACATTTTTAACTGTTTTTTAAACATTTTTTATCACTTTATTATAAGTCTGATGTGTGGTTTGTGTCATTTTTTACATGTAAACTGCTAAACTTTTTGCAACCAAATAATGGGTAAATTTCATGTCCTCAGGGAGAACCAGGCAAATCAGGAAATACCGGAGAAGTTGGATTCCCTGGATCAGCGGTAAGTTTCCAGACTTCTAAAACTCCATCACTCACCTGCACATAATTTTTCCTTAAATCTGTCATTCACAGGAGAAAACACCATCATGTGTGTTGTCAGTACACCTAACAATGCTGTTCAATGTCAAATATTTCAGGGATCCAGAGGATTCCCAGGAACACCCGGGCCTCCTGGACTGAAGGGACACAGGGTGGGTAGAACTTCTGAATCATTAATGGACATGTTACTGATGCTATATTGTGTCTAACTGGTCTCATTTTTCTGCTTTTCTACTCTGCTATATGCATGCCAAAAAATACATGTCAATGCAGGTGTTAACTGTTTTTCGTCTCCATTATCAGGGCCATGCTGGAATACTCGGCCAAAAAGGTGAAACTGGAGCTGTTGGATCCAAGGTATAAATGAATGAAAATAAAACTGTTTTCAGTCTGCCTGTCACTTTGTGTGGTTGGTTAGTTGAAAAGATGATTTCCTCTGTAGTTGGTGAAGGGAATCCTGTTGGATTTATACTGTATTAATCCCCTGCCTCGCTCGAAGGCCTGTGAAACATCTCGCCATGTGGTAGTGCTACCAATCTTCGAACCCATTAGATATTGGTCTAACAACAATTTAAGGAATAAACAAGGTAGTAGGGCACGCACATCCAATGGACTTGCACAGGTGCAGTATCAAAAATGAGACAAAGGTGAGAATCAAACAAAACAAACAAACAGCAATTTAACCTTAGTGGGCAACAGCCCAATATTTGGGGGGTTCCCATATAGCCAGTATATATCTGACCAAGATTTTCTCTTCCATGTGCTTTCCATTGTTTACAGTCCAATTAGCAAGTCATAAACAGTGTCGGGGTGCTATTTAAATATGCATCTGCATATGAATAGAGATACAATTTTTTGAAATAGAAGAAAAAAAATTGATATTGCATTTTAGCCACTCATTCTGCCACTTTGTCTCTCCACATGGACTGTTTACCTGCATGGAACCAGAGCCTGATTAAACATGATTGGTCAATAGTACTCAGACTAAAATATTCTGCATTCATTTAATATTATGGGCGGCATGGTGGTGCAGTGGTTAGCACTCTGACCTCACAGCGAGAGGGTTCCAGGTTAAAATCCACCAATCAGCTGGGGAACCCCATCTGTTTGGAGTTTGCATGTTTTCCTTGCCTCAGTGTGGGATTTCTCCTAGTTCTCTGGCTTTCTCCCACAATCCAGAGACATTCAGGTTGGATAATTGGCGATGGACACTAGTTGCTCGTAGGTGTGAATGTGAGAGTGAATGGTTGTCCGTCTCTGTTTCAGCCCTATGATAGTCTGGCTTCCTGTCCACAGTGTGCCCTGCCTGATACCCAGTGTCACCTGGGATATGCGCCAACATGAACTAATGAATGTTTATAGGGATTGTCTTACATACTAAACAAGTACCTTTTCTGTGGTTTTGCAGGGTGCTACAGGGCCCCCAGGTCCCATGGGAGCACCTGGACCCATGGTATGTTAAATTCCAATGCTTTCTTTTTTAAGGTTTCCATAAAGCCAATGAATCCCTCAGGGGGTCTGACACTTTGAGTTTCCTGGAACATCCTGTACACATTATACAGTTAATTATATGCAAGTGTATGTGGACTGCAGTAAACAGGCTGTTCTGAATATTCTGCCTGTTCTTTTCTTGAATGAGGCTACATCCAGTATATGTAAATAATCCAGACTTTAAACTTTTGAGTTGAATGGAGGAGAGCTTTAATTCATCGCTGTCTGTGTGTAACAGGGCCCTGCTGGGATGCCAGGGGAGAGAGGACGCTCTGGACCCGGAGGCATAGCAGTAAGGATAATATCACTGCGCATCGCAAACATCCACTACCAGGCCTTTTTCGCTCTCAAATAATGGGTGGTTTTATCGTACTAGTATATGTTTTGTTTCTTCAGTGGCAGCCGCCTGTAAACATCATTGTTTAATTATAATTTACAAGTCCAAGTGATATTGCTGTGTCTTTTAGGGTAAACGAGGGACACCTGGAAACATCGGAAAGCCCGGGCCAATGGTAAGTCAGATTTACCTTACCGTCCAGTGACCATCCTACATAGTTTAGCATGGATACTCATGTTATGGTGGGTGTGAATGGGTATTCTTGAATGACGCATATTTTATCCGCTATATCTGTGTGATTGTCATGTGGATGCACATTTCTAGCGTATATAGCTTTAGTCTTATGTCATTGTCATGTTTAACAGGGTCCCTTGGGTCTCAGCGGACCACCTGGATATCCTGGAACCCCAGGGATGAAGGTGCGAATAATAGAACACTATTCCTTTGGCTATATGCTCATGTTAAATTGCTGTTTAAATAACTTTCTAATGGAATAAATAAATGGTTTCTATCAAAGCAATTATTCACCCTAAATTGTCATATTCACTGTTATTGCTCTATGATATTACTTATTAACATTGTCTGTTATATTTACTGTATTTGGTGATTGTCTTCCAAAGGGACAACCTGGTCCTACAGGAGTCCGGGGTCCAGAAGGCCCACAGGGACAGAGAGGAGAGACCGGTCATCAGGGCAGAGCTGGACCACTTGGCCTACCGGTATATATCCGACTTGACTCACACAAAATATACAACACATAAAGAAATTAGGTTAACATGTCAGCAGTGCACTGCTTTGATTCTCTAAGCAGAGACATGTCCTATTCACAGGGACCCCTGGGTGGGGATGGTGGCCCGGGTGCCAAAGGACCATTGGTACGTAAACAGTTATTTTAACAACATATTCTCTGTTTGTGATAAGGATACAGAAAGATCATATACAACATGATTCTTTGCAGGGTAATCTTGGTCCACAAGGTCCAGGCGGCCATCCTGGACCCCCTGGCCCACCAGGACCTCAGGGAAGCACTGGTCAGCCTGGAATCAAAGGACAACTGGTAAATTGGATTTACATTTCGAAGACTGCTTCAGAAATCCTTTTAAATACTGAATAAACACTGATAATTGCTTGACATGCATGAGACTCACATTTTTTGCATTTTGTGCTACAGGGAGATGTTGGTGTTCCAGGATTTAAAGGAGAGGCTGGACCTAAAGGAGAACCTGTAAGATTCTTGACAAGACCAAGCAATTTAATACAAAAATAAGTTAAACTTGGCTTCATAGATTTTATTTTCTGGCTTGTATTTCAACTTTCTAGGGTCCTCCAGGCTCCCAGGGAGTGATTGGACCTCAGGGTGAAGAAGGAAAGCGAGGACCCCGTGGAGACTCTGGCTCTGTTGGCCCACCCGGTCCTGTGGGAGAGAGAGTGAGTCACATTCTGCCTCCCACTGTAACTTTGATCAGTCAGAGAGCTGCTCTTAAAGGACAGTGGTTATCTTCAGGAAACGAGATAAAGAAAAGTAATCACTCTTTGGGGGCGGTGGGATTAGGATATGCAATGAATCACTTTTGGTAAAATACATTGTGAAATTGGAAATGCTCCCATTTATGCAGGGATCATATTGGAATATATTGACTCATATGGATAACAGCAGTATGGATAACAGAGTTATAACCATTGGGCCACAGCAAGAATGTTTGAATCCCTGGCAGCTGTGTCTTTTCTGTATGGAGTCTGCATGTTCCTCCCTGTGTAGGTTTCCTCCTCTGGTTTCCTGCCACAGTCTGAAAATTAGGTGAACTGATGAATTTAAATTGCCCATAGAGTGGCGACTGCTCTCTAATGAACCTGCATGAAATAAAGCCAGTGAGGAAAAAGGATTAGCGGTGGGATCCTGTTTTATTTGAAGTTACTGAATTTCTAGAAATATATAGGTGTAACCTTTTTATGTTAAGAACTTCCCTAGGAGCATCCAGGCCCCCAGAAAAGCTTCTCAGCCTTGCCTCCATTTTTCCGGTGGCCACTTGCAGTATTGCAGTGACAAAATCGCTTGCAGCCCAAAAAACTTTTCCCATAGGACACCATTTTAAAACATAATCTGTGAAGCCGTTGACAGAACACCTCAAACTGCAAATAAAGGCAGTTGTGACTCTCTCTTATGAATGTTTGATTCATGGAGGTTTTATATGATCAAACTCTCCTGGAGACGAGAAAAACGATTTAAAAATCTGTGATGTAAAGTGTATAAATTGAGCGAAAAATCATGGACAGGGCCAGCAGGTGAAATAGTACTGCACATATTCAACGGGCTACATGGCAGAAGTAAACCTGGAAGTTAGAAACTTTTTTTTGGCTTATGCACCAGGCCAGCCACCCCATTGGAATGAATAGGTGTCATTTTGGATCCGGAATCTAGTTATTATTATACATCTATGGGAGCATCACTAGAGAATTTGTTTACCTTATTATCTGGTTATACACTGTTGTAACCCATCCTTTGTGTACAAATAAAAGTATTAACATGATGCAGAATTTAATTAATGATGTGTTTTTCAGGGATCACCTGGTAACAGAGGATTCCCTGGTGCTGATGGGTTGCCAGGACCGAAGGTAAACTATTGTCTGCTGCAAAATACAGTAACGATTTAATCAAATGTGGAGAGATATGTTAGTATTCCCACAGGAGCTGATATTAGTGGATTGTACCCAGATGTTACCAGAGATTGTCAACTGAAAAAGTTCTCATCATTTGTCTTCCTAAAGGGTGCTCAAGGAGATCGTGGAACCTCTGGCCCACCAGGGCCAAAAGCTTCTGTAGGAGACCCTGGGCGTCCAGGAGAACCTGGTCTACCAGGTGCAAGGGTAACACTGAAGAGCTCGCTATTCCAGTTTTGAGCAACTATATTACTTCATTTACTTTGTTTATCTGTATCCTACATTTCCATTGCTCATATTTTCATTTTATCTCCTCATCAAAGGGTCTCACTGGTACCCCTGGAGTCCAGGGAGCAGAGGGCAAGCCAGGACCATTGGTAGGTTGAACTTCTCAAACATATTCACAATCAGACAATAGAGTTTGCCTCCAGCTTATGATAAATGATACGAAATGATGGAGTCAAAGTGTGTTTTTACTTTTTTAAGGGTGCCCCAGGTGAAGATGGTCGCCCAGGCCCTGCAGGGTCCATTGGAAACAGAGGGCCTGCAGGAATCATGGGAGGGCCAGGTCCCAAGGGCTTTAGTGTAAGGCTGCAGATTCCTTCCAAACTTTGCATAAATAGTCTGTCAGGCCAGTCTGTTCTTTTCCTTATGAACATTTAAAAATAATAAAAAATATTTTTACACTTGAAGGGTGACCCAGGAAAGACAGGTGAACAAGGATCTGCAGGAGTGCCAGGTCAAAGAGTGAGTACTGTTTATGTATGAGCAATTGTACAGTACACTATGTTTTGCCATCAGCATGGAATGGGAAGGCATAGATCAGACTCATGCAGGTGATTCATTGATCTGTCAGAGGGAAGCATAGCAAGAACACAGAACATATATGCATTATAAAGATACTGCCTCAATCAACAGCATGTTGTGTGTGTGTGTCTGCGTGTGTGTGTTCTATTGACTTCAATATGTGGTGCTTGATATTCTACAATGATCCACTTCATCGCACAATCATTAGTCAGTTTTTTAGTTATAGAAAAACCTTACACAGCCTCAGGGTATGAAGAAGGCCTTCACACGCCAGATTTGCAATGGACAGGTTGTTACTTGTCTCTTTGTCACAAGGGTCCCCCTGGAAAAGATGGAGAAGTTGGCCCTGCTGGTCCCCCCGGCCCCCTTGTAAGTTTCTGATTCCTCTTTTGTTGAATTCATTTGTTTACTTGTTTTTTACTGCTCTCACAAATGACTGAGACATAACTGTGTCCTCTCAAAGGGAGTCGCAGGAGACAGAGGAGAGCAGGGACCCCCAGGTGTGAATGGATTCCAGGTGAGTAATTGTTTTTGGTTGGTAGCAAGACACATGCAAAAATATTACTGAGTTTGAGACTGTAGGTGTGAAAATGTAGCAGTATTCAATATGCTTAGGCTTTAGTCTATGCTGAGGAAATGCTCCATTGATCATGTTTGACTGTCTTGTGTTCATAGGGTTTACCTGGAAATCAAGGTCCTCCTGGAGAAGCTGGAAAACCAGGTGACCAAGTGAGTGTTACAGAAGTTAGACATCCTGTTTTTGGCTAAATGACTGAAGCATATCCTTCTCAAACATCTGATCTTATCTTTAATGACGCTCTCTGTCCTAACACATAGTCTGAAAATTAATAACGCCAGTGTTTGTTTCTTTCAGGGTATTCCCGGAGAGCTCGGTTCTGTGGGTCAGATTGGACCAAGGGTAGGGGAATTTCACTCTACTAAATGATACAGGCGGGTGGTACAGTTGAACACCTGAAACTGATGATGCTTCTTCTCCAGGGAGAGCGCGGCATTCCAGGCGAGAGAGGAGAGCTGGGTTCAACTGGTCTGCAGGGACCTAAGGGCATCCCTGGAGCACCTGGTCCAGATGGGCCAAAGGTATTTTCACAGAGGCCTCACCTGCATGTACAGCAAAAGATTTTTGACCATGTGATAGTTCAAGGAGATTAGGAATATTTAAATCATTGTCAAGAGAAGTAGTAACAGAGCTTGTTTAGTGTCGGGATAAAAAGGACAGCCGGTGCGACATTTTGACCGCATGTGATTTAAAAAGCAGTTAGCAGCTAACTCGAAGAAGAAGGACAGTGTTCGAAAATGTCTGCACGGAATGAATAGGAAACCATTTTTAAGTTTATACTGGAAACATGGGGCACCCAGCAGTTCAGCTGGTAGAGTGGGCGCCCCATGTACAGAGACTACGTCTTCGCCGCAGCGGTTGCAGGTTCAATTCCAACCTCGGCCCTTGGTGCATGTCATCCCCTCTCTTTCCCCCTTTCACGCTTCAGATATCCGAAGAATAATATTGGCAAAAAGCCCCAAAAAATAATCTTATACGTTTATACTGGAAACATGAATGTCAGCAGGCATCCCCACAATAAAATAATAATAATAAAGTATGTTTGGTTGATACTGATTTTAGGCTGTACTGATGCTGAATGTTGGTAAGTAAGAAGCTTGCTAACCTTGATGTTTGTCACTGAAGGGCAGTCCTGGTCCCCCTGGTGCACTCGGTGACGTTGGTCCTCCAGGTCTTCAGGGAATGCCAGGAGAGAGGGGCATCTCTGGCCCTTCTGGGCCGAAAGGTGACAGAGTAAGTCCTTAATTATTCTCTCTTTTTAGCTACCAATCCCTACATATAATGTAGGGATTGGTAGCTAAAATACAATATATGGTAGCTACATACAAATATATTGTGCCTGCAGAATGAGTTTACTTATGTGGGTGGAAAAATTATGATGATGATGATTTTCTTAAGTTACAATTAAGACATCTGTCAGTCAAATCCATGTCTGAGTTCAATGGATGTCTCTTCAGGACATATTGACAGCTTGAGCACTGATGCCTGCCAATAACAGTAAATAAAGGAGCCTTTAACCTTTTCTTGCTCTTTTTTGTAGGGAGCAATTGGTGAGAAAGGATCCGAAGGTACACCTGGAAATGATGGTGCAAGAGTAAGTAAAATATCTGTCACTCAACCAAGGAAGAAAGTTTCACTAACACTCATGAGACTACAAAAGAAGAAAGCAGTGATTTATTAATGCGCATTCGAGACTTGTCACTGCTTGTTTGAAGAAATGTGTCCACTGACTTGACTGCACAAGTTGCTGTAATGAGCAGAGATCCCCAACCAGATCTGTCCTCTGTCAACAGGGAGCCCCCGGTCCTGTCGGCCCACTAGGATCTGCTGGACCCAGTGGTGAGAAGGTAAGAGTCTTCTTTTTATTTCTGACACACATGAGAAGGCTGCTGTTCACATCACACTGATTCAAAGTGATGACAAGTTGTTTTTAGGAAAGCGTCAGTTCCCAGGATGAGCACTATGCTGTTAATCCTGCTTTTATTTTCTTGGCTGCGTCTCACAGCATCCTCCAGTGAAGGACAGTCTTTGGCTTGTGTTGCCTGTTCAAACATAAAAAAAAACACTGAATTTATGGGGCTGCCCACGCTCAATGAGTGGTTGTAGTGATTGTTGTCAATAAACTTTCTGACATCTTTGCAGGGAGAACCTGGACCCAAAGGACCATCCGGACCCCCAGGATCCAGAGGAGTGCCAGTGAGTAGACCTGGCCAGTGTTCATAGTGGTGATACAGGATAGATGTCCATTATTCGAGCACCCCAATATAATAATCTCTCTCCTATGACAGGGAGCAAGAGGTGACCCTGGCCCCATTGGTGCAGTGGGATTTGCTGGACCTCCTGTAAGTAGTCATACGCGGCCATGTTGTCATATTTTATTAATCCTAAAATGGCTCTTCGTGATGTTGTTTCCACTGAGATGAATTAAGAGTAAAGACAGATAATGTAACAAATGTTTTACAGGGTCCTGATGGACAACCTGGAGTCAAGGGAGAGCCTGGAGAGCCAGGCCAGAAAGGAGACGCTGGATCACCAGGACCTCAAGGCTTGTCTGGTGCTCACGGACCTCCTGTGAGTTTCAAAAATGCTGTTGAGAAATTAGTTTGAAAGTCGTTGCTGTGATGTATTTTTCTGCAGGCTACAGCTTGATGAGGCGTCCCAGTACTTTTATTTGGTCCACTCTGGAAGTTTTATTGAGTTGATTCCTGCAAAACGATTTATCATCAGTGTACTTTTTCTTCAAGGGTCCAGAGGTCTGCTTTGCAAATTTGATGCTGATAAATGCCTCTCTAATAAAGTGTTGTTTTTTAGGGGCCGGCTGGTGTTGCTGGATTGAAAGGCGGAAGAGGAACTCAGGGTGCACCAGTAAGATCATTTCATCTTTACAGAATTCTTAGGATAAGGGGAAATTCAAGATTTAATGAGAACAACAAGGGTGTCACTGCTATTAATACTTGATGTATTTAAATGATAACTTCAAACACCATATTCTCTTGTCAGCTTTTCAAACAGTAGATGTTGCTTCCTGTTGTTGTAAAGCAGTATCTGAGGACCTTGTATCATTTTCTGCTTCCAGGGTCCCACTGGTTTCCCTGGATCTGCAGGACGAGTCGGCCCACCTGGCCCAACTGTAAGTACGGCCCTGAATTTGTATGAACACACAGTTAGGGTAATAGGAAGAAATATTTGTCATACAAGCTTAAAATTATAATATAATATGATATAATTTAAAATCAGTGTGATGATCTAAAAACTGTGAAGATGACATTTCCACCTGATGAATTGTCTGTCACTGTAATGACCTGATGTTGACACAAAAAGAATCTTTATAGTAAAAGGGTAAATATGTTAATACCTTTTTAAATAGAACGAAGTCACAAAGACTCATTTGTTTTCTTGTGTAGAAGGGCAGCACATTGTATGAACATTTTTATTCAAAACACTTGAACATACAAGTGCATGCATCTATCTCATGTCCATTCCCTGCCAGGGTCCAGTCGGAGAACCCGGACCCATTGGACCTCCTGGGAAAGAGGGTCCTGGTGGTCTCCGTGGAGACCATGGATCCCCCGGAAGACAAGGAGAGCGAGGACCTGCAGGACCACCTGGCAGCCCAGGAGACAAAGGAGACTCTGGGGAAGACGGACCCACGGTAAACTGATGTTACTGTTGATGATGTTCCATTTTAGCTGCCAATTTCATCCAAATGAATGCAGAGATAAAACCAAAGATCACTGATATGCCAGTTCCTAGTTGTTAGTGTCTATTGCAATTACTGTAATAAAATTGAAATATTTGATTGAAAATAAGAATATTTGAACTGAAGAAACCCGCTGTGCCCTGTAGCTGCTGCGAGGAAACGGATTAAAGTTGTAATGGAAAAAGGAGAAAGTGCTTCAGTTAAACTTGTACTGCTTTTTATTGTTCCCCGCACACTTTTAAAATTTTAGAGTCACGTTATTGTCAGCGAGACACATTACGTCAAGGCTGAACACACACTGTCAGAGTCTCATCTAAGTGTTGTTTGGTGTTGTCTGCTTCAGGGTCCTGATGGTCCTCCAGGCCCAGATGGAACTACAGGACAGAGAGGCATTGTGGGTCTTCCTGGTCAGAGAGGAGAGCGCGGGATGCCAGGCCTTCCCGGCCCTGCGGTCTGTATCCTGCACATGAGAATCCGTCTTCATGTAGTCTGAACATGAATCATATTAATCCTGCGACTTGTTTCTAAATCACTGCGTGTTACTTTAGTGCTTGTGCACAGCACTGGAGCTGATCCTGTGACCAGTGTGTGTCATGTGAAATGGTCCTGTTTGTGCTGCCTTGTGAGTTGCCTGTTTCTTTTTTTTAGGGTCCACCAGGAAAACAGGGATCCACAGGAGCATCTGGAGATAAAGGCCCCCCAGGTCCAGTTGGTGTTCCCGGTGCTAACGGACCTCGTGGTGATCCTGGTCCTGATGTAAGCACAACTCCTCAACTGGTCCTGGTTCTGAAATGATATCACCAGAGTGTGTGTGTGTGTGTGTGTGTGTGTGTGTGTGTGTGTGTGTGTGTGAGATGTTTCCAGCTGTCCTAATGTTTCGTGTGTGCTCCTCAGGGCCCTGCAGGATCTGACGGCCCGCCAGGCAAAGATGGTGTTCTTGGACAAAGAGTAAGAGACAAAGAGATTATAAAGTTTGACCTGTGTTGTCTAGCATATTGCATAGTGTCTGACAAGTGTTAATTCTCCAGGGAGACCGAGGCGATCCTGGTCCAGAAGGTCTGATTGGCCCTCAGGGACATCCTGGCCCTCAAGGTCCTGTTGGTGTACCGGGTGATGCTGGAAGGAGAGGAGAGGCTGTAAGTGTCGCCCAGAAGTCTGCGTGTTAGTGTGTCAGTCAGTTCATCAGGAAACAAGAGTGTAATAACAGATTTACACATGATTACATTCTGAGGGTGTTATGATGGAGGCCCTGAGGGCGTGTTGGAACGTGTATGAACTTCATACTAAGTGATAGGAATGATGTGCTTGTTTATAATAAGCAAGCGAGAGTTTCAGTGCTGGCAGAGCTCTGCACTTCCTCAGGGCCTCCTAATGATTTGACTCATTTGCAGGGCTCCAGAGGACCCGTTGGCCCACCTGGCTCTGCTGGAAAGAGAGGATTAGTGGTGAGTCTTCAGCTGAGAACATCTGGTAGTCACAGAGTGCATGAACATACATCACATGCAATGTAGATTTTTATGAATGATAGACTTAGATAAACGTTACAGCTGATAAAAGCCCAGAACCACCATAAAAACATCCCCAGTTCAAAATAAATATTATGAAAAATATCAATCTTTCTAATTTAGGGGCCCCAAGGACCAAGAGGAGATAAGGGTGACCTGGGAGATCACGGAGAGAGAGGACAGAAGGGACATCGAGGCTTCACTGGTTTGCAGGGTCTTCCTGGACCTCCGGTAAGTGAAAGCGCTGACTCACTTCACTGTGGATTCCTCTCCTGTGTGCACACGGTTTCTCCAGAGTTCAGAGCCACTTCTGCTAACTGCAGGGCAGTGATCAAAAGTTCACTTTTAATGGCTTCAAGTTCTGTTAACACAGTCCTCTACACTTTTCACACAGCTCTAATGCAGAGCCTCCAATACAAGTTCAGGCACCAGGTGATGCCTCCAGAGAGTCTCCTGCTGACGCTGCATTTCAGAAGAGGCTCCAAAACCCTATATTCACCCTTTCTTTTTTTTTTATATAGATCTGAAAGTTTATAAAATTTATAAGGACAGATATCAAGTCCAGGTAATTCTGACTGAGGACAGAACAGCAGTTCTGCCAGTTTTAGTGATCAGTGTTTTGATTGGAGGTGTCTGATAATAGATAAATGTTACAACAGGTGTGATGTGAATGTAAATCTACACCTTAAATGTAACCTAAGATATATATATATATATAGGTATTAAGTTGTGTTATTGGCTGAGGCAGGTCCAACTCTTGCCATTTGCTAAGTATTAAAATTCTACATATTGTGTGTAAATATTCATAGATTCTGCCCTCTAAAGGTTGAAACCTGCTATTGCACTTTAGTTTTGTTATTGGGGGGGTTAGTTCCTCTTCAATTTAAATGACAGAAACTGGAGGAGCAGTAACAGCTTGCCTATTTCAATTTGTTTTGCTGTTTGGAGTGGATAATTATTGCCATATAATTTTTCCCTTTTAAAGCCCCTTAAAGACAAATCTTAAAGCCTGAGTATTTGTATTCAAAATTAAATACTTCTGAGTAAATGATAACAATTACACTTAAAGTCAGTGGAGGATGCCAGAGGATGCCAAACATTTCTAGAGACCATTTCCAAACAAACAAAATATTCTGCTTCTTGATGACATTTTCACTGCGGTCCTAATCACTTGGTCTATATTTCTCATAATGCCAAGTTCTGGAGTGAGTCATTTTTAGTTTGTTTATTATGTTCGTACATGCAAATGTCCCATTTGTCAGAGTTTATAATCTGTCAGTTCAGAACCTGGTAGTTAATGTTCTTTGATACTGCAGTGGTTCTTTTAGTGATGAGGAAGGTGTGCTGTCATGCAACTTTTGAGCACATTTTAAATGTCTTGTTGACCAATCAGAATTTTGCACACCACTTTGTATAGAATGCATTTCTCTCCTGAAAACTAGAACATTGAAATTCAGCTGTTTTAGAAAACTGAACCTTTTGTTTCTAAAGTGCATCAGGATGTGCAATATTATACACTGTGTCATTTAGAAGCGAGAGAGGAGCAGAAAAACAGATTTGTTGTCATTACTTTATGAACTGTTTACTAGTGTACGGGGCTGTTACAAACTTAGAGGTTCTCCAGCTTCAGAATCCTCCAACAGGTCTTAGCCATCAAGAGCAGGAACTCTTGTTCATTGTGTGATTTCTGGGTACATTTTGAAATGTAATGTATAAATGTTTAAAGACACTAATTAATATTTATTTCTTGCCTTTAGGGTACAACAGGTGAGCAGGGAGCTCCAGGAATAGTTGGACCAAGTGGACCGAGGGTAAATGCTCCTCCTCCATTAGTTTCTCCTAAATCTTCTATGATAATATAACAAGTCTTAGTCTGTCTTAGAGCAAACACAATATATATTTTAGAGTTTGAAATCAAACTCCTGATTTGAAGACTAAAAACCCATCTGTGTTTGATCTGAATGTGATTCAGGGGCCTCCTGGACCTATCGGGCCTCCTGGAAAGGAAGGATACATGGGACAGTCAGGGCCGATGGGACCTCCTGGAACTCGTGGAATCAGTGGAGAGATTGGACCCGAGGTATTTACTCATTATTCAGAGTTGAGCTGTCGGTGAGCCGGACTAATAAAAAGACTGCAGCAAATGTATTTAAAAAGCAGCAGCCAGCTGTGAGGAGCGATCAGAGCGCCATTAAACTGTTGAACATGTTTTCAGCAGATGTTCAGTGAGCAGGGAGGAATAAGTGTCTTATTATTGTGTGTACAGAGTTCTGACCAGGAAATAAAAACTATACATACAAATCACAGTAAAAAAAACTGTGTTTTCTTAATCCACAGGGCCCTCCAGGAGAGCCTGGACCCCCAGGCCTCCCTGGTCCCCCAGGACCTCCCATGGCTGCTATGGATGACCTCTTTGACGGCGGCCCTCAGGATTACGACTCAGGCCCCCCTCCCCCTCCCGAGTTCAGCGAGGATGAGGCACTGCCCAACAGCAACTCCTCCACCATAGTGCCCGTGGACCCCGGCGTTCAGGCCACCCTGAAGGCCCTCAGCAGCCAGATCGACAGCATGAAGAGCCCCGATGGCAGCAGGAAGCATCCTGCCAGGACCTGCGACGACCTCAAGAGATGCTACCCCGCAAAGAAGAGCGGTGCGTGTCAGTCACAGTCACTGAGTGCGAGAGGAGATTTAAACTGCCTCTAAAAAAATAATATAAAACAGGAGGTCTATATTCTGTACCTATCATGTACAAAACTGAAATAAGAATAATGATAAACTTTCTTTTTATAGCACTGTGATAGCAAGTGCTTTCCAGGACAATATAAAATAGTATGTAGTAATAGGATAAAACAGTAACACAATGTGTAATACATACACCACATATACAAATATAGACAGTTATATAGATATATGCACATACATACAGAAACTTATACATATACAAATTATACAGTCTTCTAGTTCATTATGCTCTTAGCTGTTAATTAAACATGTAAATGTAAGAATACTGTCAGGGCAAAGATGCCTCTGAACTGTAAAACAAACTTGCTTGTTGCAATACAACTGACATCTGTTACCATCACATCTGTAAAATAAATCAGCAAAGCCACACGTCCATAATTCCTGCTGGTTCTGTCGTGTAGGTGAGTACTGGGTGGATCCAAACCAAGGCAGTGTGGAGGACGCCATCCAAGTGCACTGCAACATGGACACCGGAGAGACCTGCATCTCTGCCAACCCATCCAGCGTACCTCGTAAAGTGTGGTGGAGCTCTTCCAGGAACAAACCTGTGTGGTTCGGAGCTGACATCAACGGTGGAACACATGTGAGCACTTAGATTTGGATGGTGGGGGAGAGAGGGTGGGGGAGAGAGGGAGGGGGGCGGGGCTGTGCACGGCGAACGCTCAGTGAAGTTGTGTTTGGATGCTATAGAGAAATGTATGATGTAAAGAATGTGTTTCTAAACGTTAAGAGCTACAGACTGAGTTAGATGTGCTCAAAAAGCGCGTCATGCAACCACATTTTTGCAGAAACCAGTGAAACTCATGTTCTATCTGGGTGCATCTTGGCTCACGTATGGATTTCCGTGACTCTCCGTATTGATCGCTTTCTTTGTTTGTCTAGTTCTCGTACGGCAACAAGAATCAGCCAGCAAACTCCGTCACTGTTCAGATGACTTTCATCCGCCTGCTCTCCAAAGAAGCGTCTCAGACCATCACCTACCACTGCAAGAACTCTGTGGGCTACAAGGACGAGAAGATGGGCAACTATAAGAAAGCCGTCATCCTCAAAGGCTCCAACGATCTGGAGCTGAAAGCAGAGGGAAACAACCGTTTCAGATACACAGTGGTGGAGGACTCCTGCTCAGTGAGTGGCTGCTCTTTCGTTTTGAACTGTAGCAAACAACACTGTAATGAGACCATAACAGAGCGAGAATAGAAACTTTTTTTCTGTAGGCCGACGGGATTTTTTCATTGGATTATTACAGAAAATAAGCTCTGTGGCAAACTCAAAACATTTATGGCGTTTTCATGTTTTGTTCAGGAAGATAATCTTCACAAATGAATGCCACTTTTAGGATTTTTGAAGCCTAAATGCCAGAAGTAAAAAGGAAACGCTAGGCTAAAAACAAACAAGACTACAGTTGCACATCTTCACGTCCCAACACAACAAGACTGTAAAGCAGTGTATGACATGGTGATGCTTTGTAATCTCATTTTCTCATTGACTGTGAGACGAGGGAACCAGAGGTGCTAAAATGCTAACTGATTTCCAGGTTTTAGGATTCCTTCCTGTGGTACTCTGAGAGTGAATTTTGTAATTTAGAAAATTTTAAGAGAAGTGAAGCATCTTTGAGAAGTGCATTTGTTAGGGACTACTTTTAGTCATAGACTAATACACATGTGGTGCTCCAAGGAGCATTTTTCGCAGCAGGATGCTGTGTGTGACATTGAGTAAAACCAAACTACAGTATAGGTGTTCATGGTAATGAAGGAAAATATCATCCAGTGCAATAATTTCGCTAAGTGATATGTTTTTGATCATTTCTGGACAGCAGTGGAGCTCTGTGGCACAGAGGAATCAGATATATCAGATTTTGGATACACAGACAGTACGTTTTAGAAGCATCAATTCATTGCTGGTTTTGGTCTTTGATGTGTTGGCAATAAGAAAAATAACAAATACTGAGCATCTTTAGCTCATTTGCCCAGAAGAAATCAGTACAACACGGCAGCATCCAGCGACTGCAGAGCAAAGCCACTCGAATGTTTCGTGTTTCACTGAGATGGATTGCTCTCCTTGTAGAGATTTATTAAATTATTTACTGACCTTGTATTTGTTTATCTCTTACAGCAAGCAAATGGCAGATGGGGCAAGACAGTGTTTGAGTACAGGACACAGAAAACAGCAAGACTTCCTATAGTGGATATGGCCCCTGTGGACATTGGTGGCACAGATCAAGAGTTCGGCATCGACATCGGGCCCGTGTGCTTCTTGTAAAACCGTCAGCAGGGAGCGTCGAGGAGAATCCTGAGACTATTGAACTGACAGCTGACCCGATCAGCCACGTTGTACATACGAGTACTGAGGACTATTCTGGCCCTGTGGCAAGATATTTATTGTGCCTTTCGACCCAGTTCAAGACATCGAAGATTTGTAAGTTAGAATGAATGTTTGGAATTTTTTTTTTAAATTGGTGAAAAATCAGAATCATTCCTCTGTCTTCTTGTGTATGTTTGACTCCAAATGTGATTTCGAGGCTCACTATCGTGTAGTTTGCTCCAAAGATATCACCCTTTAATTTTATTTCAGAAAACATTGCCAAAGATTTATATGAAAGATATCAAAGAATATGAAAGCTTTAAAATTATAACTGCTGTTAATAGGCCCAGAAAAACCCCACTGAAGCTTCGTCAAATGTCCCTCCGCTCCTATTTTATACAGATTTGTCTGTTCATTTTTTTGTTTAAAATGTGTGCATATACAACAACATTGTGGTGCTATTGAGGAAACAAATACGGCCTGTGATGCGTTCGCAGGCGTAGGTATTTTATCAAGACAGTTTTGATGAAACAATGTCTGTATCCAGTTGTTTGAAACTCTGTACTGACCACGGAGAACATTAAAAGACACATTCAGACTGTCCATTCCTCAGTGTTAGCTACCTCGTCACCGAAACTGAGAAACAATGACACTACATGTACTTTTTTTTCACAGGTGCTGTTTTGTAAGTAGTGTGATCCTTGTGCACTTCTCCCGGCTGCGCGGTTCAGGGCAGGGTGTGGGGATACCAATAAAGATCTTTCTGTCAACGACGGAGAGACCAATAAGGTGTCGTGTGAGTGGTGTGTGGTGATTTGTAACCTTTTCTCCCCCGTCGGTTTCAGTACCGTTCAGTAAAAGGTCGCACAGAATATTTTATTTTTATGCATGTCGGTTCCCCCTTTGCAGTATCTTGGACTTATATGCTCTTGAACTCCTTTTTTATAATCCGTTTTACAGAATAAGGTGGCTGTCTGCTTTGTATTTCTTTGCTCTGCAACAAATTAAACAATCTGCTTGTTAATCCCCCCAAGCTCTTGTCATATTACTTCAGGTGTAGTTAGGTCCTGTGTCGCTGTGCACACAAACCCATTTTTAGACAAAACTCTGTCGTTTAAAAAACAAAGTTTTGTATTTAACATGATGTTCGCAATTGTTCTTAATGTAAGCTGTTTGTTTTCAATTTTCATGAATGTGCCTTCAAGTAATTCTATTGTGACCATTTGGTTCATATTTGAGTATATTTATTAGAGATTTGTAACATTTGCGAGGTTAGACTGCCTGCTAAAGCCCCAGAGGCAGAGAGGAAGTAGCAGATGAGGAGGAGGAGGAGGAGGAGGAGGATTGGGCTCTCCACGCTGGAAGCAGATGCAATTCATCCTTGAAAATAAATATTGAAAATATTTCTCTCTGCCTGTTCTTGTTTGAGAAGAGTTCATTTGGTCCTTTAGAAACGTATAACAGAAACACTTTAGCCTCAGGAGGGTTTGAAATCCTGAAGCAAAAAAGTAAAAAAAATGAAACAAATGAAAAAATGTGATGTTGGACCACAAAATGAACAGATGGAAGTGAAGAAGTAGGACAACAGCAGAGTGAGCAGCTCCTGAGACTTCGTCAGTATTAAAAATCACAGACGTTTCTATGGCAAGACTAACTGTAGTCACAATGGCCTGTATAAAAGAATGGGTGTAGCCACTGTGACGTCAAATGATGGTTTGTGAGCTGCCGTTTTGAAACCTTGAATTAAACATTATGACAATTTTTGGATAAGAGAATGGAGCTGTGGAGGACAAAAGGCTGGATCTGACTCATAGACCGAAGCCTGTCACTCATATCAGCCACACCCTTTATTAGACGTAACTTTAAGCCTTAATTAAATGTAAAAAGCTGAGTTAGTAAAAATTAAACCCCATACAGTTGCCATAAATGTTGAAATTAGATGTAGAGATGTAGTTGCTTTTTAATGTTGCATTTGCGTCTAATGGGATCGACTCCCTCTTGGAGCCAGCCTCTTGTGGCCATTTGAGGAACTGCGCTTTTTGGCACTTCGGCGTTTGTGTTGTTTTTTCAGCCCTCTAAGTTTCAGCTAGACAGACATGCTAGTATTGTAAGGTTGTGCTTACAGCTAAGTGCTTACAGTGCTTTGAGCTAAATGCTAATGTCACTATGCTAACATGTTTTTTTTTGTTGGGTAATATTTGATCAGTTTGCAATCGTAGTTCATTGACAGCATGCAAACATTTGCTGTGAGCACAAACACAAGTTAGGCCTATTGGAACAGAGTTTTAGCATACTACTGTTTGTATTTAGTCATAAAAGTAGCTGTTGTTCACGTTAGGTTCATCATCTGGTAACTATGAATGTCTGTACAACATTTTATGGCCCTATAGATACAGATTCAATTGAAAACATTTAAAACACAAAATCGAGTCATGTAAATAACATCAACGAGTAGCTTTTTTTGCAGTAAGATTTTCTTTAATATCTGTAACAGCAAAGTCAATGCAACCAAAAGTAAAATAAGGGAAGAGTACTGTGTATGGACAGAGACTGCCCCCCCAAAAAAGTGCCTTCTGGTGCAAGAAAAGAGGAGACTAAAATGATGACAAAGTAAAAAATATGACAAGTTAATACTGAAATGGCAAATCATACATGTGAAATGCAAATAAAAAACAAAAATCTCATGGAAAACAAAACGTGGAAAGGTCAATGAGGAAAAAAAAAAGATCCGACTGGATTATTAGCTACGTAACGTGTGACTTTGTGTAAAATAAGCGATGTGATGTTACTGGCAAGCAGAAAAGTTTGCATTAACGATACAGATTCCATTTAATTTCATCGCCAGCTTGTGTTTGGCATACAAACAGGAATGTGTTAACAATACAGAATTCAAATGGTGCATACACACAAACGTCTCATATGAAAAGTCTGCCACAGAGTGTACCATTGGACATATTCCACTATTTACATCTCTCATAGACTGTGCAAGCAAAAGTACTTCTTTTTTTTTTACAAAAATAGTTCTTTTCTATAATGGATCTGAGTTAACCTTGAAATATCGAAAAACCAATCTAAATGCAAATGCATATAAACCTCAAGATGAAAAGTGTGACATCTTGACTCAACCCTAGGAGTGGATTTTGGCACTTCTTCATACAAACGAGTTAAAAGTACGCGACAAAGAGCATCTTCTTGGCATCAGCAGCGGCTGTCGAGCGGGTCCAGAGAGAAGACAGTGCCCTCCAGGGTTAGTCCCATTTTGAACCCCTCCTGAAAAAAAAAAAAAAAAAGTCAGAGAACAGCTGTGACCACACACACTGACACGCTCAGTCTGAGATTACATGTCCCAATTTAGGTGAAAACAGGAGGTTGTGTTCAGATTAGAAAGAGAAAAGGTTAATAAAGCTCTGAGGGAAACAGAGAATGAAATGCTGAACCAAACAGATTACAGCATTTGTTGTTCCGTCATGCTTAGCCATGCGTTATGTACAAGACCATAAACTCAGGCAGAGACAAAAAAAAGCATGCAACTAATGAAGAAACACTTGTGAAACTTATTTATGTCAAATAAAACAGTCAAAAGATTGTTTATATTGCAAAAATGTGATGTCTGTTGCAAAAGCTATAGTACACTTATTGGCTGAAAATCAACACTGCGGGTGATAAAAAAGTGTTTTCTTACATTAACTAATGAGCCAATCTGAGACAAGAACAGCTCATTAACTACAGAGCAAGAGAGCTGAGAAAACAAACTGCTAATTAAAGACAATGAGGCCCCGAGCTCAATATACCGAATCTCCAAGGAGAGAGCGATGAACATTTCAGCGAAGGTGGACGAGGTAAATGAAATCGCGCGCTGTGTGAGAGCATGCAGCATGCAAAGACACAGCCACAGTCACAGGAGCAGAGCAAAGACTACGAACCATCTCTGACGCTACAGGTGGAAAAGAGATGCATTCAGAAAGAAGAAGGAAAGAGAGAAAAAGGTTAAACAAGTATGTCAGTGCAATACTGCCTCCTACTGACAATGTCCTGCAAAGACTAACAGCAGTTATATTGCAAAATTAATCACACAAGTTGCAGCTGATTTTTTAGTTCCTAAAACCATTTATTTTCTATTCAGACAGACCGGCTGACAACGACTGATTGCTGTGGATGTGGAAGAAACTATGTTTCGAATGTATTTGTCTGATTTCATGTTAACTGAACCGTTGTCACCATTAACAATACTGAGAGATTATTTCCAACACACTATTTGGACATAGTTCTCAACATACTTTACTATGAGATTTTTTTTGACATACTAACCTGTGAATTTTTTTTTGACATACTGAACGACGACATGCTATATCATGTCCCTTGTAGTGATTTTTGGGGATATTATACTATGACGTCTTGTGATTTTTGGACGACATACTATACTATGTCATTTATGATGCTATTTGGACAGCGTACTATAGTATGTTGTTTTTGATGATTTTTGGAAGACATACTAAATTATGTCATTTTTGATTATTTTTAGATGACACTATACTTTGATGATTTTTTGATGGTTTTTGGACAACAAACATAACAAATCTGTATGTCTTATTATGGTTTTATATTTTAGTGCTCTGTAAAGTACTTTGAACTGCCCTGTTGTATGAAATGTTCTATGAAAGTGAAGCTGCCTTGCCTTGACTTTTTTCATTATTTTATGAACAACATACTATACTGTGACTTCTTTTCTGATTTTGTCATTTTTATGTCATTTTTTCAGGTTGCAGACTTGCCATGCCACAATGGAGCACTGATTCGTACTGACATCCCCCAAGTGTCCGTTTTTGTCTTCATGCAGTGTCTCATAAATGCCTAAATGCACACATACGCAGTACATCACTTTGATCGCAACTGAAACATATGAGCATCCTCTATACAGACTGTGGGGACATTTTTAATATACATACAGTACATGAGCCCCACAGGATGAATCATGATGATGCCACCATTAGGTTGAAATTTGTGGCTCTCACTGTTAAATAAAGTGAGAAAAAGAAAAAAAATAAATAAATAACGCTGTCAATAGGAAGCAAGAAACTTCAATAGAAAAATGCCAGATGTCTCTACTGATATAGATTTATCTGTTCCAAGAAAATATAAGCTTATTTATCGGTCTGACCCAAATATCAGTCGTGCTTTTTGACAGACATCAGTGCCGATACTGAACACCATATGACCCTTATATCAGTAGAGCAGACAGATATGAGCAAATATTTCATTTTATTTATGCCATAAAATATCATTTGGCTTTAGATTAGATTATTGCAGAACAAATTAAGGCATGTAAAGTTGAGTGATATATCGTTTTGACTGATAAATCAGGTGAAGTTGTCCCGATACAGGTAAAACCAACATCGACAGATGCGTCTGTCGAAATCAAGGAATATCAGTTAAGAAATGTCAAAGTAACATCTGAGTTAATTTAAAAACTGTGATGTAATAACCAGTCATAATAATTAGTCCATGAGAGAGTACTGACATGTTTTAATATTCAAGTGTATGGTATTTTGTTTGTTTGTTTGTGTTTTTTGTGTTTATGTAAAAACTGAATAATAACATTTATTTTGTTACCAAACATATCAGTTAGGCTGTAAAAAAAAGAATAAATGCACTTTCCACTTACTTCCATTTATTGCCATGAGGTACAGAAACATACATTTATTTTTAAAATGTATATAAATACAATGAATGTAACATATGACACACATATTGCATTTTATGCAAATTGTTGTAATTTGTTTTCTTATATTATAGTTTCATATTGTGAAGCACTTTTTAGCTCTGGTTTATAAAAGCGCCACAGAAATAATATGTATTTATTTATTTATTATTATTATTATTCAGTTCTAAACTTTTTACTAACTAGTTTTATACATTATAATATAGCAGAATTAGATAAGAGAATAAGAGACATGGAATGATTTTTGGGTGACATAGTATACTATGTTGTTTTTGATGGTTTTTGGATGAGATACTGTGGGATGTGTTTTTTGACAAATTTTAGTCAACATACTGTACATACTTTTTTTTACAATACTTTTTTTTGTATTTTTAAAGGACATACTGTACTATGTGTTGTGTCGTGTCTCGACATGCTTTACTATGTGGTTTTCAGCTGTTTTTTGGACATGTCATATTTTGATTTTTATTTTAACTTACAATACCATGGAATTTTTGGTAATTTTTTAGACATGTCATATTATGATATTTTTTGACGTCTTTTTTTTTTTTTTGAAATTATATACTTTGAATGTCTCCACATGCTATACTATGTGGTTTTTTAATTGTTTTTTGGACACGCAATGTTTTGATTTGTGTTCGGTCAATTTTTCCACCTGCAATATTACGATGTTTTTTTTTTTTTCAACATTTTATACTAGACTGGTCTCAATATACAATTAAATTTGGTTTCCAGCAGTGTTTTGGGCATGTGATATATTGTCATATTTCGAGATACTATGACTATGACATATGATGTTTTTGGCCTTTTTGGGCCATTTTTTCAGAATTTGTATATTGTCAATATCTCTACAAGCTATAATTTTGGGAAATTCTTTTGACATGCTAACTAATGACGTTTTAAGTCTGTTTTGGCCTTTGTTTCAACATTGTATGCGATCATGCATCTCTATAAGCTATAATAAGTCGTTATCAGCCACTTTTAGGACCTGTCAAAATTTGACGTTTTTCGACATACTATACTATGGCTTTTTGTGGCCATTTTTTCAACTTGCTGAATTATGATGTATTTGGCCTTTACTTCAACTTTGTATACTTTCAGGCATCTGTAATAGCTATGAAAAATTGTTTTCAGACATTTTGAGGTAATGTCAAAGTTTTTGGACATTCAATACTATGGCTTTTTTGGCAATTTTTTCGACATGCTAAATTATGATGTATTTGGCCTTTATTCCCACTTTGTATACTATGACACACATTTACAAGCTATTTTTAGGACTTATCAACATTTGAGGTTTTTTGGCCTTTGTTTTAACTTTGTATATTGTTACACACCTTTACAAGCTATAAAAAGTCATTCTAAGCTATTTTTAGGACATGTCACATTTTGACATTTTCGACATACTATACTATGGCTTTTTCTGCCATTTTTTTCACATGCTAAATTATGACATTTTTGGCCTTTTTTGGCCTTTGTTTTCACTTTGTATATTGTGATACACCTTTAGAAGCTATGAAAAGTCCTTTTAAGCCATTTTTTGGAGATGTCAGAATTTGACATTTTTGACATACTATACTATGGTTGTTTTGGCATTTTTTTCGACATGCTAACGTATGACGATTTTGGCCTTTTTTGGCCTTTGTTTTCACTTTGTATATTATGACCCATTCATAAGGGCTACATAAGTGCTTTTCAGTAATTTTTTGAAGATGCCAGAATTTGAAATTTTCGACATACTACTATGGCTTTTTTGGAAATTTTTTCGACATGCTAAATTATGATGTTTTTGGCCTTTTTTGGCCTTTGTTTTCACTTTGTATATTGTAATACACCTTTACAAGCTATGAAAAGTCCTTTTAAGCCATTTTTTGGAGATGTCAAATTTGACATTTTTGACATACTATACTATGGTTTTTTGGCATTTTTTTCGACATGCTAACGTATGACGTTTTTGGCCTTTTTTGGCCTTTGTTTTCACTTTGTATATTATGACCCATTCATAAGGGCTACATAAGTGCTTTTCAGTAATTTTTTGGAGATGCCAGAATTTGAAATTTTCAACATACTACTATGGCTTTTTTGGAAATTTTTTCGACATGCTAAATTATGATGTATTTGGCCTTTATTCCCACTTTGTATACTATGACACACATTTACAAGCTATAATAAGTTGTTTTCAGCTATTTTTTGGACTTGTCAAAATTTGAGGTTTTCAACATGCTATACTATGGCTTTTTCTGCCATTTTTTCAACATGCTAAATTATGATGTATTTGGCCCTTTTTTGGCCTTTGTTTTCACTTTGTAAATTATGACCTATTTCTAAGGGCTACAATAAGTTGTTTTTCAGCCATTTTTTGGAGATGTCACAATTTGAAATGTTCGACATACTATACTATGGCTTTTTTGGCAATTTTTTGACATGCTAAATTATGATGTATTTGGCTGTTTTTGGCCTTTGTTTCCACTTTGTATATTGTGACACACCTTTACAAGCTATAAAAAGTCATTTTAAGCTATTTTTAGGACATGTCAAATTTTGACATTTTCAACATACTATACTATGGCTTTTTTGGCAGTTATTTCGACATGCTAAATTATTGTGAAGTTTTTGGCCTTTTTTGGCCTTTGTTTTCACTTTGTATGTTGTGATACACCTTTCCAAGCTATAAAAAGTCATTTTAAGCCATTTTTTTAGGATATGTCAAATTGTGACATTTTTGACATACTATACTATGGCTTTTTCTGCCGTTTTTTCGACATGCCAAATTATGACGTTTTTTGCAGTTTTTTGGCCTTTGTTTTCACTTTGTATATTATGACCTTTGTCTAAGGGCTACAATAAGTCGTTTTCAGCCATTTTTTGGAGGTGTCAGAATTTGGAATTTTTCGACATACTATACTATGGCTTTTTCTGCCATTTTTTTGACATACTAAATTTTGACATTTTTTGGACTTTTTTGGCCTTTGTTTTCACTTTGTATATTATGACCCATTTATAAGGGCTAAATAAGTGCTTTTCAGTAATTTTTTGAAGATGCCAGAATTTGAAATTTTCGACATACTATACTATGGCTGTTTTGGCAGTTTTTTCGACATGCTAAATTATGATGTTTTTGGCCTTTATTGGCCTTTGTTTTCACTTTGTATATTGTGATACACCTTTACAAGCTATGAAAAGTCCTTTTAAGCCATTTTTTGGAGATGTCAGAATTTGAAATTTTCGACATACTATACTATGGCTTTTTTGGCAATTTTTTCGACATGCTAAATTATGATGTATTTGGCCTTTATTCCCACTTTGTATACTATGACACACATTTACAAGCTATAATAAGTTGTTTTCAGCTATTTTTAGGACTTGTCAAAATTTGAGGTTTTAAACATGCTATACTATGGCTTTTTTGGCAATTTTTTCAACATGCTAAATTATGACGTTTTTGGCCCTTTTTTGGCCTTTGTTTTCACTTTGTTTATTGTGACACACATTTACAAGCTATAAAACGTCATTTTAAGCCATTTTTAGGATATGTCAAATTTTATGATTTTCGACATGCTAAATTCTGATGTATTTGGCCTTTATTTCCACTTTGTATACTATGACATATCTTTAGATTTTAGGACAAGTCAAAATTTTACAAAATTTGAAATTTTTCGACACACTATACTTTGGCTTTTTTGGCATTTTTTTCATCATGCTAAATTATGATGTTTTGGGCGTTTTTGGCCTTTATTTCCACTTTGTATACTATGACACATCTTTAAGTCAATTCAAGTCAATTTTATTTATTGAGCCCATTATCACAAAACATGGTTTGTCTCAGAGGGCGTTACACTTAGACCCTCACATCACCCAAGGAAAAACTCCTGGAGAAGAACCCCTGTAACAGGGGGAAAAAAAAAGGAAGAAACCTCAGTAAGAGTGGTAGAGGATGATAAGGGATCCCTCTTCTTGGACAGAAGAAGTCATGATAAGTTGTTTTCAGACATTTTTAGGATATATCAAAATTTGTCATTTTTTGATATCATGGCTTTCTTGGCCATTTTTTGCCACGCCAAATTATGACGTTTTTGGCCGTTTTTGGCCTCTTTTGGCCTTTTATTCCACTTTGTATACTATTACGCAACCTTGCAAGCTATAATATAATATAATATGTCGATTTCAATCATTTTAACGACATGTCAAAATTAGATTTTTTTGACATACTATAGTATGGCGTCAGTCAGTCATTTTCTGTAACCACTTGTCGTGGGGGGGCTGGAGCCAATCCCAGGTGTCATCGGGCGGAAGGCGGGGTACACCCTGGACAGTTTGCCAGTTCGCCCCTTCCAACCGGGTCTCGAACCAGGGACCTTCTAGCTGTGAGGCAACACAGCTAACCATGACGCCACTGCACCGCCCATAGTATGGCGTTTTTGGCCATTTTTCAGCTGCTAAATTATGACTTCTTTGGTCTTTTTTTCCACTTTGTATTCTATGACGTGTCTCTCTTTGGACCAATTTGTACAACAATCTACACTAAGAAGTCTTTGTGCGATTTTGGATGGCATACTATCCTATGACATTTTTGTGCAATTTTTGATGACATACTATACTAAGAGGCTTTTGTGTGTTGGGGCCTACACTACAGTTTTTTTTGGGCCATTTGGACAACATTTCATGATATGATGTTTTTGTGCGATTTTGGACGACATACTACACTAAGAGGCTTTTGTGTGTTGGGGCCATTTTGGATGACATTCTATACTATGCTGTTTTTGCGAGATTTTGGACGATGTACTACACTATGATGTTTTTGTGCATTTTTGGGCCATTTTGGAAGACATACTTTACTATGACATTTTTGACAACACACTATATTATACTATACTATACATACTATATCTTTTTGATGGTTTTTTTTTTTTTTTTTTTTGCCATACTATATTATGACGTTTTTTTGTGGTTTTTGGACGACATACTATACTATGTCTTTTTTGATGATTTTTTTGGATGATATGGTATGTGGTTTTTGACGATTTTTGGTCAACATACTGTTCTATATATTGTATATTATTTGTGATTTTTGGACAACATACTATACTATGACATTTTTTCTGATTGCTTTGACAACATACTTCACTTTTTCATTTTTGCTGATTTTTGGATGACATATATGTTATATATGTTGTTTTTGATGATATTTCGAGGAAATACTTCACTTTGTCGTTTTTAGTGTTTTAGTATATTTTTTAATGATTTTTGGATGACATTCTTTACTGTGTCATTTCTGGTGATATTTTGACAACATACTATACTTTTGGATGATTTTTGCATGACATAATATTCTGTGTTGATTTTACTGATTTTACATACTATTCTACAGCATTTTTTCTGATTTTTGAACGACATACTATATTATGTCATTTTTGA
The DNA here is from genome assembly GCF_008729295.1 of Plectropomus leopardus. Lineage (NCBI taxonomy): Eukaryota > Metazoa > Chordata > Actinopteri > Perciformes > Serranidae > Plectropomus > Plectropomus leopardus. Next base: position 6,009,038 of record NC_056472.1, read on the forward strand.
AGATATATTATGGTATGTGGTTTTTTGACAAGCTTTGGTCAACATACTATACTATGACTTTTTTGTGATTTTTGAATGACAAATGATACTATGACTTTTTTTTCCTGTTTTTTTTACAGACATACTATACTATGATGTTATTTGTGATTTTTGGATGACATACTACACTTTGTTGTTTTTGGTGATGTTTTGGGGGCATACTATACTATGACATTTTTTTTAGATTGTTACTATACTATGGCGTTTATTCTGAGTTCTTATTTTGTTTTTGATGTTTTTTTGACATACTATGCTATGACTTTTTTTTTTTTAAAAAAATGATGACATACTATTCTATGTTTTTGTGATATTTTGACAAAAAACTATACTATGTCATTTTTTGTCCTTTTTGGACAACATGCTATACTGTGATGTCTTGGATGATTTTTGGAGGAAATACTACATTATGTCCTTTTTGGTGATTTTTTGACAACATACTATATTACGTTGTTTTTGATGTGTTTATTTTGACATACTATGCTATGACTTTTTTTTTAAAAAATTTTGATGACATACTATTCTAGGTCGATTTTGATTATTATTGGACAATATACTATACTATGTCATTTTTAGTGATGTTTTCACGACCAATGTGGGACGTTTTTGGGACTTTTGGATGACATGCGATTGTATGTGGTTGTTTTAATGATTTTTGGTCGGCATGCTATACTTTGTTGTTTTTGATCATTTTTAGAAGACAAACTGTACTACATCATTTTTGGTGATTTTTTGACGACATACTCTATTATGAAGTTTTTTGTGATTTTTGGATGACATACTATACTATGTCGTTTTGATGATGGACAACATACTATACTATGACATTTTTGATGATGTTTTGACGACATGTCATATGTTTTTCATTATTTTTTGATGACATACTATACTATGTAGTTTTTCATGAATTTTGGACAACATTCTATACTATACTATACTATACTATACTATGTCGACCTGCTGTTATAGAGAGCTATTTCCCTTCACACAGCCAAAGAATGTACTTGCGAAAAGGCTGTTGGCTGTAGTCTTTGCGGTGTGCTCATTTGCAACATTTTGGCTAAGACACAGGTGGTGTGAGGCAACATAGCAATTTGCCTTCATCACGACTGATTCTTTGATGTTGGGTTGGTGTGTATGAGCCTTCAATCACAAATGTTTACTCACCTGCATCTCATCCAGCTTTGATTGAATATCTGGAGGGAAGTCAGCTGAGCCGCAGGTGAACGGATCAAATGGCTCAGCCCCAAACAGGTCTTTCCCTACAAACCCAGACAGTAGATAAACATCACACTGACCGAAAAGCTTCAACAGATATATGCAATGCTCCAAATATTTAAAGTGAACAACCCTAATCCTTTAGTTCTACAAAATAGATCTTACAGGAGCTCGAGAACTAATCAAAACCTGTAAACCATGTGACTGGAAAGCTACGGAAGTATAGAAATGCCAGACGAGGTAAAAAAAAAAAAGAAAAAAAATACTCATCAGTATCAGGTAATTACATGAATAGTTTTTTGTTAATATATGTTTTCATGTTTTAACAAGACATCTTCATGTTATAGCAAGATCGTTTCACCTTTTTACAAGATATTTTAATGTAAAAGTAAGAAACTTTTTATAACAAGAACAACATACATTTTATAACAAGAAAACTTATTCGATACTTTTCACGTTTTTACAAGATGTTTTCAGGTTATACCATGAGACTTTTGTGTTATGACAATATACCTATTTATCTTGTTCTATCGAGAAACATTTAACTAAATGACTCTGGTAAAATGTCATAAAGTGAAATGTTTCATGTTATAACAAGATAATTTGGTATATTGTCGATTGTTATTACGTGGGTTTCCATTGCAGTTTTGCAAAATATGGCTTTTTGGAATTGCCTGAAATACGACCTCAAGTGAGTGTAAAAACGTTTTTGCGATAAATGTGAGATTTTTCAAAATTGTTGTGTTTTCAATTTCAATTTGCACAGTTTGAAGGCTAATGAAAACCTGCCTCTTGTCACCTGATACTGATCAGTTTTTCTGGCCTCGAGAAAGTGACAAAGTAACCTCTCACTTATATCTGGTGGTAATGTGGTCGGTGGTGGTGGTGGGCAGCCGTTGCTGGCCAATGTGGGTACCAGTGGTGTCACAGGGGAGAAGGGAACCATGTCAAAAACATCCGTAGATTGTGGTTTCATGGAGATGCTCCCTGCCTGTATATGAAGTTTTGGAGACAGTTAAGCTGAGGTCAGACTTGAGTCAGCTCGCACACAGACAAACAAAGCCATTTTAATACAAAAGCGAGAGAAGAAGCAGAGAAAACAAAAGCAGGAGACGCTGAGGCCTCAAGGTCAGAGACAGAGCAGACAAAAAGAAAAAGCATAGGGTTTTTACGCGAGGCCGCGGGATGCTGAAACCCTCGGTAGGCTTAGGAGGAAGCAGAGCAGGTTTGGCAGGCGGAGGAGTTAGTAGCCCGCTGGACAAGTTAGACTCCGGCGAGCTCATAGGGGTGAGTGTGACAGAAGAGATCTCCAGACAGGAGAGCGACTTGATGCTGTGACACCAGAAGAGAGCGGAGGGCCTCTGCAGCATGTACGCTTCATTAGCTGCGTTTATGTGCAGCGGCTGAGAAAAGACGGCAGACAGACAATGAGCAGAGGCACAATATCATTCAGTCTTGTAGAGGGGGAGAGGTTTGGGTAATGCATTCACAGGAGGCTGTCACAAGTACTGGCATTTGTCCCAGTTACATAGTGAATGTATCACAATCCTCATCAGACCAATCAGGTGTGTAATTGCTTTGCTTCAGACACAGCTTAGACCCCCGCAGTCTCCCTCCAGACTGCTTTGGTCAGTCCAAACCAGAGTCAGAGGCAAGGCATTTAATCACAGAGGCAATATCTAGAAAGCCAGCTGTCCTGAAAAACAATTTGAATACTTGCAAGCTTAAATTTGATAAACTTTTATAATTAAATGGTTGCCTACTTTTGGCTGATGTGGAACATTTGAATCCCAAACATTTTGAGAGTCACCTCACAATGAGTTAGTTTGTCTGCAGACACTGCAGTTAAAATGCGACCTTATGACTTCTGAATTATGACATAACCAGATCTTTGTCCCACAATTATTTCTTTAATTGAGTGGTAAGTAAACTGGTAATGGTTGTTTGTGCACTAGTTGTAACGAAATTTGGGAATTTGTTGAAATAATATATAAGTTAAAGGAAAAAAAAGTGAGAAAGGGTTAGATATATATAAGTTATACTCCTACCTTATACACTGTACTTTTATTTTGTTTGTTTATTATATGTCCTAATTTTGGTTCGAAATAAAGCCATACATATATTCAAAAATAAAGCCATATCCTGAATGCACCTTTGTTAAGTTCACTTTGCTCAGGGGTTTTGCAACTACAGCCTCACTTGGTCTGGTCTGATCAGTAGCTTATGGTGACTAATGTTAACTAATATTAGATATTGCTACATGGTAGACATAACATTGCTGACTTCATGACTCTACATGTGTTAATGTTACTTTAAACACATAAAACTTTGCCTTAATTATGGCCACAAAGGCTGCTGTTAAGATGACGTCACAAAGACTTGCTTTGATATGTTTCATTTTTTTAACTCTCTGAGCTGAAGATGTGTGTTTTTGAGTAGTTTGTTCTTACTGGTGGCACATGAGCGATCATCAGCTGCTCCTCAAGATCTTGAAGCTGTTGCTTTAGCTCCGAGTTTTCTGTTTCCAGTTCTTGAATCTGCAGGAGAACAACAGCCTTTCAGTACAGGTGGTGTGAGAAAGGAGGGTGATCGCTAAGCCATCACCCCTGCTGGAGAGCGACTCCCGACCCACGCGTGACCCTCTGACTGCAATGGAAAGCTCCTTCAGTGACACTGCTTTAGCAAAAGTGTGTGAAGGAGCGATTCTGCAGGTCCTACCTTCCTGCTGCTCTCACACTGTACAACGAGCAACGCTGATATTTAATGGTGATTTTTTTTTCTAATAATTTAGTAATTAATTTTACCTCTACACTTACACTCTACAAATAGAGGCCTGGGCAGAGACCTCACTCTCTTTGTCTGCAGAGGCCTGCTGTCACCTAGATGGAGAGGCGATGTTTGCCATGTGTATTTTGTTTCACCTACAAATGTGAGTGATCCTGTTTTATTGATTAGTTTAAGTTGCAATATTGATTTGATCATTATTGAAGTGTTTATGGCACTTTAAATTTGAAATATTGCACATAACTTAAAGCAAATTCATGTTTTGCTTTGCAGTCTTTGTAAATTTGTTTCTCTCTTGTTTTAGAACCATGGCAATTATCACATAATCCCTATCTTCATCATCGTGAAAATGAAGCATTTAAATTGAAGAAACCCATTTTTCTTGGTGCTTTGTGGCTCCAATCAGAACCTTTACACTCAACACTACAATAAAATAAAGCTAATTTGGGATTAAAAAAACCAGAACAAACATCCTGTGGGTTCACAAAATCAGACCCCTGTTCTTTGATTCCTTGGTCTTTCCCTTTGATTCATTTAATATGTTTTTAAAAGCTTTTTCCACGTATCTAAAGCACCAAAATGACAACCATTTGAGAAATCACTATAAATTAACCTTAAACTACAAATAAAATCTGTGCACAGCTACCACTTTTTGAACTTCATTAAATCAAGCCTTATACGAATGTTTTAATGAATCACCATTTAACCAAATACAGTGGGAGAGCTGCACACTTTGAGCAGGGTGCTGGGTCTGTAACAACACGGCTCATTGATATTCATTACTGACATTCTTCATCAACGCAGCTTAATTGTCCACACTGCATAATTGAAAGCAGTCAATAGAAACAAGCCTTGCATTAATTAACAAATATATCAATGTGTCAGCACAGTGGTACGAGTTTTTAAAGTGAATTACAGACCATGTGAGAGCAAACAAGCTAAAAATCAACAGGATGTGAGACGTACTCTTTTCTGTAGGCTTCCGATCTGTTTCCTGGTCTCCACATCTTTGCCTCCAGACTCCAGGAACTTCTTGTAGGCCAAGTCGAAGGCCTGGCCGATGGTAAGGGTTATCTCTTCCGCCTGCAGCAAGGGAGCAACAGACATGCTCATGATATTTACCTAAATGTCACTACAGCTTATAAAGAAATGAAGGCATAGTATCAAATCCAACACATGTACTATAATTCTAACCTTACGTCGATTGTGCTCTACATTTGTCTCACTGAGAAGACAAGGAAGCAGGAGGCACTTACACACTTTTCACTGTCAAACACGTAGCAGAGGTGTTTGTTGGACTCTGAGTCTTTGCAGATGAAAGTAAATATCCTTTTATCGGTTTTGTCATCCGCGCAGAAGGATATCCGGTGTAACTGACAGTTATGCTGCACATCCTGGGAAACAAAACAACACATTTATTATTTATTCACTTCATGTTGACTACAAACACCTTCTTTTCCCACAAGTGCATGGTGTATTTTTGACAGTGCAACTTCAGGTGATGAAACAACATCTCTAATCTTTGGACTTACTTTTGTCTTGGGGTCTAAGATCTTCACACCATAAATGGAGATCTGTAATTCCACTTTGGGGGTCTTCTGTCCCTCTGACTTCTTGATATGTCTCTGAAACTGCCGGTGAGACAAACCAGATTCAGCAAAAAATGGATTATTCTGTCCTGTTAGTGCTCTGATAATGCAAAAAATAAACGGTACAAGCAGAAGCCTTGTAACGAACCCTGTCAAAACATGACACCCACACCTTTAAAACTGCTGATTTCTTTGGCCACAAGGGAACCACAACAAGCTTAAATAAAAAAATATATATGTCTCTCAGTGTTGCCAATTTAGGTACTTTCACTAGATTAGGCAACTTTAAAGAGTCCTCTAGTGACTTAAAAAAAAAATGACTACCTCATAGTTGCTTGACCTTTAGCCACTGAAATTCTAAATAATTTTTTAATGTGTTTTTTATGCTTTTTTTTTAGCTCTGTTTTGATCTCCACCAGCTCCTGAGGGAAAGTATCTGGCTCTTCAGCTGCTAAATGCTTCACTATGTTCACGAGCTTACAGCTAAATTTGTCTATTTGCTGTTGGTGCTGAGCAGGTAATGTGCGGTGGGTTTATCAGAGCCTCATGCTGTAACACTGATATAATAAGCTAAAGGAAGATGTGACATTGTTTAGGACTTGGAGTGGCTGAGAGGGATGAAATTTCTCTGAAGGTTGGTCAGTATGAGTGTGTACTTTCAAATCACAACAGTCATTTGATCCATATCAAAGTAAAAATATAAAAGTGTGCAGCTTTAAAAGTGTCTCTTGCATTTTGCCCAACCTGAAAGTACTTCCATAAATTAAGAAAAAGCGCAGAACACCACAGACGTACTTGGAAATACAACTGCAGCATGTTCTCTTTAAAGGGCAATGGGGATATTATCATTAAGGTTAAGTGTTTTACAGAAGACTCCAGGGGGAATTAAAGGAATCTGTGAATCATGCTGTGGGTCACTCCTTCAAGCACTGCCAAAAAACAATTTGAGTCTTTCACGGTGATGTTGCCAACTGACATAAATACCAACAGGACTTGGCAGTGAGACTGGGTCAATAACCAATCAAAGTGTCAGTTAGAAGGGGAGTGAACACTGTCAGTTAAGGAGACAGTGTATCACTGTATATAAGGAAACCTGCAGGAGGATGATAATACCTTACAAACATTTCTATTTATTTATATCTATATATGTAAATGTTTAGGAAGTATCCACTATAGAAAATGTAAGAGGACTGAGTCTGTGGCTCTAACATTTGACTTTTCAATGTTATATATTTATGTGTATGTGTGTGTGTGTGTGTGTGTGTCTAACACGATGGGACTTCAAACTTATGGTAAAAATTCTGCTGTAATCGAGCTTTTTTTACGGCCTTGAGTCAAGCTTATATAATTTAAGACATTTACTTTTCAGGGCTTGCAGATATAAACATGAACAGACACACAGAGAGAACACTACTGTGAGTGTTTGTTTTAAAGAGATTTATCTTGCTGGAGTAAAAACACACATAATCTAACTGATATGAGATTCCAGTATTTGACCTAAACCGTATACACATGCCTTCAAGGGCTGTCCCTCCATTTTCCTCATGTGATCTCTGAAACAATAACTAAGCCTGTCCTGATTGCCAGTGTATCTGGGAGAGTAACCATGGAGCCTTGGTCTCCAAACAGGCTTTGGAGATCAAATGTAATGTAACAATAGAGGTACGGGTTTGGGAAAACAGTCCTCCCCTACAAGCGGCCTCACAGATTCAACTCTTGGCAGGAGAAGACAGAGGCGAGGCCAGCAGGCAGTGAGCACAGCCACATTACCAAGGAGCTGTGAGAAAGGAGAGTGTTTGCTGCACTTTAACCTTAATCCTTAAGGACATACCTCTGCTCTATGGTGACCAGGGACTACATTACACCCTGTCAAATTTCATTTCATTAAACACTGAAATATCCAGTATTTCTCAGACTTTGCTTTTTAACACTGTTCTGGTGTCAAACAATGATCTGTAACAAAAAACTAAAAAAATCTGATATTTTTCTCTTATAAGCCTAAAGAAGGTTTTAATTCACAGCATACTGAACGCAAGTGATTTTCTCCTGTTTGGCCACATGGTGGCACTGCTGTCTCACTGTTACTGTGAATAAATGTTTAAATTTTGGTGCTATACTATCTTACGTTCAATACTTAATCTGATATTGGAGAGTTTTAATGACGGTTTGGATATGAAGATGTGCATAAGGCTATGGATGAAGAGGAATTTACCTTAACCTGTCCAGCATCAAACAGCACACACTACCTGGTGAACACCGTGGAACATTTCGCTGCTAATGAGAGACATTTCTCAAGAGCTGGTGGAGACCAATCACAGAGCTAAAAGTGTCGTTGGGCTGTGACACACCAAGCTGACGGTAAGCCATTGTTCAATGTCAGGTTGTCAGTGAGACTTTGTTGCCTTTTTTCCAGCTGATTCAGCATGTTGATTTGGTGTTGCACCTCACTGAGCATGTTGATGAGTGACCTCTTTAGCAGAAATGTTTTTTAATAGCTTGTGTTATTGTTCGCTGGTGAACAGTAAATGTAATTTGGTCTTTCAAAATCAAGTTGCATTGTTAGTGTGCTAACTGGCTAACTGGCATTTTAAATTGTGACGGTCGCCTGGTTTCCCTTTTTTAATGATGGATACAGACTACTTTCACCTGCTCTCACTCAGTTATTTCCTCTCATACAGGTCAGAAGTGTCAGGTCTTTTTTAAAGATAGATAGTCAAACCAAACCCACTAAAATAACTAAATGGATGGTTCTGATATGACCACAGGCACTCAATCTAAATTGTGGCATTCACATCACATTGTTTTTTTTTGTTTTTTTGTTTGTTTTACAGCCAGATGTGCTCATTCCATCATTATGATCGAATCAACAAGAAGCACTCATACGGAAAATTAGATGTCGAGGGTACACAAGCTTTTTAATTCTCTCATAGCGAAGCTGGACGATATAAATACCAGTTTAGAAATGTACCCTGCAACTATTACACACGCCATAATTAGTTGTTTGTATATGATTGGAGACCAGATACACTGATGATGCATCAGGAATCCATCCTGTCGGTCTTTTGGTTTCCCTTTGGACTGTCGGACTATCGCTGCCTGCTGGTATAAAATAGTATTTCTTCTCATCCAGGCGCAGAAAATACATGCTAGTTGGCTATTTGCTGTAGTCTTTCTGGTGAGTTCAAGTGCAACATTTTGGCTGAGACAAAGGCGACATGAGGCAACGCAACAGTTGGCCAAAATTCTTTGATGTTGGGTGGTATGTCTGGGCTTTCACACATTTGCCATATCAATTTCAATGTTGTGTTTACAGTTTGTTTCACCAAAGTGGCCAAAAAGAATCATTTAATGCAGATTTGAAGCACAATTTAAAGCAAACAGCTGCCTATTTACATATGGAGCTGACAGAGCAGCATCAGCCTTCATTCATTCATTGGTGATAATTCTCTGTGGGAAGTTACCACAGCGACACCTTTCACATTATATAAAGTAATTTGAACCATTGTTAAAAGTGCCACTTAAATCAATGCATTAATCAGCAAATAATGTAGTGCACTTCTCTTACACAGGTGGAATTAACACAGTGTAACTTTATATTATAGGATTATATAGATCTAAAAAAAAAAAAAAGATCAATTCTTTCCCATTAATATGCAAATTTAGGCTCTCGGATCTAATTAGATCATTTATTCACACTCAGAATCAGTGGTGGGGAATATTAAGTGTCAAGAGTTTTTATGATGTGTCACTGAGTTCTGTAAGTGTGTTTTAAAGTACCCGTGCTTCAATAAAATTGGCTTATTAAGTCAAAGTGCTATGTTGGTATTTTAAGAAAAAGTTATGGTTGAGAGAATTCAGTTCAGGGTGAGAAACAACAGGTTCAATGGCATATAAATATCCCTTTTCTTGAATACTACTACATCTACCCAGGGAAGGTTGACTGAGCAAACTGCTGTGCTTATCCAGCAGTTATAGACATCCACACTTGCTGAAAAACTCCAAGGGCACCTTGCTGGTAACTGATGAGGGAGGGGAGCATTTGTCACTCACTCCCACCTCCCCTGCTCCGAGTCTCCTATCCAATCCGGTCACTCAAGAACAAACTCTCCTATCCTTCAGGCTACAGCTCACCCTGAGGACTGGCTTTACCTTTAGCTTTCTGACGGCATCCTTCACAACTTCTGTGCCTTTCGGGGCTTCAACCTCTGTGTTTCCAAGGAACTGGAAAGAGAACAGAAAAACATTTTATGATGTGACAACAAAGACATATAATATGTTGCATAAAAGCAGGTGTTTGGACCATAAAGGTCACAAAGAAATGATAAAAGGGACTTTAATAAGAAGTATGCTTTCATTAGACACGATAAACAGTGTTCACAAATCAAGCCAGTCAGAGTAAATTGTGAAATAGTGTTTTGGTCATAAAATGACAGAACTCTTAATTTACATACCAATCACTGATGACATTTCAGTCGATATTATCTGGTATTTTTTATTCAAAATTCAAATGTAGCTAGCATTTTTATCAAAATTATTCATCCTCACATCCTTCAGAAACATCAATTTATCATTTTAGGCAGACTTTTGAGGAATGTATGTCTGCAAATGCACAAACACGCACATATGCACACACTGGAGGAGCACTTCAGCTGCTCTCCAACAGATGGAGCCATTAACCTTTGTGCCTAAACATGGTGTTTTCCATCTGGCAGCAGCAACAGTAATTGTTCCAGTCAGACACACTGCTTCAGTGCCTCCTGAGCTTAATGTGTGGAGCCTGTTCCAATATCAGACTTCATAAACACTGGTGTCAGTCCCTTAAAGGTTGGAAAAAAACCCAAAATAACAGTGTCTCCCATTGGGGCTCAGCAAACAGCTCAGACTGACATGGATTGTCCGGATGACACAACAGAGTCTGTGTGAAGCTTTCCATGACTCGGCTTTGCTAATGTCCAGGTAGTCTTACAGCCTGGCTTGCACACAAATTGTCATGTATATTATTTATATGGAATCATGCTATACTCTATAAGCCACGTCTGTTAAGGGCATTTAATGGACTTGGACATTAGCAAGAGTTTTATTCTGACATTTTGTGAAGCAGCATGTTCATGCCAGCATTAAACTAGAATTATAGCCTCACAGTTGTATGCCTCAGTGAACCAGTCAAGTTGCACTTACAGTTTACAGCCGTGTCTGTGAAAAAGTTTTGTGAAGTCACAGTGACCTTGAACTTCGACCATCCAATTCCAAATTTGAGAAATCTTCCTCAAGGCCTTCTAGGATGACCTTCAAGGCCTTCTAGGATAGAAGGCCTTGAGGAGATTAATAATGAAGATTAATAATGCATACTATTGTTTATCTCAAATCACGACAGCTGACACAAAGGCATACAAGGCCTAAAACCCTTTGTGGGTCCATAATTTTAGACCTGACTGGGAACACAACTCCAAAAAGTCAACCCAAATTTTATGTCCACTGATTCATTTTCAAACTAAAATTTTACGACCTTGCAGTTGTATGCCTCTGTGGAACACTCAACTTGCCCCCCCCCCCGAAATATGTCATGAGTAATGGCCAAAAAAGTGTTCTAATTAAATGAATTCTAATCCGTTCATCTGTTACTCAAAGTAGACTTTTGAGCCAAATTTGAAGAAATTCCCTGAGGTGTTCCTGAGATATCACATTGACGAGGAAGGCATGGACTTACAGAAGGACACATAAAAATGCTAATGTTATGTAAAAAAAAAAACAAAAAAAAAACAAAAGAATGTTTATAATGTTTAGCTTATTAAACCTGCTATATCTATTTCTAAAAATATTTGATAAATAACAGCCAATGTCAACACAAAACCTTCAACTTCTATCCATGTGTCTAAATGCGATGAGGCAGGAGAAACAACAGCACAATGGCAGTTATCAATAGAGCCAGGGAACAGATTGAGGCTTTATACGAAAGTGTCAGCACTCTGTGCCGGTGTGACAAATGCACTCCACACACTTAAGGACATGTCTGAGAGCACCACTGACAGATGCTCGGAATAGAAAGGAGGAGCACTCGTTCCTGACCAGCGAATTCTGAGCTTCGACTGGGGAGGTTTCGCGAAGGTAGACCAAACTCGGAAGCTCATCCATCAAGCGGTGCATGCAGCTGAAAGACGAACCACCCCTGACCCTCAGTCCCCATGGTGAGAATCAGGAGTTAGCTTAAAGGGAACTGTGCACAAAAAAAATAATCTAACAAAATATGCACACCCAGAAATTTCGACCCCGTGGCAGGTCTGAAAAGTTAATTGAGATGATACAACGAGGAGTGAAAACTGCACTCACTTCCACCTTCATTGTCTATGCACAGCTCACTCTTGAGTGAAAGGTTTGATCATTTTTTGGGACACAATTTTAGAAAGTGTGTCTGTGTCGTGCAATTTAAATGACTTTTGAATGTGATATGACTGTCGATGGCAGACATACTGAGCCCACCAGCTCAGGAATTCACCTCTCAATATTCTCCTTCCTCCTACAGTCCAGAGGTCAATGCCGATTACAGAAATCAGCAGGAACTCATTCAAAAACACCACAAGCAGATTTGCACAATAAATGCATGTGGACATGTTGAAAGAAGTGGCAGAGCACTGAGCTATAATCTAATCTCACCTCGTAAAATAAAACTAATCAAATTCAAAACAGTAAAATGGACTCGCAAACACTGATTGCTGCTAATGACAGGGTAAATATTTGGCAATATTTGTAGAGGCAGGTGGTGCTGGAAGGTCTCTTAATACACATGCGGTCCCTCAATACACATGCGGTCCCTCAGTATCAATTTGGGCAGCAACTAGCACATTTTTTTTTAATTAATCAATCTCATTATAATCCTGACTAATCATTTTGCCAATAAACCAATAAAAAATGCCTGTAATAATTCCTAGCAGCCCAAAGAAATGTATTTCAGTAGCTTATTTTATTAAACCAACAGCCCCAAACCCAAAGATATTACCTTTTTTTGTATATGACAAAGAAAGCAGAAGCAGCGAACAGTCACATTTAAAAAGCTGACACCAGATAATGTTTGGCGTTTTTGCTTGAAAAATGACTAAAATGATTTATTAGTTATCAAAAGTTTGCTGATTAATTTTCTGTCGCTTGACTAAACCATTAATCATATAATCGTTGCAGTTCTGGTATCAATGTAGCATCACTGAGCACTGCAGAATACCTAATGTATTCTCTGTGAAAGAGGTGCTTTCAAGCAGGGCCGTAGCAAAGATTATTACATACTCAAGTTGTCCCAATGTGCCCTCAAATCTTATCCCTTCTAATTTCTTTATGTATTTATATGGATGCACTGAATTAGCAGCAGAATATTGGTATCAACTGATGTTCTTCTTGTTCACTGCCATCAGCCTGTTGACAAATAAGATGATATTCACTAATGGCTGTGGCAGATGTTTGTTGTCGTTGTCTCACATCATTTTTTTTGTCTAGGTTACATTATGATGTGTTCAAGCATAACTCAGTAAACACAAGTATTGAAAAAAAGGTGTGTTTCACGTGAAAGGCTACTTTGAAGGTTGTTTAATAAATTTGTATGGCTGAATTTGTGCTCATTTAAAGATAGTGTAATGAAGGACTGGATAACTTTAAAAGCATTATTTTCTATAGTGTAGATTTCTTTGTTTCCCTTGCACAAAAGAGGAAACAACTAACAAAATACACAAGAATATATTAAAAAAAACATTGGTATCTGTATTGGTATCAGTATCAGCTATCAGCTACATTGTAGAAAAATCAGTATTGATATTGGCCATGAATTTCAAAACTGGTGCTTTTCTTTTTTTTTAAATCTAAAATGTATTTATTTTGCAAACTCATTACATTTTCACCACATTTTATTTCAAATAGAGCAGTTCTTTTAAGGTAATTTCAGCTTTTATAAACTCTGACTGCAGAGAAGTTTTTGAACTTTAGCTCTTATTTCCCTAAATAATTCCTGAAAGTCTACCAAAATTAAAAAATTCTTTCAATGAAAATTTTTTCAGAAAATAAGCAACCTGTAGAATGAGGCCTTTATAGATGAAACAATCATTTGATAGGGTGCCACAAAATGATTCCTCTTTTGTCAGTTACAGATAATTGGAAATTAAATATCTTTGGACTGTTGGTAAAAGAACACAGACGTCACCTTGAGTTTTGGAAAATTAGAATTTTTCACCTTTTTACCGACATTTTATAGACTAAACAACTAATTAATTAAATGAGAAAATGATTAATTAGTGAGTTACAAAAATAAAGTTACAGTCCTAAAAGCATAACTGTTATTTCCCAAAATGAGGATCTTAATGGTTTTTTTGAATGACTCAATCCTTTACAAGTGTCTTTTTCTGTTTAATAGTAGTAGTCAAAGTTTACCAGACAAGTCTAAAGATATTAAAACTAACTTAAGAAATACAAAGTCTATGTTTCTAACTTTAAATTGAAAAACAGAGACAACATGACTTTAGTGTTCTCATTCGTAATTACACTCCTCATCTTAGTTTAAGAGAGCCTGGAGCAAAACCTCAAGGATCAAGAGAAAATGAAAACATTGCAGGTTGGTCGTGCCATAAAATCAAAAATGATTCAAGACACGATATTTTTATGACTTCTTTGAATCAGTGAATCAAATAATTTAAAAATTCAAGCTTTTCTGGGGGGGGGGGGATCCTTCTCTGTTTTAACTAGCTAGAAGACTGCAGTAAATTAATAACTAAGCTTATTTTCAACTATTCGGAGCACTTTAAAACCAGGGAGAACAGGCCACGCCGCCTCAGCACTTTGGCTGACTCATTCCCTCCAATTCCTCCAGTGATGAGTAGTGTACTCAGATCTCAGCAAATTTAGCCAGACAGGCAACTCATCAGCGAAAGCAGACAATATGCAGACAGTACGGGAACTGACAGTACTGCTTTGATTCTAGAGATGTGTCCTCTGCCAGTTCTGCCTGCTACTTTGCTGCATACAGTACCGCAGCTCCGGCAGTTTTGGGGGATACGGTAGTTCCATCATAACATTTCTGAAGCTCAGGATGCAGGCTGACAGATTCAGTGGCTCACAGGAGAGAAAACTCTTTGTGGAAATGAAGCAGAAAACCCATCTGACAGACAGGGAAGTGCTCCCTAAGTTCGACAGGCTTCCTTCAAGACATGTTTGTCTGAGATTTGAAAAAAAAAAATCTTTTTAAAAGTGTTTTGTCACAGGCCGCTTTTGGAGCGCGCCGTTTCATTTCAAGCTCTCGTGGCAAGACCAGTTCAGGCTGGATCTGACAGAAGCGTGAGCTGCTTTTCATAAACACACCCAACACTCACGCTCTCATTAATAAATAAACAAATCAAGAAAACAGAGAGAGACTTTCAAATTAAAGTTTGACAAGTACGACTTTCTCCCGTCACAGCACCGAGGGAAAAACAGCTGCTCCATCTGATAAATACTAGAATATACATCAAAAGCAGTTCTTTCTGAAGGTGTGGTGGCATCCAAAGAAAAGTCATATAACACTGAACATCCAAATATTTCTAAGTTCTTAAATAAAGTATTTTCCGAAATCAAATGATGTAATGGGTGTG
The DNA here is from genome assembly GCF_008729295.1 of Plectropomus leopardus. Lineage (NCBI taxonomy): Eukaryota > Metazoa > Chordata > Actinopteri > Perciformes > Serranidae > Plectropomus > Plectropomus leopardus. The sequence continues at coordinate 6,024,264 of NC_056472.1, forward strand.
TTCCAACAGACTTTGAGCTCCTGCTTCATTAAAAGGCCTGTTTATCTCGGGAAAAATGCATCATGGGACACCTGCATCTGCGACGTGTGGGTTCGGCAGGTCTGACAGAGCGTGAGCAAATGAACAGGAGAGTGGTAGCCACAAAAGGAGGGATTCTGTTTGGTTTCTGTCTTCCAGTTTAAACACTGTTATTAAAGCCCCTCAGCATTGTTTGGCTGCAAAAGCCCCTCTGCTGTTTCTGTGTGCAGTCACAAAGCTCTGCCACAGTCTGATGGTGGAACATACCTTGGCATTGTAGGGGATGTAATGCTTGGCCAGTGCTTCCGGGGTGTGCATCCATGATTTATCTGGAATGACACAAACAGCTCACTCAGTAAAGCACTCTGAATCAACAGTCTCTTTTAATATGGCAGAGGTACAATCAACATCAGTAGTTAAAGGGACAGTCTGGATTTTTTGAAGTAGGGTTGAGTGGGGTACTTATACATAGACAGTATGTTCAGTGCAGTAGAAGTCAGTTGTCACGCCCCCAGTTTGTAGAAGCAGGCTGGAGTACTGACACTGAAGCTAAGCAATGTACTACTGTGGATGGGGGGCAGCAGAAAAACACATTTTAGCCACCTAAAAGACGTCCTACATTTAAAAATCTATATCTGTTTAATTATTCGCTCTATTGAGAATATTTTAATCACTTTACCTTTCCATCAGACAGCTCATTTCAATGGGAAAGTCATTAAACGCTTCAATTTCCCATGTATGCTCTCAAAGCCACCAGACTCCACTGAGAAAAACAGTAATTTTAGCTCACTGAACACTGCTGGTCTACAGCTACTTCAGTCCATTTGTCAGTTTGTGTTATTCTGTGACTTTAGTGACTTCAAACTAATCTTTTTAAACACAAAAGTCATATAACAACACAAATGAAATAAGTGATGTAGGTCGCAGTAGATCAGCAGCTCCTGTGTTCAGCAATGTTAAATCGCTGTTATACTTAATGGAGTCCGGCTTTAAAGAGAGAGCAATATAACAGCTTCATTTTTGACAAACTAAAGAAGTGTAAATACCCCAAATATAGTGTACAGTTTAACTGAAATAATTTTTTTGGGGACTGTTTTTAGGTGGCTAAAATAGGTTTTGTTGCTGACCCGTCCACAGCAGTATATTGCCAAGCTTCTTACTCCTGCCTGCTTCTTTAAACTAGGGGATGCCAACTTACATCTATTATATGTAATACACTGTCATACATTATAGAACTCCACTTCAAATCATCTTACACAGGAAAATGTATTGAGAATGAATATCTACCAACAAAGCACGTCCCCACGACTTTAACATCACAGAAAAAAGGAAGAGTTGAAGTTAACAACAGAAATATGTATCAGGTAGCCAGCTTCCAGAACCAAAGAGAAAGATCAAAACTGGCTCTGATCAAAGCCTCTCTTTTTTAACAGATATCTTCTTTATTTTTTCAGTCTTTATTTAACCACGTCAAGCAGCACTTCAGGGACAGCTTCACTCTCACACAGTAACGCACACTCACACCTGAAGGTTGCCCGGTGCAATCACGGTCTGATTTGTTGGTCACTGAACAGCTTCACTGCACAGTTGGGGGGTTATGGGACATTCTCAAGGGCACATTAAGAGTGGCAATTAGGCAAGGGGGAACACTGCTTTCATTTTTCCAGCCTCATTTGTCCCGCTGATATGGTAATTGAAGTCCACTTCTCAACTTCAGACACATTTATGGAGTAAATAGAGTACTGGGGCCTCATTACAGAAATCCTATCTGTTTAGGATCACTTTAGGTTTTTTGCTATTACAAAAATATGCCTAACTGGATTTAGAAAAAGACAATTTAATTTTATAACTTAATTAGTTTTTGGATACCCCCAAGTTTGGTATCCTAAATTAAGAGGACATAGATCCTGCCCTAAATCCAAAATAACTTTCAACTAGAATATGCCTCCGCAAACCAGTCAGGCTGTGGTTTAAATCCATGTCTGTCTAGACTTGTATGTGGCCATGACAGTAAACAGTTGTTTACAGTTGGATGTTGCTGCAAAGAAGCTACATTTTTTTAAAACATGGATGCTTCACACACATCTTCACCCCGGCAACACAGAAGATTGATAGAATCAGCACAGTTTCAGCACCCAAGTTAGTATCTGTCTCCACTTTTGTTCCTGAGATCTGGCTTTGAGAAAAGTGTTTTTTGCAGAACATTATGACAGTGAAGATGACCTTTGCTATTTTAGATCTAAACTGTCATCACTTCATCTTGTGTCCTATTAAACATTTGTGGGAAGTTTTGTCATAATTAGAATATGAATTCTTGAGGTAGGACCCAAAACATGTTTTATGAGTCAGTTACCTTCAATCACCAAAATTTAATCAGATCTTTCTTGTTTGTGCCAAATTTTAGGTAACCCTCAAGATTTAACACACAACTTTGACCTCTGACCACCAAAATCTATTCATGTTATCCTTGAATCCGAGTAGATGTTTGTGCAAAATTTGAAGAAATTCCCTCTACAAGTTATTAGCATATGAATACTTGATTTATTGCCCAAAACAAGTCTTGTGAGATCACAGTGACCTTTAAACTTTGAACCACATCTAATCAGTTCATCCTTTAGTCCAAGTGGATGCTTGTGCCAAATCTGAGGCAATTCCCTCAAGGTGTTCTTGAGATACCATGTACACAAGAATTGGATGTACAGATGGATGACCAGACGGACAAATATAATGCCTCCGGCCAAAACTGTAACCAGCACTGAGGCATAGACATGGCAGCAGCACTGTGGTTGGGTCTGTACGAAGATGGGGAACAACATGAACACCATAAGTATATTGATTAAAAGGTTACCAAAACCATATGATGATGCTTTAAATTCCATGTTTTAGTAGGCTCATATCGACTGCAAAAACAATAATTCTGAATTTATATTGACTATTGATTATATTAAATTTTTATTATAATCAGTGCCTCATTTTCCTTGTTGCTAAAATGAAACAGACATTTCTTTTTCCCATGATATTAAGCTAACAAGCTTGTCTATCTCGGTTAGCCTGCTGGTACATTCTAATTATTACTATAGGATGAGTGCTGATGAAAGAATCAGTTTCAAAGTTATAGCTTGTATTTCTTCAATTAAGATAAGAAAGGAGGATTTGATAAGATAGGCAGTCTATCAGACACAGCCATGACTTTAGGAAATGCTGCTGTAATAGAAAGACAGAATTTGTGATGTGAACGGGCTCCATATAGTAAAAATAAGGGTAAGACAACATACATTGACAGTTGCTGGCAATTAGTAAAAATCAGACACTATACTAATACTAATACTACTACTACTAATAATAATATCAAATAAAACAAAATCAAAATTAAAATTAAGAAATTAAAAACATATTGAAAGAAGAAAATGTAATAAAATAATATGTATACTAAAATAAAAATAAAATGATACCATATTATCTCAACATAAATCTCATTCAACCCATGAGGAATGAGGGTGTTAAGCTGATGAATCCAGTAAGTCTCTTTTTAAAGAAGAACTGTATCTGTGTTTCCACCTCTCCGTGGTACCTTCATTGTTTTAGTTGCTGGCACTAACACACAAAGAAGTGTTGTAACAATCCAACAAAGGTAGTAAAAAACAAGACTGCAGGCTAATAAACGTGGAGGTAAACATTGCATAATTTAAAATATATTTTTGAAAAAATAAACTTTGCATGTGTTTTCCAGGGGAGGAAATACACTGTTTGCCAGTTATGGGTTTTGGTGAAAAACACTGAATAAAAAAAAAGCACTTCAGTGAGAAATGTGTACTTGTAACCCAGACTGACAAAAGGAAAAAGAAGAGACACTGAAGATCACATCAACACGAAATGAGCAGTGGGTCAGAGGTCACTGCAGATCATTGAAGGTTTCCAGAATTTCTTAATCATCCCCTGATTAAGCATCCTTTTCTCACTTCATTTCCTTTTTCATAGACGGCTTATCGCCCCGTTAATGAATCCTGTGACAAAAGACGCATGACTGTGACCTTGGGGGCACTCAACTCCTGTAGGCTGATTGCGTTAATCAAGACTTTGCAAGGTGCAAACCATGTGAATCAACTTCGCAGTGTCCTCTGCGCAAGTATGCTAATGACTTTGTTTACATTGATGTTGTCGGCTAAGTGGCTTGATGAATTCAAAGTCTCTTCTAATTAGTGTTCATTTGGTGCCCCGCATTTGCTTAATTGTGATTGCTTATGTTTGCTAATCTCCCATATTACTTACAAGGAAACCAGCAGGCTTAGTGAGCTGACTCGCAAAGGAAGTCGCGTATAATTCTTCCGGATATCAGTTTGATGGCAGGAAGCAAGGATGCAAAGGAAAACAACCAACTCGCAGAGAACTTTGTTTCACTTTTCAGACACTGCACGGTCAACTGGGAGCCTTTTTCCCCTACTTACATTGTCCTCCTTTTAAGTTTACTTAACAGCTGTGCAATGAGATTATCCCTGCTTGCACCTTGCAACAGTCTCCTCCAAAGTGCAATCAATTTCCTGCTGGGACTCTTGAATGAGAGTTGATAGAGGGATGAAGCATCTCCTCCTTTCTTGTGCAGCTAAGGAGGCTTATAAACTGTAAATTCCAAGAAAGAGGATAGAGGAAGTGTGGAGGAGAGTGGCGAGGGCTGACACAGCGGCATGGCAGGTAGGCTGACATTTTTTCAAGGCGTCAGCACACACTGTTCTGATTAAAAGGCAGGAGACTGAGGGGGGGGAGGGAAGGGCGTACTTCTTTCTCTCACTTTGCTGCATAAAATGGAAACTCAAGTACGTCAAGAGCGGCAAAAGTTACAAGTGGTATTCCGGAGGTTGCCAAAAAAGGGAAGATGAACTGTCGGGGCGTGAGGATGAGTCGTGGCGTGTGAAGGTCACTGTGTGTGGTTGACTTGTCAGGTGTTGGATGAAGATGAGAGAAAATTGAAGAGATGACAGGCTGAAAAGTGTCGGTGGCTCTCTGTCACACTGTTGGTGTGCTGCATGCAGGTCTCCAGAGACAGACAGTGCAATGCTGCTCAGTGCTTTGCCGCTTCCTGCAGGACCAGTTAGGATGTGTGACAGTAAAAGGTCACACGTCCTTCATGCATGTTACACTCCAAGGATTTATAAAAGCTGCCTTCATCTTTCCTTCACAGCGTGGGATTGACTCTGTCTAAAAACCACTATTTTATCATTTTCCATCCGGTGATTACAAATCAGGGAGGTTCTGACCATACACAGTGGCTGCAGAAGTATTCACTCCCCCCTTGGCATTTTTCCTATTTTGTTGCACAACAGCCTGAAAATGGGTGAAGTGAAATGAAAAATAAATAAAAAAAACTTAAATTCAGAAAAATAAAATAATGAAAAATGGTGCATGCACAGGTATTCACCCATGCCTTTGCTGTGACACCCCCAGATAAGACCTGGAGCTACCAATCACCTTCAAAAGTCAAATAATTGGTTAAATAAAGTCAACCTGTGTGCACATGATCGTAGTTCTGTTATTCTCTGTAGATCCATTACAAAAAAACATCCCAACAGAAATCCCTTGAAATTACAGGCTGTAGTGCAACAAAATAGAAAAAACGCCAAGGGGCAGGGGGGGTATATTTTTGCAAGGCACTGCAGGGCTTTTTTGTTTTTCTTACTCCCCCTTCTTTATCTGTCTTGTTTAAATTCTTCCTGATGTATTGGCAGTCTGTGGACTCGAGCCTACAATGCTTCCCGCAGATACCCGCTCTAATTAAACAGAGCAGACGGATATAAATGGTTAGTCGTTTGGCATGGCAGAAAGAAAACAAAAGAAGGAATGTGTACCTTTAGTTAACAAGAGAAGCTCATTCCTTAGCAATGCAAATGAAAAAGGCTCTGGTGGCTCTTATCTGCCTCGGCTGCAGTAACACAAATGTTCCAGCGCATTACTGTATTACTGTATGTGTTGTGGTGAGCAGTTTGACTAAACTATGTATCAGACAATACTATTCCTTTTTAAACTAACATTTAAAATTCCCTACAGGCCTAACAAGCATTTGTATTGTAGTACGCACAAAAGTAAATAGACCAAAAGTCCAGCACATTTTGTGCATTTGTTGATGGTCTGATCTATTAGACCTTTATCTCCAACCATCTCCTCTTATCTGCAAGCTAACCGATGTATTTCCCTTTATCTCACATTCTGCTGTGAATTCAGGCAAAGGGTCTTTATAGTCAGTGAGATACACATCCAAACAAACCAAGAACTGCAGTTTTTCAAAGTCCTCCACAAAAAGAAGCAAAAAAAAGTAATATGGATTATTACATATCATTCCTCACTTTTAAAGATACTGTAAGTAAGGTAATATCTCACTGAAAGAAAAGGTGAAACTATGAAACCGGTGCCAAAGATCAGCCAAAAAGAACCTTTCAAGGACGAGATGTAAGTTCAGGGGCTTTGCTTTTATCAGGGCTATATTCAAGGAAAATCTTGGTCAGCTGAATTCTACAAGCCCTTCAACACATCCATCGGTTGATGGAGGGAAAAAAAACTTTATATTTTTTCCAGATTAAACTTTTGCAACCTGGAGCCAACATCTTTTTTCTTTTGCTGCTTTTATATGCCTTTCACTAGTATTTTAAGCTTTGAACCCTGAAGCAAATTGGTGCGATTTCTTTCAAAAACATGGGGGAAAAGGCGATGTGCAACTTAACTGGTAAGAAATGCTTCACAAATTGCAAGAAAATAGTAGATTTAGAAACTGATTTCAAAAGAAGCTAGAGAAAAATGTTGCGGGAAATGAAAAAAATATATGGAAAAATATTTTTTTAAAAATATGTAGAATTATCATAATTACATGTTTAAAATAATGTTGCAGACAGAGTTATTTTAAACTTTTACACTCTATTTCCTTGTCATTTCCTTTTTTTTTTTTTTTTAACTAATTTTCAGGTAATTTATCTGTACTTTTTATCAAGTTCTGGCCATTTCTGTTTTTATTGCTCATCGCTTTCTTCCTATGTTTTTGAAAGAAATCAATTTGATTAGCTTCAAAGGGTAAACTAATTCTCCATAGGTCACTGAGTGCACTCTACCTGGTAGCGTTGCGTTTCCGCCAAAGTGGGTTTTTTTTTGTCCCCTCACAGGGTTCGAAATTAATGCTTGCCTCGGGCAAGTAAACCCAAGTGGAATACATTGAGTAAAAAATAAATGTGATCTCCACTGTATTGCTGAATATTTAAATGAAGGCAGCTTGAGTGACAGGCAGTCTGTGAGGCATTACTACAGTCTGTAAGTCAGATCCAGCCCTCACTCCTCCACAGCTCCACCCTCTGTTTAAACAAGGTCACTTCTGACAAGACGTCAAACTAAGAAAATAGGGGTCTTATCAACATCAGGAAAAGTTGTGTGGAGTTTGGACTGAATGCAGCAGACTGCGAGAGGATCCCCACAAATGGCATATGCTGAGCTGCCAGTCAAACCAGAGGAAAGAAACAAAACCGAAAGCGCCGCTTGAAGAGAGGGAGGAGAGCCGGCATCAGGGCGAGGCTGACCCGACTTGGACCAAGAGCTGTTTCTCTACCAAGCCCTCTTTTGTCAAGTGTCCGGTCGAAGGAGAATTAAGTGGATGAAATGTGATTTTGGCTCACTCAGCAACAGGAGATCAGAGACTGCTCTGCGCACATCTTCACAGAGACATGGTTAACCCCTAACATCCCGGATCAAGCTATTGCACTGGATGGACTGACCTTGTTGGGAGCCATAAGCACAAAAGACTCTGATGCCAAAAAAAAAATGCCCTGCAGGAATTGAATGATACCATCAGCAGCAGCAGCATCAAGGAACCAGATGGAATCTTCATAGTAGCTGTTGATTTTAATCAACTCATTCTTCAACTCCAAAGATGTAACAGGATCAAGGACGAATAAATCTACCTTGTACCTTCTAAAAACCAATGGGTGACATCACAGTGGGCTAAATCCATTATTTTATATTGTCTATGATCTCCGCCAATGGCCAATACTTAAGTAAATTGGCCATCCCTTCGTAAAACAATATCTGCTCTAATACATATCAATAAGTGTTGTGGTCGCCCCTCTTTAACATTCTCCGTGTTCAGCTCTTACCCTTTAGAGCTTGAGTGCGGCGCTGTAAGTGCACAATTTTTCTATAGGGCCTCCAGAAGTGAGCAGGCAATAGCCTAATTCACTGCAGTGCTCAATCACTGACACACAGTGAATTTGCTGGGCATGCACAGTTCTCCATCATGCAGAAGACAACTTCAAGCAGAAAGGACCTGCACCGCACTCCCACTAAGGCCCAACAAGACAGTGCTACTCCATTTGAAACATCCATCTGCTTCCAAATGTCAACCACTATTTGACATAAAGAGTAAAATGCTGAATGTTGCGATGGCATAGAAACAGTGACAGTGTGTCCTTTGAGACAATCTCACTTGAGGTTTTGTCTGCAGCATATAGAGCAGATTACATTTGGGGGTAAAATATCACAAGTTCTCTGTGATTGAATTTATTACAACAACACTGCAATCTACTTGACAAATTGAACCTCTCTTGACAGTGAAAAGTGAATATTCTTAGATCCGTGCTGGTAGTACTTATTGCAGGGTTACTGTATTGGGTCAAATTACACTGTGCAAGCCTTCATGCTTTTGTGTCAGGCTCCTGTAAGTTCATCTAATGCCACTTCTCTGTTACGTTGAAAAGCTCTTGATAGGGTTCACTCAATTTAATGTGAAGCTCAAATGCAGAAGAAATTGCTGCAAAGGAGAAATTCAGGATCCATTCATGACTAATACGGATTACTTGGAGCCAAAAAGGGAAATGCTTAAGGATCATGGACATGGTCATATGGCTTTATAAGCCAGCGTGGTCAGAGCAGACATTCAGACAGTGACACATGCTGAAAAGCTCTGGGCTCTCCTTATACACCAGAGTGTCCTTCCAATCAGACATGTGTTAATTGCATTTGGGGGTTGGGGGAGAGTGGGGGGACACCATCAGTGTATCTGGTCTCCAATTATATACAAACAATTAATTATGGCTTGTGTAATAGTTGCAGGGTTTATTTCTAAACTGGTATTTATATTGTCCAGCATGGCCATGAGGAAATTAAAAAGCTTGTTTATCTTGAACATCTAATTTTCTGTATGAGTGCATCTTGTTGATTCGATCATAATGATGGATAGAGGACATCTGGCTTTAATAATTTTCCAAAAATTGCTTAAAAATTATGTGAGTATCAAGATTCAGATGAATAAGTGCTAGTGATTTTATCAGAATGATCCATCCAATCATGTTAGTGGGTTTGACCAGCTGTCCTTTACTGAACCGCACTGAACCGACATCATGGAGATGGAGGGTGACTTTTGCCTCACTTTGCCTGTGTCTACGCCAAAAAGTTATACTTGAACACACCGTAAAGACTATAGCTAAAAGCCAGCTTGCACATTCATTCTAAGCCTGCTTCATCCAAGAAAGTTAATCTTATTTAGCCAATAAGCACATGAGCACTACAACTCTATGCTGAAAGAACAAATAATCTTTACTTTGGGCTAGCAAACACTAACACAAACAATTATGAATGGAGCTCAATCTATTACACTAAAATTACTCCATCGCTGTTGTATGTCTCCACAAACCAGTTAAGTTGAAGCTCACAATCATGTCTGTGAAACATGGATGCTTCACACACATCTTCAACCTGGCAGCACACAAGATCTACACAATCAGCACAGTTTCAAGATTTTCTGGCCAAATGTCTCCCCTTATGTTCCTGAGTTATGACATTGAGTAACAGCCAAAAAAGTGTTTTTGCAGGACATTATGAGCTCACAGTGACTTTGACCTTCGGCCATCAAATTCTAATCAGTTTGTTTTTTGAGTCCAAGTGGACATTTGTGCCAAATGTGAAGAAATTCCCTCAAGGTGTTCTTGTGATATCACATTTAAGAGAATGAGAAAAGTGTGAGGTCACAGTGGCCTTTGACCACAAAAATCGAGTAAGTTTATTATTGAGTCTAAGTGGACGTTTGAGCCAAATGTGAAGAAATTCTCTCGAGATGTTCTTGAGTTTTCACATTCACAATAATGAGACAGAAGAGGTCACAGTAACCTGGACTTTTGACCTATGACCACCAAAATCTAAACACTTCATTGTTTCGTAATACAGGAGGTTTGTGCCAAATTTTAAGAAATTCCCACAGGGCCTTCTTGAGATTCATGACATTCATGAGAATGGGGCAGATGGACAGGTATGAGGCCAGAGGCAATATGTTGGTGCAGAAGCATGAAAATAATCTTAACAGTTATAATAAGTTTGTCATGATCTCACGCTCTTAACTAGCCTTTTGTTTGCATTTTTCACTTACATTTCTCTCTTAAACTAGTGCCACTTGTACGGGACACACTTCAAAAATTATGGCAAAGGACTCTCAGCGACGGCTTGATCAGCGTCTGAATGTCAGCTTGGTCTGTCAGGGCCCTTATATGTAGCTACTGACAACAGTTCTGAAATTGGTCACTGTTCAAGAGCGAATAAAACAAAAACATGTAAAATAAAATCAGTCTATTATTTTGTTCCAGCAGTTGAACAACGCACAATAAAAACAGATTCGCCATGACTGCATGCATGATTAGAAGAAAACTCGTGTCACAATAAAACAGAAGAAGCTCCAGCTACCGCTGCTGTAAGAGAATCTAGGGCAAAGGGTGCACTGTCCTTCTGTATGATCACAGCAGTGTGGGCCGTTATATTTAGGCTATTCTTTTACAATGACATGACTAATCTTCAGCGACCATCTGTTGGTGTGACAGAATTGTAAATTAAGTATTACTACAGTCAATCAGCTCAGATACGATGTAGCGCAGTACAGTGACCTGCAATGGAATTATACCAGATTTCCACCAAACACACTGTGGATTCAGTGCATGCTTCCAATTACTAACAGAGTGGATAAATCTGGAAGTTTCTTAATACATCACCAGGACATTGTTACATTATTACAATTACGTGTTTTTTTTTAATCAACCTTTGCGGTGGCTCAGAAGAGCAAGCAAACTATTCTTTATACCAGCATTAACCATTGTATTATTGTTATACAGTATATATGAAGATATAATCCAAAATGTGCTTCTTGTTACTTCAATGTGCTGTTTGACCTTCACTGTGCAGAATGATGCATTTGCAGAGTCTTTTTTCATAATTCTCTGCTGAAGGTGGAAAGTTCATCTGTGCTCACCTTAAATCTCAACACATGAATGTATGAGATTTTATGACATCACAACTTGTTTAGAATCCAATCCTTCAATATGCAATCAGTGATGTGGAAACTTGAAGCATCCTGTGTGCATACAGAGAACCATCTTTCTGTAAGGTAAAAGGCATTTTGTGTAAAGTAGTACAAGTTTTGAAATGAACAATATATGCATATTCATAGATTCTGCATTGTTTCATGAGGGAGAAGGAGTAGGTGTAATTTCTTAGATTTTTTTTTAGTAGTTTTATTTTTTTTTTAGTTTTTAAGTAGGGAGCTGGGTTTTTTTTGTGTGGGAAAAACATCAGCAGAAAAAATATTTTTTTAACTGTCTTGAACCAGTTCTGATATTTACATTTCACAAACTCTGTTTTTCAGACTTAACAAATACAGGAAATATTGTGCAGCTTTTGCCAACTCAGCAAAAGCTAATTTATATAGAACCTACACATAATGCCTCTATGTGGTAAATCAGTACAGTATATTTGGTATTTGAGGCAAAGCAAGTACAGTGTTGCAGGTCAGTCAGAGGTAATGAATCACACTCAGTTGCCAGTTCATAGCTGAGAGAAATGCTGCCAAATACGTTTCAGATTTCTCCCCTCGTGAAGGTTATAGTGTCCCTGTCTATTCCTATCAATGAAGTTAGACTAAATCTCAGAGGCATCTGTTATATAACTCAATACAATACAACAGCATCACAAACTACTCTGAAAAAGATCATTAAGTTGATAAAAACCTCATTAAAGAGCCAACAAAAAACTTTTTTATTCAGCTACAGCTATTCATTATGGTTCTCTGTGAATGTCAATATCTATGCAGAGGTCTGATTGATTGAATTTTCAGAATAAAGCCAAAAACAGATGTTTTTAGATGGATTTCATACTTAAAGTGACATATAAGTGACACATAATGAGTTTTATATTTACTTGGGAGCAAAAGAGGGTGCACAAATGTATCTAAAAAAGGCCAATTTAAAGATTTTGCATCAACGTGGAGCAGGAACTTTGAAAACCTCTCTAAATGTGTTCTGCATTGTTTTATTAGCATCTGGCCACGCAAAGGTAATATTCAGATGCTGTGATATGGTGTAGTAGAAGTTGTGTGCTGCAACTGCATAATTTCAAAGGGATATTCACTCTCAAAGTGTAAAGTTTTGTAAGGCAAATAAATCTTTCATTTATTCTCTCTTATTTCTTCATTTAATATGACCCAGTTGCATCTATACTGATGCTTATACCTCTACAGTAAATCTCCAGTATTAGAGAACAAAATTATTTATATAGACCATGTAGTTTTATTTTTAGGCAGGCAGAATTGCGTCATGAAAGCGAGGCTTATAGGGAACAAATACAGATGGCATTAATGTTGTAAAGCCATACCTTGTGTATTAACATTTACTTCAGAATGATCAGTTAAAGCAAAACATTTGTCTATTTCTTCTTTTGACTACAAAAAGTGAACATTATAAGAGTTATTCATGCCTGTTTTTTTTTCTTCCTTTTTTCATTTCAGCTTGGTGCACGTAATAGATTGAATGTAGACATGATACAGTATTCACAAGGTCATCAGCTGCCAAGTCACGAAATCACTTTAAGAGGTCAGAGTAGGTTATGTTGCTGGTGCAGCGCATGACATAATAGATGAGTCCTGTTTTCATAACTGCTGCTCTGTGGCTCACCGGAAAGGTGCACACGAAATCTGTCCAACTACTCAGTGCAAGTCACGTCCTAGAGCATGGGGCAATAAACATGGGATATAAAAATGATCAAGATCCCCTTTGGCATTACCTGCTAGACGTGATCAAGTCCACAAAACACAGCCAGACCCAGACATAAAGGGGGAGCTAAATCAGTGGAGTGGGCCTGCTGTCAGTGCCAGCTTCACTCTCTCACCCAGAGGGAGTCACAACGGGTACAAAACATTATAAATACATGAACCTTTGCTACACACGTTTGACTGTTCTTTGACTTTTTCAGATTTATGAGTAACTATTACACATTAAGAATACAAAGAAAACAACGACTGACAATTTGGAACCATTCTGAGCTTTCGTCCAGACTAGGGGTGGGCATGGGCACTCAAGTACTTGTCTGGGACATTGATTTTCATTCAACATGTAGAGTAATCGCTGCCCAATGTCCATCATGTAACCATTACTTTAACATCTGTTTTTTTACTATTTGAAATGGGTAAAATCATATTTTATTGTAGAGCTGCGAGCAGTGTCTTGCTATGCTTAGCATCTCCTTACCATGCTGTTGCTCTGTCTTTATCATGAGACTACTGCTGCAGGAGTGTGAGCTCAACACAGAGGAACAGTTGATAAGAGTCAGACTGCACACACACACACACACACACACACACCCACACACACATATACAATGTCAGGGCTAACTGTAGCATCACACAGCTAATGTTACCTAGTGGTTATTAACAGGACAGAGTGGAGCTGTTTTGGTGTCAGTTTGTAAGAACGTTGGGGCAGATGTTAAACTGACTTCGAGGAGAGTGGCTAGGTGACGAGCTGTCAGTGCTGCTCTGCCAGCCGGCTGAGAATAATAGTCAAGACATTTACAACACAAAACACAAAACTTTTACTACCTCTGAAAGGAGAGCCAATCACATTATAAAAGATCCCACTCACACTCTGCATAAGTCTTTCAGCTACTACCATCAGGCCGCCGCTATAAACTCCCCTTGGGCAAGAAGACACTTAAAAAACTCCTTTATTCCCATTACCACAAATATCTTAAATAAATGGTAATGATGCACACATCTACATGAACACTCATGTCATTTTGCACACAGTAGTTTATTGTAATTTTTATATTGTCTAAATTATTAGTATTAGGTATTTAATCCGTTTTTGGAAAATAATGCTGTATGGTTATTGTCCGAGTTTGTTTTTGCACTTTATGTTGTATGTTGAGCTATGTCTAAGACAATTTTCTGTCACGAAGGACAATCAAGTTTTCTGAATCTGAATCTGTAAATGGAGAGTACTTTGAAACACACCATTAAAGCTCACTGAGTCAGTGGAGTGCTGGACTAAAGGCAAATGCTGTTTTGTATTTCATATCTGTTTTTGTTTTTGTTTTGTTTGTTTTTTCTTAAAAATTAGCGATTAGTTTCCAGTGAGTGGGTGTCAGCCTATTGAAAGCTAGTGTGTCTGAGTACTCGAGTACACTATAATAATTTAATGCAAGTACTTGAATATTTAAGTTACTTCAAATGCCCATCCCTAGTCCAAGCCATCCTTTTGGTATTAATGAATAAATAAATAAAAAATGTGCAAATGATAATGGAGGGGGGCAATGTTAACAGCATCAACAACACAAGGCAATTATCCTGTTTTATACCTATTAAGAGTTCAGCAGAGACTGAATCATTTACTCTAATGTGAAATCACTAGCAAATAAACCTCTATTCAGCCCATGTGGGAGGTTGTCAGCTGCAGAGCTGCATAACAGATGATATTTCCAATTAGGTTTCATCCACAACTGAAGTCAAATTTGGTCAGAAATTGAAAAAAAAAACTTTTCTAAGGAATCACATTGTTGCATAAAGAGACCAGAAACAATCTAGCAGGCCCGTCTAAATCTATTCTAACACGATTCAGAGTCCTACCCAGACGAGTAATTGCACTGTGCATCTTCTTATCGTCCTCATCATAGGATTTTCATTAGGAACAGTTCGAGATACCAACTAATTCAAAACTTGTACAAAAGGCCTTGGTTCAGATTTTTATATTAAAGTGTCTGGAGGATAAACTCTGAAGTGACATTTAATCCATTCATCGACATTCACTTTGTTTGCTACAGGAAACTCGGAATACCGAGGTCCACTGAGCGTGCATGCCACTGGCTAAATATACCGTGCACACACATGAACGCCTCCAGATATTTTTGTATATTATGGTTCATGCTCTCAAATAAAAAAAACATTTTATCTTTCAGGAAGGAAAAAGCTTTTTGTTATGCTATCTATTGCGGACCTTTTGGCACCATTTGCTACAGACAGACTGTGACAACTGTTGCAGAAATTAAATCTAGAGAGAAGCCTAGGGGTCAGGCATCTGTTGGCGTTTAGATATAATAGTGCATGATGGAGGTCAGCGAAATGTTTTGGGTCTTTTGGTGAAAAGGCTTTAACACGCTTTTATGGCAGACGAGTGCATGGGTGCAGCTCCTCGCAGTTGCAAAAGAGAAGGACAGTGTGTGCTCGCCTGTCTGGAGGAATTTGTCGAGAGAACTGTTTACTGTCTTTTTAACCGTCCCTCCTTTTTTGAAGAGGCCCTCATTATCTTCTGCTGCCACTTTAAGATTGTGCCTTGTTTCAGCTATAATTTCCTTTTTTTCCCAACATGCCCCCACAATATAGCATGTGTGTAAATGTGCAAGCTGAGGTATCAGCTGAAATTCACTGACATGAAATGCTCGTTAAAATCAAAGCTATTTCCATTATACGCAGTCAAAGGGAAATTTAATGTGAGGTGAGAAGGGACGATCCTCCCTCCTTCCCTGATCACCATCTTTAGCTCCTAAAATAGAGGGCTTAATGGGAAAAAAGTGAATTATATCACCCAAACGTCATTAAAGCCCGACGCAACACCTGGGCCCCGGACACTTTCCTCAACACTGTCCAAGGCTCCTCCAGGTCTGTTGAGTCACAGCAGAGGGAGTGGGACAGATGGTGGTAAACACATCAAGCTGTTATGCAAACTGCACTCACAAATATCCTTTCCCGTGCATTTGGGCAGGGTCACCTCAAGACTCTGCTGTGCCGCACAACCACCTTCACTGTCTGATACTTACCTGAATGCATGGAAGAATGCATGTTTTGTATTCTGTTTGTATTGACGGTTCTTTCATAGCTTTATGGGAATTAATGTCTTTCTCTTTGGGCTGTTTTATTACAACCAGTGTTGGGTAAACAACCTTTGAATTTTCCCGGAGTATATGATTTTTATCTAAATAATAAAGTCATTTCATCCGCCAAACTAATACAAACATCACACAGTTTTGTTTTCCATTTGGAGCCTCCGAGCAGGAAGACTTTTTAGTGTTGCCAATTTAATGAGCTGCACAGGGCTAAAATAAAAGATTAAACGCCGGTCAAATCCACATGTTCAGACATGGTGGATTCATTTAATAGTTTTATCGCACAAGATTCACTAAATGTATTTCTATGAATACCAGAGAAAGAGAAAACGAGCAAGCACCCTATTTCGTCCAAAAATTTGCTGTGGTGTGTACAGAAATTAAGTTTCTTTTTTAGAAGCTTGTGAGAAAAAATACAGAAGAATTGCTTCAAAAAAGGACCTTGAAGATTTAGAGACTCACAAGGGAGGAAGGTAGGGTTAGGAGTTAAAAATTATAGCAACAGTCCAAATAAAGCCCTGTGTGAAATGCCCAACTTAACAGCAGAAAATAAAGATGTTTATGGAGAGGGAAAAAACGTATTTGTCTCTGTAGCTAATTTCAATATAAATGAAAACGGTATAGGGGTAGTGAATTTTTATATAACTCAGTAGTTTGCATTTCATTAAGGCTTAAAGTTATGCAAAATGGCCACTTTGAGTGCCATCTGTTGACAAGTCGTTACCACAGGGACAACGTTGGTTTTGGTAACGTGACCAACGCCTCACCCCTGATGCACAGAGTAAAGGCTTAGCAGTAGCTGTCGCTATTGCGGTCTGTTTTTAGACCGCGAAAGTTAATTTAAACATTTCAGTCACCTTAAAGTCTTATATAGCGTTTGATACTAAAAGACCCTCGAAATACTCATTTTTGGTCAATCCAAGATACATATAGTGACACAGATGGAGACTTCATTTCATACTCTTTGCTCATTTTGTCTGTATTTGTGCATGTTTTTTTTGAAAGCTTACAAATGAAATGGAGTGGTACCAGTGGAATTCTTGGTGGCAGCGTGTCATAGGTCAAGTAAGATTGACCACAGGAGACGATGAAGACGTTTAAAAAATGGGAGGACGGAAAAAATTGGTAATAAAGCAAAAACAATTCTCTGTCCACCTGTATCCCTGTACACTGCCTCTGTTAAAAGGTACATTAATACACCCCCATCCACCATTACACCATTTGAAACAGATCTATTTTTGTATGTGAGTATAAATCAACTCTAAAGAGTTAGATGTTTAGGTTTTCCAGGAATTACATTTTGTTTTAATGTTTTTAAGACAGTGAGAATCAGCATTATCACAGTGAACAGTACCTGTAAATGCACCATGCTAACCAAACCAGGCTTAGCTCAACCTTTTCATCCAAATATGGTCACTTCTGGCTCCAAAAATGTGGAGTCCACAAACAAACTGAGGAGGTCAGTGGCTAAATCCATTATTTATATAATTTCTGGCCAGAACACCACTGTAAGAATGTTCATCATTAGGTGAGTTTCCATTATCCCTCAACTTATGCAAATTTAAATTGCGAGTATAAAATAACCGTAATGGAAACAAGTAAATTTAGAAAAAACTCCCATTTATCACTTACGCTTTACGCTCGCATGAGGTGGTATTGCACAGGAAACACTTTTTTTTGCTACACCCACGTATAAGGGGCTTGCTTTTCCATTATCGCCCGCATATCAAGCCTATGATTGGAAATAATGACGGCTAGTGCGGTGGCTGCAATAGAAATAAAGCTGCTAATGTTTTAAACATCCAGGTTCCAGCAAAAAGTTGCATAAGTGATAAAATAACATATCATTTTTATGTTGCAACTTCCCATGAAAAAGCAAAATTTGCATTTGTCCAAACAGCAGTGTTCCTCTCTCATACATCTCAAAGAGTCAGTGTGCAGCCTGTGGCACTGCTGGAGCTAAAACAGGCTATGCTAAATTCCAGCAGCTAAATGAGCATCAGTTATTTCTGCTCACCTTTTTTCCTGTTGAAGGCGCGGTTCATAGTGGAAAATGTGCGTCTCCGAGGTCCCTCTGGAGTATCTGCCTATATTCCACCTGGAAAAGCAGCGGGGAGAAGGGAGTTAAAAATGGCTCTGACCTCAAGCCTTCACTAAAAGGCAGCAAGTCTGAAAACAAACCATCTGAAGTTTTTTTTCCCAGCAAAAACTCCCCACCCTCTGAGAGTGAGGCAATGTTTAGCTGTCAGAATGTGTTCCCATTAAACTCCCAGACCATCTGCATTACAGTTGTTTACCGCTGGGCCACATCATACTCATCATCTGTGGAGGCTGTGGTTCTTATCTTGTGGTGATAATAAAGTGCTGTCATTATTGCACTACAGCGCAGAACACGTAGTATTGCACGGTACAATATAACATTGTTTACGATGATCCCCTGCTGCATTATTTTCTAATCTTTCCAACAGAACTAGGGCATATTTTTCTGTCAAGGTTCTCCGTGTTGAACTGCATCACTAACACACATCCAGCTATATACTCAGTGTAAGAGAACAAAACTAGAAATTGAGCTGTTGTTTAGTCATCACATAAAGTGTCAACATTGACCTTCAGTGTTTTCTTACTAATCATCTCAAGATTTGTGTCAGACAACGATCCCACAAAAAAACAGCATCATTATTATTCTTGTGCGAGTATTTTCTGGGTAAAGTACAAGATGGTGCATTGCAGGAAAAAGAGCAGCTTCTTTAACGAATGCAAAACGTCCACCTCCGCAGCACCTCTAAAATGTGACACCTTGCTGTTGACTGCTTTCAGGCCTTTGCATCAATTCCTCACGAGAGTTCAGCAATCAGGAGGACTGCAAGGGCAAACTGTCCAGGACAGAGGTAGCTGTCAGCCCGCCGCACAATCAATATTCTTTACTGTGGAAGAATATGCAAGGCCTGCTGCATAACAGCTATTTCAATCTTTGCCTTTGCAAACAAATTAACTTGTGCTCGGGCAATTTAGAAAATGAATTGAATTTTTCCATCTTTGGCATTTTCCATCTATCAAGGGAAGCCTGAGCTATTACAAGTTTTTAGAGAATGGAAAAGCAAATCCTGCTCGAGCCTCGGAACCAAAGGGCCAATATGTTGTATACTACGACAAACTGCTGCATATTTAGACACATGGTTTAATGTATAAATACTGTGATAGCTCTGCAGTGGATCCATTGGATCCGGTTAGTCACACTGAAAAGAAATTATGGCAAAAGTGCATGAAATAAGTATATCTTTCTGCCTTATTTATACCTACAATGAAACTAGAATTTCAAATGTTATCATTTTGTCATTATATCATTTGACACCAAATTCCAGGTGAATGATTTGCCAAATTTGAGGAAACTCCCTTGAGGCTCTGTTGAGGTAATTCATTTCCGAGAATGAGATGGATGCAAAGTCAAATTGACCTTGACCTCAGACCCCAAATTCTGAACAGTTTATTGTTGAGTCCAAGTGGACGTTTGTGCCAACTTTGAAGAATTCCCTCAAGGTGTCCTTATGATATCGGTTCACAAAAATGAGACAGACAAGGTCACGGTGAGCTTGAGCTTTGACCACCAAAATGTAATCAGTGTATTGTTGAGTCCAAGTGAATGACCCAAGGCCAGTCGGACTCCATTCAAACACACCTGAGGATAATTGAGGCTCAGTCCAACATGCATGGAAACTGAAACCAATCTCTCTCTCTATCTCTCTCTCTCTCTCTCTCTCTCTCTCTCTCTCTCTCTCTCTCTCTCTCTCAGAGATCTGTCCAAGGTGTATTCCACCTTTTGCCCATTGTCAGCTTGGATAGGCTCCAGCCCCCCTGCAACCCTTAAGCTGATAAACAGTTACAGCTAGTAAATGAATGAATGCGTAACTTAACGCTCTCCAAAGACCATAAAAAAAACAAACACTTTTTTTCAGTGATGACTTTAACACACCACGTAATCACAGCTCAGATCTAGTCAGGTATTAAACATATTGATGCACACACCCAGAGCAACACAACTGGATCCTAACAGACCAGACTGAACTCAACAGACTTTGGACCCAGGCCAACTCAGGGACCAGGTTGGGTCACAGTCACTATGTTGACCTCTAAAGGTTTTAATGATGGATTACACACGTTCCACTATTTGGATATTCAGTCATTAGTTTGGAATCTGGTTTTGGGATTCGGATATTATTTTTTCTTTCTTATTTTTTTAAAGAACCAATAACAATAACAATCAATATAAATTATGTGTTTCACGTGAATTAATTTGGCAGCCTTATGAAATAGGTAAAATCTTACGTCCTTTTAGAGTTGAGCACAGTGTATTGATTTGCTCAGCCACTGCCCTTTCCTCCCTCTCTCTCTCTCTCTCTCTCTCTCTCTCTTGCTCTTCATCATGAGAGCTCCGCTCTGTGCCGGGAACAGTTGGTGAGTTCACCCGCACACACAGTGATAGGGTTGTCCATTAGCATTACATTGTAGGAAAAAATCAACACTGCATAGTATTGTAATATTTTGTGTGCTAATATTGTATCAACACAAAAGAAAAGTATAGTTTCCTTATTAATATTAAAAAATATATAAATGTAAATATTGTTTTTTACTAAAATACTAAACCCAATTACTTTTTTAGTCCACTAGATAAATTTTTTTCTGTAATAAAAATGACTGCAATTAGCAATGTTAACTTATTAGATGTTGACATTTCTTTTTCTTTGGGGAGATTATGTACAGTTGAAAAAAGGTAATATATTGCAATTTATGTTAACACAATACTTACTATCACAATGATATTGTATCCTGACAATGTGATAATTTCATATTGAGGTACTTCTTGAGATTCCCACCTGTTCATTCTGCTAGGTCTAAAAGTTTGCTTTCACTTACAAACATCTGCAAACAGCTCCTCTCATATAGTGATCCCGTGGGTGACAAACTGTTGCTGAGGAAAAAAAGTAATGGAGACTCTGCCTGCTGCACTCTGTTCACAGAACCGCAAAAATGCTAGGCTGTCTCTGAGCTTTTGTTTCAAAGCGTTGTCAGGCACTGTCTCAGATCCAGAACCTATTATTTTGAGGATTCATGTTCAACACCAGCTCCAGAGCCCAAAAATATGTATGTATTATGGACAGCCCAAGTGTACTGAAGTAAACTCTCCCTTAGCAACTTCTGCTTGTAGATATGTACTGTACCTGAACGCTTAATTGCCAAATGTACGGAGTTACAGTGGTCAAATGAAATGTACCAAATGAAACCACATTTTTGATGGTGAGTACTGTCGCCTTCCTCTCATTCTGCTGCTGCTTCCAACAATAAATCCTGCCTCGTTACATCACCTGCTACCACAACAAACTCTGAAAAAATTTATGCTGCGTTGTGCCTTTATGAGGCACAAACACCAATTACGAGTGTGACACAAATGATGCCATTCAGACAATGAGCCGTTATGTAAAAGACATTATCACCCCATAGTCCTTGGGGCTCAGATAAAACTGAAGTTTGTGAAAAACAACTCTGACTCTGACATGGGAGGTTAATGGGTCATTAGCTTAGACTGAATCTCTGTGAGGTGCCTCAGCAAAATGATGGAGCTGGTTATCGAGTCAAAAATCTTGCTGTATAATACTGCTGGGAAAAACTGGTGACAAACAAATAGACAACAAACCATCATTAAAAAAAGACACATCTATGACAGAGCTCCAATTATTTCTAAATTTGAATAAAACCGCTCTGCAAGATAAGCAACTGTCTACTTAAAAGGAAAAATGAAAAGCCCTTAGCTGCGGACTGCAGGCGCATAATGATATATGGCACATAATTGAGGAAAATGTAGCTCACAGATACAAATACAATGTATGTGGGTTCTTGCAGTAAGGGGATATTTTACTGCAACAGAGGCCCTGGAAAGGGCTGGAGAGAAGTTAAATGGAACAAGCTTCAGGGTGGGGACTAGGACATTCCTCAGTCTGCCAAAACAGAATATCTTTCCTGCTGAAAAAGACAACTTGCACTCCTTATTTACAGGTCCAACATGCTGTTGTTGACATTGCATGGGCAGATGAACGAGGACACAGCTATTGTTTACATTTCACCAAAGACGGGGAGGCTGGATTCTGCAGATCTCAGCACCAAACTACTCTGCAGTATCTGGAACTAAGACCTTGGGCAGTGGTGGCCTTAGTGGTGAACCTTTGTCTTAATTTAAGCTGCCTTATCTTTAAAGAACGTAAATATCATATGCCGCCAGATAAGGGGTTGACGGGAATTATCAATAGTCAGGGCAACATAAAGTACGTGTTGGTCAGCATGCCTAAGTTTTGAGAAGCAGGCTGGAGTCTCATGTGGAAACTAAGCAATGTACTGCTTTGGGTGGGGGCCAGCAATAAAATAATTTAACCACCTAAAAAAAAAAACCCACCTGAAAGAATCAAGTATTAATTGTACACTATATTGGGAGTATTTTTGCAACTTCACCCTAATGTCTCACAGTGATATCCTACAGAAAAATTAAGCTGATATAACGCTTTTTTTCAAAGCCAGACTCCATTTAGAAAAACAGTGATTTAACATTGCTGAACACAGGAGCTTCTGGTCTACTGCTGCCTGGTTCAGTTAGCTTGTTTGTGTTTTTGTGCGTCTTTGGCTTTTAGAAGTGTAAGTTTAGATTCAACAGAGTCACACAATAACACAACCAAACTTACTGATAGAAGTAGCAGTTGATCAGCAGCTCCAGTGTTCAGCGAGCTAAAATTACTGTTGATCTAAATGAAGTCTGGTAGCTTTGACCACAGCATAGACGGGGAACTGAAGTAGTTTATGGCTTCACCGTCAAAATGTAATGTCTGAAGGATAGGTAAAACTCCTAAAATATTCTCAGTGTAGCATACACTCAAACTAATTTGGATTTTTATTTAGAAGCAGTTTATTTATGTTGCTAAAATACATTTTGTTGGTGGCCCCCATCCACAGCAGTAGACTGTTTAGCTACTGTTTCGGACTCTAGCTTGTTTCTCCAAACTGGGGGAGTACCAACCACCATCGTCCGGAAGTAATAAACTAACTACAGACACGTAACTCATACAATTCCACTTTTTAAAAAACCTGAACTATCACTTTAAGGGTTTGTGCAATTTTGTATAGTGGCATAATGTTTTATTTTTATAAAAATCTGGGGGGAGAGAGGCATCAGTGGGAATCTTTTGTGGCAGGAAGTATGGAGGGGATTCTAACTGTCGCTCCTCATTTCCATCATGAACATAAAAGTAGTATTTTTAACCAACTGCAGCACAGAGGTGTGGTGCACCTGAGAAATGCGGCTAAAATGGGCCCGCTCTTAAAACATTAAAATAACCTCCCACTGGAGCTCTGTCCCTGTGATTTAAAAAGGACACAGAAGACATTTGACAGTTGGCACTAAAGAGAAAAATTAGACACAACAAACAAATGTTTGGATATTGATGAAGCTTTTTATATGCAATACTGAATCACTTAAAAAAAATGCCCTAATTCGCCCCGATCCTGTGCATCAGCTTAGGACGCCCCTTAAAGTCACCATTAAGAGCTTTAAGTTCTTAAAGCAAAGAGTGGCCTCATTCTGGCATCCACTGCAGAGAGGTCTGGCAGCAGCCACAGCCTGGCTACCTTACTGTTTGTTTGTGACATACTGGGGTGTAATGCAATGCTTCGCCTCGACACCTGACTGTGATGTCACTCACTTTGATTGGCAGCCGCAGCATTCGGCCTGTTTTAATAGCTTCCTGTCTGGTGAATCAACAGCACCCCTTTGGGAGAGCTGTCGACCCTAAGACACACACACATGCACAAACACACATGCACGCACACACACAGACTTAACACTGAGCTGTAAACTTCCTCAGTCTCCCTTTCGATGTTTGCCAGCTGCAGTGGGAAGCACCAGGTTAGGTCTGCTCAATTCCTCACCGGAAGAGTGTGTTGTACATACGAGCACACATGGTACAACACACTCACACACTGCTGTACACATGAAATGCGCTCTGTGTCTCAACAGCCTGACTGATCATCACATTATGCTCCATTATCATTATGAGGCCTAATGAGAATCGTGAACAAGCACACAAACCAAATTTAACCCTTTTAAACCTCAGCAAATTGTTTTGACTTCACTCAAAAACATGGCCAAAAAAGATGCAGATTATTTTTACAGTAACTAGAAAATTACCTGAAAATAAGTAAAAAAGAAAAACAAAAAAATGACCCACAAAAATGCTTTAGAAAAGCCTTTTCACAAATTAGCAGGAAATTACTTTTTAAAAAAGTAAGAAGAAAACTACCTGAAAATAAGCAAAAAAAAAAAAAGAAAAGAAAAAAGAAGACCCACAATGATCGGGTCTGGGATTTAAAAAAAAAAAAAACATATTTTTTTCTGCAACATAATTTTAAAAAATATGGTTATAATAATTGCACATATATTTTTCTGTTTTTTAAAATCAATTTCAGGTCATTTTCTTGTCAACTTTTATTGATTTCTATAATTTGCTGGACATTTCTTGCCAAGTGGCTCATTGCCTTTTACCTCAGGTTTTCAGAGACATCCAACCAATTTGCTCAATAGCCGCTAAAGGTATCAAGAAAACTGATGCCGATCCAGGCTTCAAAGGAGTAAATGGTGATTTAAACCACATAATGCAGTAACAGTCTGTTAAGAGTAGTGGTGGGATGTAACTAAGTACATTTACACAAGTACTGTATTTTAGTACAAATTTGAGGTACAAGGATAATAAAAACAATTACTTTTCCAGTCCACAATAAAAAATACTAAAAAAGTCCCAACCTTATCGCGCAGCTAAAGTCACCTCATGGTTATTAACAGGTTTAACGACAGTCAAGTGTCGGACATTAGCTGCTGCTGTGTTAGATCGAATTTGAGCTACTTGTATTTGACCTTTTTTTTTTTTTTAAATGCCACTTTATAATTTTACTGCTCTAAAATATACATTGAAATATATGTTCTTTTTACTCAACAACAATTTATCTGTGCTGGTTACTTTACAATAGGACAACGGAGACTTTTTGTTAATTATTAGTCAGTTAATACATTTGCAGATTGAATAAGAATGAATTGGGGACTATTTTTGATCAACATTGAAGTTGTTTTCTAATTTGTTTTTAATATTTGTTTTTTTTTTTTGGCTGTGTCCTGTATTGGGTACTTCAATTTTTAATGCTTTAATGCCATAATGCTCAAGATTATACTAAATTTTTACTTAGGTAACATTTTCAATGCAGGACTTTTACAATAAAGGACATGAATACTTCCTCCTGCACCATCTAAGACACTTAAACACAGTCTAAATATGACACTAAGAAATAAATATAAAAACAAAACAAAACATTTTGATATAAAACCCCTCACATACACACTTTTAGTAAAAACAGTGGAGCCAGCACTTTTCTAACTTGGAAAATGATCCTCCAAAAATCCCAGCAAAGGCATGTCTACAGTCTAACAATTCATCTTCAGTGACTCAAACATTTGGAATTTAGCTTGGGAAAGACTCTTTCTGGAAATGAGCGCGACCTACTTTGACCCTGTGGAGTCCACTCTCTCTCTCTCTCCTTCTCTGCAGCCCAAACAACAAGCTCCAAATGAAAACGCAGCCAAATGCACAAGTTTGACAAAAGTTAATGTTTAAAAAGGCTTATTAAAAAAAAAAGGAAGAAAGCAAAGTTAATGTTTATAAAAGCCTCTCAGTCAGTCACTAATCTGAGCCATATGCACTAAAAAGGCAGCAGGCTTTTAACATGGAATAGATGCAGAGCATGCACTGTGGTCGCAACATAATGCCTCAGAAAAGAAAATCAACAAAGATCCTTTGTTTTCTTCACTTTGCTCTCACCCCGGCTCTGGAATCTCGCTGGCTAAGTGCGGCACATAAGGCATCGCAAACTCCAATCTGTTTATGAATTTAGTCCCAGAATTCCTCAGTCGAAACAACCGTGGTGTCCTGGTGTTTAAATCTAAAAGCCAGACTCTCACAGCCCAGTGCTTAAACTCCTGTGGATCAAATTCAGCACTCTGACACACTTTATCGCACTGCTGTTATATACAGGGAGGAGAAAAAAAAGATCTATGGAGAGAAACATGCAAACAACAACAGAGCTAAGATAAAAGCTACTTACTTTGCCTTCAAACTGGGGAGGAATAGTGAGGAGGAAGTTCCAGCGGATCTTAATAGTTTTCAGCTGTGGGCCAGATGGTGGTACACTAAGAGCTGCAGCAAGGAGAAATGATGGGGTTTGCAAACTCAACAAGAAGCTTTTGCCTTGACACATGATACTTGACATTCAAACCCAACTTCCTCCGCCCACAGTTTGTCCAAAAGAATTCTTTGGGAGGTTTGCATGTGCACAAAAAGAGACCCCTTTCGACGGGAGCTGTTCCACCGAGACGCACTGTAGCGGAGCAGAGATGACCTATAAAAGCCAACATGCAAGAGGTTGCAGGCTGACCCTTTTGTTGCAGTATGTGATTCATCATCGCACAGTGTGCACTGGCAACAGCCTTAGGTCAACATCTTGGCATCAATTGAAACAGCAGTGTGGCCAAAGCATTATGAGGTAAAAGTCACAACACCTTTCCAACACAAAGCTTTTAAAAGCCTCCCTCTGAGATTATGTCAACTTAATAACACCCCTCTTTTTCTTTTCCACTGCACTGCAGAAAAACTTCAAGGCGCGAAAGTGTGTATCACAGCCCCTTGTGACAAAACGTGACACTCGATTGTCCTTTTTATCAGATACAGATGAACTGTCAGGGAACTCTCAAAGTGAAGAGCAGAGGAAAGGCGGATCGCAAAAAGCACAAAATTGGAGCTGACAAACACCTGAAAGGGAAGCCCAATTATTCTGCTAACTGATAGAACAGCAAAGGGCTCCTCAGTTTTGTTTTGTTTTTTTAACTTCTGTCTGAAAGCTCATGCAAATGTTGCTTTCTTAGGGTATAATCAGGGAAACTATCTGTCCGACGCTGCATCCTTTACAGTGCCCTGATGAAGTACAACAACTTAAGGAAGGGCAACTGACCACTTTTACCAAGTGATTCTTAAAGTGTTCTTTCAACAAAGACACACAATACAGGGAAAAGGGGATAAAATTGTATTAAAGGCTGGTTTCCATTTCAGATTTGCACAAAACTAAAGTGATATTTTCAAAATGTCAATAAACATTTACTGTTTCTATTGAGTGATTTTTTGCACTTCTCTCCTCGAGATAAAATTCCAAGAAGCATAGCAAATGGCTGTTGAAAACAGGGTTAATGGAAACCTGCTTAATGTGGGAAGTATGTGTAAATGAATTGTTGTAACTGTAATTGTTGTCTAACCAGCACCCCTGCTCCTGTCTCTGCTCAGATCCATGAGATGATAAGTTTCGTGTCATTTGATGATTTTTTTGCTGGCTGTTGGGCTGTGGCTCAATCTACATATTGCACTTCAACATTTTTGTATGCCCAACACCACAGACACAAAGAAAATAGAAATGGCTTTTTCTCTCTCTCAAACTCAGTCCAAATCAGAATGCCTGGTAAAACTAGACAGTGCTGATGAAATATGAACCTGATTCTGTCATTACTTTGCCTGTCTTTCCTAAATATCTTCAAAAACACATTTTAGCGCACTGTTTGGCTTTAATATAAGAACTTGAAAAACTGGAATCAAATGATAAAACTAGGCAGTGCTGATTGAATATAAATCAAGGTTCTGTTACTGCAATATCTATCCCTTGCTGAAATATCTTCATAAACATATTTAGTGCCCTGTTTGGCTGTAATATGGGGTCTGATCAAGAAATGATCAACATGCTGTTTCTTTTATTGTAAAAAAGGAGTCTTAAAATACTTGTGTGTAGTGTAGTGTAAACAGTAAAAGTAAGAATTGCTGATCAAAACAATACTCTGTTACTGTGTTGCTGATTTCTTGTATAAAAGTCTTCAAAAACATGTTTTAGTGCACTGTTTAGCTGAACAGGGAGACCATACTGTTTCCCGTACTGTAAAAATGGAGGTTGAAAAGATTTTGTTACTGTATTGCTTATTTCTTAAATAAAATGTCTTCAGAAACATATTTTAGTGCATTATTTAACTAACTGAATAGGTTTTGTGAACAAGAAGCGCGTGCCCAACTATTTCCAGCATAGTGAAAACAGAGGCTGAAAAAGCTGATATCAAACATTAACACTAAGAGGAGCTGATCAAATACAAACCGAGATTATGTTACGGCATTCCGGATTTTACCTAAGATGACGCACCAGTGGGTGCTTTAATTGGGCTGGTATGGTGCAGTGCATTCTGGTAGTTGTAGGTTTTCTGCCTTTTGAGCAGAGCAAACACCACAGCCCTTTACTTTGGTTTTCTCTGGTCATACAGAAGCAATTTCAAAAGGTAGTTGTCTTTCCAGACCCTTTTCCAGCAGTGAAATTTTTCTTTGAGAAAGGATGAAAAAGTTAATAAACTCTGATATACAAATGGCTCAAATATCTTCGGAAATATGTTGGAGATGCACAGCTGTCTGCGGTCAAGACACAAAGTGGAATTTGAAATATGGGGCTTTAGCTGGTTTCACAACAACGGAGGCATTAATCCAAATATAATGAGCATACTTTGAACCCAGATGATTTCAGGTCTATATTTGCATTGATGAGAATACATAAGTGTGTATTTTGCTTGATTTGTTTGGGTATATTAGTTAAAAAAAAAAAAAAGACATCAAAAGACAAGAAAGGTCACAAATACCAGCCAATCTACAAAGGTCATTCAAATCAGTGGCAGACAGGTCTTGTTCTTTAAATGGTATGTGGTTAGAGATTTAGCTTGGTCAGGGGCCTTGGGTGGTGGTTTGTTTTTGCTGGCCAGCACACTTTTGGTTTCTGCCTGAGAGAGCATTTATAACAGGGAGGGTCTCTGGGTTGGGGCTGTTCTGTTCACACTTTATTTTTCTAGGGTTTTTCTTTGCACTGCCCTGTATCATTTCATGTTTGTGTCTTGTATTAACAGCTGTGGTGGGGTAAGGGAAGTGGCTGGCCCAGACACTTTCCAGGAAAGTGGGGCCCTTCATGCTACACAGACGTGAATAAAACTGGGTAAAAAAAAACTCAAGGAAAAAATGTTCCGTTACATATGAGGTGGACAAATTTAAGCTATGATTGATGATATATGTTACACTTTCCACAAATTTGCCTTGGTACAAACATGTAGTTACCCTGCCTGTTTAACCCTTTAAAACCTTAGTGACTTGGCTCAGTTTCTTTGAAAAACCATGGGAAGACAGCAATAAGCAAATTCAGAAAAACAACAAGCCAAAAATTAGAACAATTAGTACAAAAAAGTACCAAAAACCCTTGAACATTACCAAAAAATAAAGAAAAAAGAAAAACTCAAATAAATAAACAAACAAAAAACCCTGGAGTAAAAAAAGAAAAAAAAAAGAAAGAAAAATCAAGCAGAAAAAAAACTAAAAAATCTGCTTGAAAATTATAACAATTGTGTAAAGTTATTTTAAATATATAATAAGATGAATATTCTAGATATAGAGAGCTTCACTTGCTTTACTATAATTTTCCAAGTTACCATTTTTTTTAGATTTGCGAGACACGTCTTGCCAAGTTGCACATTAAGTTGCACTTTTTCCCATAATTTCAAATGATTTCAAAACCATTTGCTGCGGTTACAAAGGTTTTAATACTTGTGAAAGGTGCCTGAATGCACCACAAGAAAATCAATGTTGATCTAGGTTTTAAAGGGTTAATACAGCAGCAAAGAAACTCCACAGACAAAACAACTCAAACGCATCTAGGTCAACAGTTGAAAACAATACCAATGAGTCATCTGTTCAGACTTTGTTTAGTAACTAGGCTACAGCATCATACTTTGATTTTTATTTTTCATGTTGTGCAGCAAAATGTACAAGGAGTAAAAGTTGGACGACGATATGAGGAATAAATACACAGCAGATTTGAAGCAACTACATCTTGCTTCCAACTACTTCAGCAGTGTGTTTGCTGTCCTTATGGTTTACACATTTACACAAGTTCAGAGTCCAATTATTTCACTGCTCGCCTGGGATGTGTGTGTGTGTGTGTGTTTGTGGGAGTGTGGAGTGGGTGGAGAAGCAGGAATATGCATCTCAATGAGAAGCATCTCAGTGGATTTTCATTGAGATTTGCAGCCTCCACATGATTTGTGTTCCATCTAAGCACTAATGCAAAGTAGCAAAGCTGCTATGTATTTTCAGTTGGCGTGGCTGGTGATCGTCCCAGCACCTCCCACTGCACCAAAAATTATGATGATTATAGCCAAGAAGAAAGCAATCATTTCCATCCACTCCTACTGTACACTGAACACATCTCAACCACATTAACAAGCAAATACTAAGATGATATTATTTCTATCCAACATTCCCTTGATTCAAAACCTAATACAGCAGCCATGAAATGAGTTTGAATTTCTGGCTACACCGCAAAATGTTTTGAATGGCCAATTGCCTGAATTTAGCAGCTCATTTTTTATTTCATTTTATTTTTTATTTTTTGGCTCAAGTTTGTGAAGCCAGACTTCAGGGGTACTGTCCTCTTCCAGGAATCAATGTCAACACATGCTGCATGTTTTTGTAATAAGACAGCATCAAAAGACAAACAGTGTAATCCCCGGGTAAGTGGTCTCACACAGCTTGTTATCGAATCCTTCTGTCAACCTTGGAGTTTCAAACATAAAAGGAAGGATTTGTATGTAACTGCCGATCACATGCAACATAAACACAGAGTAATGTATTGAAGATTGGATCAAACCATATAGGATCAGCCCGTGAGGCCGTACTTATGTGGGACTTTGAGGGGAAAAAAAATTAAATGTCAATATGCTAACATGCTCACGATGACAGTGTTGATGTACTCATGTTTATGTATTGTTTTCTGTGGCTACCATTTTAATTTAGTGTTGGTCTCAAAAAGTCTGAATTGAAAAGTCTGGTTTTGTTTGCAACTTTTTATTTCTCACTAATTGATGATGTACCTAAATTGGAATCGACTGTATTAATCTGTATAAAGAAATAACTTTTTTATAAAAAAAAAAAGAATTGAAATATCTTTGAGGCCCCTCCTACTGTTTACAGAAGCAAAATCGTTTAGTCCACCCCTACACTAGGATTTGTCCCCAATCTGACTTTCTAAAAAAAAAAAATCTAAACTAAAACTTGAGAAAAAATGAATCACGAATGAATCACGAAAGGAAGGGGAGGGGGCCACGAAGACTGCTTAAGCATAAGGCCCAGAATTTTGTGCTACACCCCTGCATATGGCGCTAGCATGGCTTAAGACGGAACCTAATACGTTCTTATGTCCATATGAGCAAAGCATTTCTGTAAATACCCATGAATAAATAGTTGCTGATAATGTCTATTTTGACTGTCATTTGTTTCAATTTATAATTTCTTTGTTATTCTATTTATGAAGTGTTTGTCCATTTTACACCAATTATGCAAGATTGCCACTAGCAACAGAAACAGGAAGCAGGAAGGAACAGATTTGCTCTATGTGTTCAAAAACTATAGGTACCCACCCAAAACCTTAACGTAAATTAAAAGTTACTAAAAGACATACGGCAAGTATTTTCTACTTTAACTACCAACATGTTAAATCAATCAAGCTCCATTCTAACTATTTAGTGGTAAAAAAGCTATTTTTTTAGGATTGGGTCAGTAATTAGAGACTGCAACTGCAAAACTGTGATATAGGGCAATCTAATACATAATCTTATGGCTTTTAATGAGCATCAGTAGGAAAAATAATATACCAGTGCTCTACTTAATTTATTCAATCTCCAACGGTTTCACAAGACCTCTTCAGTCTGTTTATTATGCCTCTGTTGAGGGAGTGGGAGGAGAGGTATACATCACAGGATTGCCAGCATGTCTAAAATCTGCACAGCACAGCACTTGTACACACGCCCACAATTCAGTTCAAGTTTAATATAAACTAGCGTACCCCCTAACCAGTTTTACTACATCCCACTCATTTGAATGCAGATATTATACTGCTCTATTTTACTGTAAATATATATATAGTATAATATAGAGAATGTGTTCATCAGATGGAATTGTACAAGGTACTACTCTAGGGAAATATAATCCCATCAGCTCCTTTAACTTGTGCAACTTTTCCCGCATCTTCTTACATTGATGGCTGCAGCTTTATAATTGTCCATGTTTGCGATGGTTCTGGTAATCCATGATTTCTGGTTTTGGAATGATTTAACTCTCCACACATCATGGCCTCAACAAGACAGCTTTCCCGAACAAAGGCAGCGCTTCTCAGGCGCCTCTGAATGGCATATAGCTGTCACTCACAGCAAGAACGTGATAGGACAGGAACAGCGCCTAGCAGGATATAAGTTGGGCTGGTGACCATTTTTCTTCATCTTTTCCCTGATGTCTACAGACATTTAAAAACCTCAACCTGTTTAGCTAGCAGCTGGCTTGCTAAAAGGTCGGTCAGAAAGACAGCGAGTCACTCATCATCCGGATGAGTGACTTGCACAACCAGGCCACAACCATCCACAGCCAACCTCAGAAAGTAAAAAAGTATCACCAACACTTGCAAAATAGACATAAGAGCCTAAATTTTATACAAATTTAGTGGAGCTGACAGAGGCTACTGGAACCATATGTGCCTCCTACTAGTGGAACAGGCATCTGAGCTTAAGACACCTCAACACCTAGTGGTGGAGGGAGAAGTTACAGGTCTGTAAACAGCTGGTGGTCAGCAATGGCAGACAGTGTGTGTGTGTGTGGGGGGGGGGGGGTGAATTACAGGTTTATTGACCAAACCGGAGCTGATGATTCTTGGAACAGTGGACTTACTAACTAGATTACTAGCATGAGTAACCAAGAGGGTCTGGGTGAGTTTTATTCTGTTTCAGTCTAATTTGAATTAGGTGTGTTTCATGGTAAACAAGTGGGACTCCCAAGGATATTGTTGGCTTTATTAAAGATGAAAGAAACTGGCTGGCTTCTCTAGAGCCTCCATGTCAGCTCCTGTTCACAGGTAAAATATATCGTCGCCTGGGGAGCAATCTATAGACTGGAGAGTGTGTTCTCTGTGTACTCATCGTAAACTCTTGTCTTAAGCAGTTTAGTTGTTGGTAGGCAAAACGCATTACCATTTATTTAAAAAAAGGAACACATCACACTGAAATCAATTTGCCTCCTAACTGTACAACAGGAAAACTCAATAGGTCATGAACTGGCCTTTTTTGCTGAATCTACACTAGGAGGCTAATTAAAAGCGACAAGCCATGCAATATCATGAGGAGCAGGGTGGAAGCAGGAAGGTCTCTGCTGCTAATGCTTGTCTTGTCACTGCAGAGCTACACACTTGCTCTAGACAGCTCCAAAGGTCATGTTGTGTCTGCTGTACCGTTATTATGAATACATTAACTTTGGTTTGTTTCATTCAACTGGTTTTTGTAATTTACTTTTAGTCCCTGTAATTCCCCTCCATGGTGATATCAGCAGAAAAAGACCCAGCAGCACTGGCTTTCTGAATTCTAAGGGAATTGTTACTCATTGTGGTTCTGTGCTGATCTATTCCGTATCATTAGCCACACAGGTGTGAAACCTGGAACAGATATGCCTGCTGAACAGTATTTTCAGGAAGATTAATGTCCACTATAAATAAATTACAGACTGTCTTGCTTTGTTCCCCTTTCCTTTTCTTTCTTCCTTTCTTTTATTTTTTAAGAGTACTGTTTGGCATTCCTGCTTTATTGATAGTAAGAGAAAGACAGAAACAGAAAAGGCAGGGGAGAGAGAGGGGTCCCTACCCCAAATCAAAAAGGACGTCCTTTTTGCTGTTCACCACCTTGGTTCTGTTGAACTGCACTACGCTAATCCCGTTGCTTCTCTGGAGCATTCCTGCTCCCTTGTTTCCTAGTTTTCCCGGATCCTGGCTGCAACCCTGGCTGTGCCTGATCGTTGTGATAGCTGTGCTGCTGCTGTGACCCTGCCTTTGGTTGTGCTCGTGCTGTGGCTGCACTGATACTGTACCCCTCGCTCGCCCTGATCGTGCTCTTGGTCCTGGTTGCACCGATGCCGTGATCATGCCTTTGGACACCTCCATATATGCATGAGACTCTTATCAACACCCACAATATCATCATAAAGTGCATTTGATAATTTCGCACCTATCATTATTGTAATATGACATGCGTCTGATTCCATTATTGCTGTGCCTCTCTCCCCCTCCCCCATCTTTCTTTCTCTTTCCTTTTTGCCATGATTGTATTTCATTTGTTATTTATGACATCTATTGCACATCTGTCCATCCTGGACGAGGGATCCCTCAGGAGGTGGAGGAGGTTTCTTCTTTTTTTTCCCCGTTACAGGGGTTCTTTTTCGGGAGTTTTTCCTTGGGTGATGTGAGGGTCTCAGGGCAGAGGGATGTCGTACACTGTAAAGCCCTCTGAGGCAAATCATGTTTTGTGATAATGGGCTCTATAAATAAAATTGACTTGACTTGACTTGACTTGACTTGACTTGACGTCAAAAGATACTGACAACCTTGTCTAAACTTTTCTGGGGTGTGAGAGCCACTTCATCACATAATGCACCAATTTGTGGGTTGGTAATTTGTTAGTTGTCATACTAATCATTGTAAGTGCATTTTTGTAAGACATCATGCAGACCATTATATGAGGATATGTTAACACAGTGCAGCATTTAGCAGTTATAGAGCCAACATTTCCTCAGGCATTGGTGGAGACCAAAACAGAGCTAAAAGAGAGTTCATACTGGGCCTACATTCATCAAGTGGCCAGAAACAACATTTCTGAATAAAAAGAAGTTTTTTTTAAAAAATAAACAGATGGATATAAAGAGACAACATTTACAAAGTGTTGTGTTGTGATAATAAACTCCAGTTTCACAATTCTTACATTTCTACAGTGTCATTGCAACACTTATTGTGTTGCTGACCTCAAGCACAACAATACAAACAGCTAAAGATCTGATTACTGTAAAGTGAACCATAGCCTTGTGAAACACTTCGGCAGGTTTTTCTTGACATTAGTTGTAGACATTTCCCACAAGGACGAATACAAACATGTTTTCGTAGTCAGAGAAAACCTCTGTGTTGTGTTTTTCTTTGAAACATCGAGGTCCTATGAATTCACATCATCTTTTCTTCAACCCCTCTTCAACCCCTCGCACATTTCACCTCAACAGAAACTTGGAGGCATGTCAGATGGCGCAAGGCCTCTGCAGTCTGTCTGTTTTGTATGTTGTGTGGTTGAAATATGACAGCACCACTCAAACAAATCTTCTCACAAAATGTCCAACTTTTTTAATATCAATACTGTTTTCTTCACTGGGAAATCTTCTTTGGCCAAGTCTGTAGGCTAGACACATTGTCTTTGTGAGTTTAGCAAAAGGGTTTCAAGTTAACATTAAGGTTAGACCTGAGAAAATCTGTAGACAGTGGTAGTTATTTCAGCTGATGTAACTGATGGTTAACAGCTAAATGAGAGTCCTACATGTGAGTGATACATATTATTTCTGAGGTATTTATGCAAGGCAGGGAGGAAGAGATTATTATGGATTTCATCTAAATCCTGTATACATATAACCAACTTACTTCAGTACATCATAGATCAGAAAGCCATTGTGTGAAAGTCAAATCTGCAATTTCTACATTTGTACAAGAGCTCTCAATAAAAACAGGACTACCCATGAGTGCCTACTGTACGGCCATTTGTTTTGACCTTACTATTTCTCTACTCTCACAATGTCACATATTTTAATAGAGCACTGCAACATTTATCTATTTCTCACCAACCTTGAATTCCAACAATGACAAAATGTTCACTTCATAGTAGCACATGAAGTGTCAACATCTGTAGGCCAAACCACTCGGGAGAAAAGTGTATTTTATGTTAATCACACTTTTCAGTTACGTGGTATCAAACCCTGAAAGAATAATTGTGTAATTGACTATCCATCCAAACTACATGAAATTGGACAAGTTATGATTATTGATCTGACCTTTTCTCAAGGCATCTCTTTTAATCCCATTAGCTTATTTTCTAAGGAAGTTCAAAGATGCTTCATCCCTCCATTCTTTTTTTTTTTTTTTTTTTTAAAAATCAGACCAGTAGTGACATAGATTTTAGTCAAGAGACAATAAGCATTTTTGAACAGGAGGAACTTCTCATTCTTAGAACTCCCATTTTGTTGTGTCAGCACCATCAAAACTAAGAATGAACTCTGTACATAGAATGCAGCTTTGAGGTACTTTTTAATCTCTGATTTTACTGTAGGAACTATAACTATATAATAAGTATAAACACAAGAAGAACCAGGTGCGCTAAGTGGTTGAACACAGCCAGCGCAGCAACAGCAACAGGCACTAATGTTTGGGTCAAATTTAAAGAAATTCCCTCAATGTCTTTTTGAGATATCACATTTGTGAGAATGAGACAGATGCAAGTTCACAGTGATCTTGAATCTTTGACCACCAAAATCGAATCAGTTCATCACTGACCCAAATGAACGTTTGTCCCAAATTTGAAGATATTCCCTTGAGGTGCTCTTGAGATTTCCTCAAGGTGTTCTGAGATATCGCATTTACAAGAATGAGATGGACAAGGTCCCACTAACCTTTACATTTGACCCGTAACCACCGACATCTAATCAGTTCATTGACTCCAAGAGGACGTTTGAGCCAAAGTTGAAGGAATTCCTTCACTGCATTCTTGAGATGTCACTTTCACAAGAATGGGACATATGGATGGCAGGATGGATGGACACCCTGACATGCGTCTGGTCTTGGTTATTGAGGAATAAAAAGGATTGCTTGAAGGTATGTAGTTCAGGGAGTCCCCCAAACTGTTTTGGTTTTGGGTAATATTAAATGGGTGGACAGCCAAAGCCAAAGTCCAAATTTTGTTTTACAATATATGTAAAATTGACTACATGCAGACATAGAGACGGGAGCAGACACATGGTTACATTTACGCACATTCAGGAAAACATGCACACATACAAATGATTCTCAGCACATTTTAAATTCCAGGTAAATTGAAGCGCAACTGGAGGTTAATACTACACTGAGAAGCTGTATATGAAATTTTATGAGTCCTGTTATTCCACACCTTTTCCGGGAAGATGAGGACCACCATTTGTGGTTCTGTTCCTCACTACACAGTTTGAGGCTATAATAATGTCAGAGAGTCTCAATGGGGAGCAGCAAAAGTCATGGAAAATTATATGGCTCTCAATAATTTACGCTTCTCTGTGTGAGATATGATACAATGTGAGCATTTTGTAGGTTGTCTCTATCCTTCAAGCTGAACAAATTGTCTTGTTTTTGGATCACTGCTTTCTCTGCCTAAGAAATATACTTTACTTTACTACTACTCTACTTTTAAAACATGGTTTTCTTTGTTTTCATTATTGTTGTTGTAAAAAAAAATACTGTTATGAATGTTCAGGACTTAAAAAAAATCTTCACACACTTGCAAAGCATGCTAAAACTAAAGGTTTTGGAGAGAATAAAGGAGAACATTCTGCCACATCATGATGAAAAAAATGTTTATATGCTTCTTTAGTATATAGAGGGGAGGGAGGGAAGCAGGGTAGCACAAATTTAGTGAAACCAAATTTGCAGTTTGCAGCTGCTCAGCTGTATAATCCACTGTGAGTTCCCGGTGATGATCGCAGACGCTGCGAGGGCCCTGGCAGAGGCCCCGTTTCATTGCACTGACAGTTACACCTGACAATAGCCCTTTATACTGAAGTTGTTCTATTGGACTGTTTCAAAGTCCCTTCTTTATTCCACCTTTGCATTTCTGTACAGAACCAAACACATGCCAACTTAGTGATTTTTTATGAATAACATGGAAACATACAGCACAAAACAAGTGACAAACAAACAATAAAAGTGCAATAAAAGTGACCGACATTAAAACAGACAGCAATTTGTGTTTGTGCACGAGTGTGTTTGTGTGTGTGAAATGGGGAGACAATAACTAGAGATTACTCACAAAATGAGGATTAAAAAGATAAAAGAGCGGTACTAGAAAGGGAAAGAAGAAAGAAGGTAAGGGGGAGGAGAAATTACTGAGCAGGGAAAAAATTAATTCAATTAATTTTTTTTTTAAAAAAGCCATTTTATCTTGGGGCTTCTCTGGAAGGGTCTAAAGGGTGGATCTGAGGCTGGTCGAGACAGCCAAAGCAGGGAAATTAGTCTTTGCTGTTTAGTGTTTGCTTTATCCCCATTTTAGCCGTACTTTTAAAATATTTGGCTCATTCCTCCTTCTCCAGGTTCTTGTATTCTTAGTTCTTCGTTTGCTTTAGATCACCTCCGGACCCTTAGGAGCTGGCTGGCCTGTTGCGGTTCAGATCGTTTGTGGAACATTCCCCACCCCTCCAGGAAGGGTCTGATCCAATAAGTCTGAGGAGCAGCTTCAAGAAGGAGATTGCTTAGTTGGGATCAGACACCCTGATTAAAGCTGTCTCAGACCAGTCAAGTCACTCTCCAGACTCGAGGCACATTCTCAGGGGTCCATTTTTAGCTAAAAAGACATTTCAGCCTTTTCCTTTTTTTCTCTTCTGTCCTTTCTTCTTTGTTTTTCTTCCCCCTTTTTCTTTCCTGTTCCCATTCCCTTGCAGCAGCCCTTTCTAAACAAAAAAAAAATGGCATAACGAGGCAATAACAAGCCCTCCCCAATTTTACCAATTGATTGACATTTTCGGTTGCTGTTTATTTCTGAGTTTGCCACTGACTGCTGCTAGCTGCTTTTCAATGTTCTGCAGTGGGCTGCACGCATATACACCGACTATTCTGCTGTCTCACCTTTAATACAGAACTGCGAGGCAGCATAACGGAGCGATATTTCATACCTTAAACAGGTAGTGTAAAAGCGGCTATAAAGAAAAAAGAAAAACAAAACAACTCACTGAATCTCACAGATTTTTACTGAAATGTCACACACAGTAATACAGAACCCTGCTTTTCTGTTCTCTGAAACAGTTCCTAAATGTTGGGGCTCAGAAAGTGAACAAATAAATAAACATTATATGTAATGTAGTTTAGAAACTATTTACATTTCTTCCAAAAAAGTCCAAATGCTTTTTCTCACTTTCTGTGTGTGGCATTACTTATGTCTTTCTTTAAAGCAGTTTCTGTCTGCTATGAGACAGAGGACCACATCACAAGATTCATATTTCAGGAAGTGAACTGAGTGCCCTGGAGTGACCTCCCTGCAGGCACTTGTGAACCTGTGACTGGTAGCATCATGCCTTACGAGAGTCACAGGGACCACTGATTGGTGTAAAGACTTCTGCAGGGTATTATGGAAAAACAAATATGGTCGTTAGCATTAAAGCTGGCAAAGATGAATGATTGATTATGGATAAAAAATTGACAAAAAGACAATCAATATTGGATCTCGCTGTATAGATTCACTGTACAAAGTCCTTGAAAAGAAGCACAAGTTCCATTCTGGACAGGAAAGCTTCTCTGAGGGCGACGTTCACACTGAGAGCGGCACTGAGACAGCACCGTTGCTAGCTTCCAGCAGAAAAAAAAAAGAGGGAGCTATGATTTATGGTTCAAAAAGTATTAAATTATTTATAAACTATGTGCATCTAAGAGTTAATAGGGTTTAGAGCTGTCAGTGCAATATGTGCCAATACGAGTGGCCATCAGGGTCCCCTTTACCCACATACTTTTTAGGGGGGCCCCTAACATTTGCTAGATTGCCTTTCCTGACAGCGTGCTCCTGAGAGTGCCCACAAGTGAGGACATTTTATGCTATCTTTAAGAGCACATTTTGCACAACAAGTTCCTCTTGAGGTTAGGTTTGAGAAAGTCAAGACATATTTGCTGAGACATGCATGTGGTACTCCACTGAGTAAACAGAGTTATGACACATGTGCTTACTGTTTGCAGATACAGCAGGTGGTGAAAGTCAGTTTAAACACACGCATCTGTGGCAATATCACACTGATGCCTCAAACGTCTGTGAGTGCAGCTCCCTGATATTCTCTGCTAAATGATACATCTCTTCAGGATAGAAAGTTTGAGAATTTCAAAGAAAGCAGTGCTTTAGTGAATCCTTCAGATGGCTCTCCAGATGGGAAGGATCAGGAGGTGTAAAAATAGCTTTTGAATGGTGTGTATGAAAAACGTTGCAGGCTGTTCTGCCTTAGACGTGTTTACAACTTTGGGTTGTCTATAAGAACTGATGCTTGTTTTAACCCTTTAAAAACTGAGCTAATTGGCTTGAATTCCTTCAAAAACATGGATGGAAGGCAACTTAAGAAGGAAATAAACCAGATGTAAGCAACAAATAAGTATTAAAAGAAGGGAGGGTACAAGAAAAATTCCCGAAAAACACAAAACAAACACATAAGACATACAGGAAAGTGAAAAAAAAAAAAAAAAAAAGCAAGGAAATTACCTGAAAAAAAGTGCTAAAATTATAATAATTTTGTAAAATAATTTCAAGTATTTAATTCTGATAATTCTAAATATAGTTCCCTTCACATTTTCACTAACCCTAACCCTCTAAAAAAAACAATCCTTGCAGTTTGCCAGACATTTCTTGTCAAGTTGCTCACTACCTTTTTTCCCTGTGTTTTTGAAAGAAATCAATCGAATTCTCTCCGTGTTCGCAGGTTTAGAAACTTGTGAAAGGCGTGTGAACGCAGCTCAAGATAAGACGATCCAGGTTTCAAAGGGTTAAGGACTTTGTGGTGGTTAGCGAGTGATCAAAAGAGGTGCAACCTTACTTTTTTATCCAAGGAAAATTCCCCCATAGCCAGCATTTCTTCGTCAGTTTGATACCTTTAGATGATTTTCCTTCAGTTAATGTTTATAATTACATCTATACAGTGTGTGATGTACATCAGAATAACCCCAAGGAACTGTGCTGAAAGTCGTGCACTGAGGCTTAAAATAGTCCCAGTTGGATCAGACATCGAAACGGCCTCTAAAATTGATGGCACTCTAAACTGCCATCTGATAACACCCTTTAGTTCATCTTGATAGTGGTCATTAAGTTTATAGTCTTTGACAAAGCTACTTGATAATTTAATGATAAAAGTAAATCCAGGGTGACAAATCTTTTTTGAATTAAAAACATACATAATAAATTAAATTTATTTGTCTTACTCCTTATCAAAATCAGAGGCTAAAATGACTTCATAATGCTTTGATAAAGAAAAAAGAAATAATATTCCACCAGAAACCCCATTTAGATAAGTCCCTAAATTAAGAAAAATAAATATTAAGGAAATAAAAGGAGGAAACCTGAAAATGGCTTAAAAAAAGAGAAATCCCATTCCAAATACTGCTAAAAAGACCTTCTCTGTGGTGCCATTTCCACTTTCAGAGCATCCCCAGTCTAATTGTCTTAGCTGTAATACCAAACTTTAATTGAACTTGGCAATTACATTACACAAGTTAACCATTTCCTGACATTTTTAACAATGTGTGTCCCCAGTTACTGCTATCATGGCTATGTTTCAGTGAAATGTGTTCTTTTAATCCTATGGCTTCTGTAACAGGATTTAGGTGAACTTCATTACATTTCTGAAGCTTAAAATTGAAGAACCGAAATGATCTACTTTTTGGCAAACAACAGTCTGTGTATAGCTTTCCAAAGTATTTTCGTCTCATTGATGTTGCCAGAATTGGTACCACTGTGCCTGCAAGGTTGAGCGATGTCTACAAATTACCATATGGCGATGCATGAGGTGGGTGGGAACAGACGCAGAAATATACGTTAATCAATCACCTGAACCAGACCCAAATGCATTACAGTAGTACTTCATTCAGTCCAGGACTGAAGACTGGGACAATCGAGACTGAACAGAGTGCTGCATCGCTCTTCAAGGTGTGTGTGTGTGGTTGACAGAGAGAGAGAGAGACAGTAGTCACCCTTACACAGAGGTTGCCCCCCCCCCTTTACATCCCCCCTGCATTTTCACACAGAACCAAACTATGACGGCATCATTCTGCTCCGGTGTTTTCATACACTGAATCGTGGCATCCCGTAATTAAAGGAGTCACGACGGGTTTTAAGTTTAACAAACAAGTTTCCACCCATGACGCCCATGGTCACGTCTTTCCGGTTTTACGTTTTAGACGGAGCTGCGTGCTGTCACTACCTCTGTCCTTGCCTCAGAGGAGAGACCACTTTGTTCCCCCTTCCCATGATAGGGCATTATACTGTATATAGGACGGTGGAATGGCAGATCGGCGTGATATTGCCGTGTTGAACAGGAAGTGTAAATTCAGTGTGTGCAGTGTCTATAGGCCTTCGTATTAATAACTTAATTGAAACCCTGCTTTATCACTGTTAGGCTGGCCCTCGACTGCTGTTTGTCAAGAAATGGTTCAAAGATGTGATTCACCCAGTAACAAATGTCTGTTTTTGTACTGTGTAAATCGCCAATGGATATTTTAACTATGCACAGACCTGAGCTAGTTGTTTTCCCCTAGTTCCAGTCTTTGTCCTGATCGAGGCTCACCACATCTTGACTCCAGCTCTGTTCTTGAAGCACCGACTTGAGATTGACATCTTCACATCTCACTCTTAAAGCAATAAGCATATTCCCAAATTGTGAAATTATTACTTTCACAATGGCAGTACTGAGCAGGGAGTCCAGTGATTACATTGGAATGATACAATTACAACATTTCATATCGGTTTTAGGAAAAACCAGTTTACTGAAGTTGATCAGGAAAATATGTAAGAGAAAGTGAAGTATTTTAAATATGGATGTTCACATGTCCAAATATGGAACCTGCAACTTCTGCAAAAGCCAACTGAGATGTTAACCTCCATGTCAGCTGTCAACTTGAGTGTCATTTTATAAAACAGTCAGCGCCTCCCTTACTGTTTCCCCCGAAAAGAAAGCAACACAATATTTTA
This sequence comes from Plectropomus leopardus, assembly GCF_008729295.1. Lineage (NCBI taxonomy): Eukaryota > Metazoa > Chordata > Actinopteri > Perciformes > Serranidae > Plectropomus > Plectropomus leopardus. The sequence goes on from NC_056472.1 coordinate 6,067,426, forward strand.
TTTGTTATTTACCTAGTTTATGTGCACTTGTTTCATTTCAGCTCAATGTGGGAGTCTTTACTGCTTTTTGCTGTCATTTACAGGTGTGTTAGTTTCTCTCCTTTCATTTTATTTCAAATATGGCAGAGCTTTGCTCATGCATACACATTTGGAGCAGAGCACAGGAGAGAAGATACAGATAAAGTGAAAATTACTAAGAGTTCAAGACAATGAATATATGAACTGCTCTGTTTCAGCATTATTGGGCTAACAAAAAGGGTTCAAGCAGGTAATAATGTAACTGTGTTACTCTGTCAGGAGATGAATCAGACAAAATATCAATAAGACATGCTGTTTGTTAACATATTGCATATTGGCTTGATGTCTTTCGGAAACACAGAAAGAAGGCAATGAGCAACTTAAGAAGAAATGACTCCAAAAAGCAGCAAGAAATTAGTGAAAAACAAGAAACAAGCAAAAAAAAAAACAAAAAAAAAAACAAAAAGAAAGGTAAAGGAACAAAACAGGAAAAAAGTGTGTATATAAAGGCTTATTGTAAGCTTATTTTCAGATCATTTTCTTATGACCTTTCACTATTTTTTTTGCTGTTTGTGGGAAATTTCATACCAAGTTGCTGCTTACACTTTTTCCCATGTTTCTTTAAAGAAATCAAACCAATTTGCTCATATTTCCAATGTTTAAATGCTTGCAGAAGTTTTTGAACGCAGCACAGAGAAAAACCAAAAACGTATGCAGGTTTCAAAGGCTTGAGCTATGAGTAAAAGGAAAAACAGCTGGTGGCCTTTTGGTAATGAAACTTGTGATTCCCCTCCCTCGCAGTTCATCACTGCATCGCTGACTTGGGTGCAAGACTCATCATTAGTGTCAGAGTAGTTTTTCCTCTTTATTAAGCTCCGATAGAGAAGTCTGCTTCTGAATTCCTGGGGAGAGGAAACAGCTGACCAAGCACAGCGCATCTGAAAGGGCACGACTGCTTCTTCAAAGTGTCTGGATAAACATTGCACAGATCTGTCAAGAGCCATCATCTAAAGTCACGATGAATGGATTCTCGCGCCGCATTCCAGAAGCAACAAGTGTGCCCGCCGCCTTCTCAAAACCACTTATTTCTGCATTATTTGCTCTTTAATCTCTCTGGAATAGAAAACCCTTTCTTACTCTCTATAACTCTTGAACTTAAAGGTGCTTTGAAGGTGTAAGGAAGGTCATTTCTGAGGGAAATCTTAGTCCCAGTGAGATAGAAACCAATACTGTGTAAAGCGGTGCATGATAGCAGGTAGCCATTACATTTGCTATTGCCTCAGGATTGCAGGACGTGTTTCATGGGAAATAAAAAAAGCTCCTTTAGCTGATGGAATGCGCTCATAAATCTTTAGGAAGGATTTCAATGGCCCATTTATGAGCCAAATCTACCTCGATAATTTACTTCTAATCTACACTCCTGTTTCTGCATGATAAGACATTCTCCGGCTTCGACGTAAAAATCCAGCCAAAGTCATTTATACGAGGCCATATTTTACTGTCAGAGACTCCAAGAGCCTGAAAAGCTCTTATTTCCAAACTAAACCTAAAAAAAGATTTTTTTAGGTCATGTTTACTCCCACTGTCACTCAAAATTGAAGTGCATGAGAAGTGGACTATAGGCACTCGATGCACGCCAAAAGGTCCACAGAAGCTCAGATGGCACCTAAATGATAAAAGACCTCCTGCGACTATGCAAACTGTGCTATTTCAAATGGTGAGAAAGGTGCTGCCAGAGGCACACCACTCATGGGAAGTGATGTGTGATCACATTTTCTACGTCGCTGCCGTTCTCAGCGCAAGAAAACATCAAAGCTTCAACTTTTATAGCATGCAGCTCTACTTTTTCCCGCCTCTTATCACTCTGTCCTCACCATGACACTGAAATAATGCCTCAAATCGAAGGAGACACGCAGCGCTGTGTAGTTTGGACTTTTTACCTGACAGAAGTCTGTGATGATGAAGTAGGCCACAAAAAGTATGACAGTCTGGTTGCAAGAGGGTCTGTGATTTGTTTCCTTGTCATCATTTATTTACTCGTCTAATCACTGAGCTTTGGTGCAGACAAGGACAGAGTATGAGTGTGATGTTCAACCACAGAGAAAGCCATCATTTTATTCAAGGTAATCATGCGTTTTATTTGTTTACTGCTTCTTTTCTGCTATAGTGCATATTTTTTCATAACTCTTTGTGACCCGGATTAACATTAGTTTGCTTGCACTGCATTCAGACTCCTTTTATAAGCATTTAACCCTTGAGCAAATTGGCTTGATTGAAACACGAGAAATATACAATTAAATGATATGTAATTAAACTGATAATATGTGACAAGGAAACAACCTGAAAATCAGCTTTTAAGAGGGAGAAAAAATTATTAGAAAAATATAGAAAAAGGGGAAAAAGCCATAGATCTATATTTATGATTATTGAAATCATATTTAATATTATGTCACACATAAAATACATATGTTAATTTTTTTTCATTTATTTTAGGATCTTTTTCAGGTACTTTCCCTGTACGTTAATGTTTTTTTTTCTATTCTTGCTAATTTTCAGGTAATTTTCTTGTAACTATTGACTTTTTTTTTTTTGAGTCATTTCTTGTGAAGTTGTTCATTGCCTTCTTCCCATTTTTGAAAGAAATTAATCCAATTTGCTTAGGCTTTAAAGGATTAAATGAATGCCACGTCACAACAATGTAATCCAGTAAAGACCTAATTTATTGATATGATATTGAGTATCAATCCGGCTTAATGTGTTACCATGACAAGTGGCTCATGCCGGCCACTGAGCTGACACATTATAATTTTAAAACTACATAAACTGTCATGTAGTTGTATGCCTCCACACACCAGTCAAGGTAAACTTGCAGCTAACATCTGTAACTTTGAAACACAGCCCAGAGGTCACTGTGAACTTGACCTTTGACCTCCAAACACCAAATCCTCAGTTCAGTCCAAGTGGATGCTGTGCCAAATTTGAAGAAACGCCCTCAAGGCCTTCTTCATATATTGCACTCACAAGAATGAGGAAGACGCAAGGTCACAGGGACTTTGACCACCGAATTCTAATAAGTTCATAAATTAGACTATGTGGATGTTTGTGTCAAATTAATAAAAAATCACTCAAGGTGTTCTTGAGATATCACGTTTACAAGAAGTAGATAGATGAGGTCACCGTGACCTTGACCTTGACCTTTGACCACCAAATTTTGATAAGTTCATTCTCGACTCCAAGTGGATGTTTGTGCTTAATTTGAAGAAATTCCCTCAGGAGTTCTTGAGCTATTATGTTCACCAGAATGGGACAGGCAGATAGACAACCTTAAAACATAATGCATCCAGCCAGAGGCATAAAAACAGCTAAAACTGGTGAAAACAGCTCATGGTTGCCAGCTGTCATAAAACACTTTCTGACAGGTTTTCCAGGTGCACAGCAGTCAGGGCTAGTGACTGTCAGAGCAAGCGATGGAAAGATTTGTTATTATAAACAGAGCTCACATGAATGCTGAAACATCTTAGTCCCTGACACAGCCAGATACAACTGAACTTGAGCTGTCCTTGAGAGCTACTCATGGCTTTACATGAACAGGGGACAATGGATGCTTTTTGAGCTCAAGTTAGACAAAGCACTTCTGAAGCCTGCAAATACCGAATATTTCAAACAACTAAAAGAGGAGAGGAAAACAGAGTTAATGTGTAATGTTTTGTGTCCTTGAAAGCCAAAAATGGAAGCAATTGTTACTTCTGAGCAGAACAAAAGAAATACATGTCATCTATTTGGTATACTTAAAGGGATAGTTAAGTTTCTTGAGGTGGGTTTCTATGGGGTAAGTATCCATTGATGGTATATCATTTATAATAATACTGTAGTGCTGTTGTATGGAAGAGGATAAGGACCAGACAGGAGAAATCATTTTGAGAGGAGGAAGATTTTTTTTTTCATTATTGACGTTGAGGAAAAAGTCTAAATGTCGAGAAAACAGTTGAAATGTCAAGAATTGTGTCGCAATAAAATTTGTGTTTTGACAGCATTTCATCCATGAGTTATTGATCCCTGAAGTTTGAATCTGTCAATATCTTCTCAACTGTACCAAAGTGTCAAACACACTCTCAGAAGGCTGACTTTATTCCAAAATTTCTGACTTTTTTTTTAACCTTTCAGCTTTTTTGTCGACATTATTTTTCAACATTATTCTCGACATTTCCACTTCAATGTTGTAATTTCGACTTTTTTCTCAACGTGCATTATGAAAAAAAAATCTTCCCCCTCTCAAAATTATTTCTCCGGTCTGGCCCTAATCCTCTTCTGTAGTATTGACAGGATTTTCACTGCTCTACCTTAATGTCAGACAGTGACTTCTAACTGGAAAATTAAGCCATTCTCTTCACAACCAGTATCCACTGAAAAAAAACACTGATCTAACATAGCTCAGTGCCTCAAAAGGTTTGCTTGTTTATGTTATTGTGTGACTTTTAAAAGAGGTAGTTCTGAGTCACCAAAGTTTACCACTTAAAAATATTATTTATCCATTTAAATTAAATCCATTGTTTAAATTTTAGAGTTAGAAAGTCTATATAATTTAATTTAATATACATATAATGTCATGTCATACATGGAATATGACATGTTAGGGAAGGGGGGTGTGTGGAGGCATGTTACGATGAAAACCAAATCAAAATGAAGGGATTTATCAAACGTTCGGAAACCACTGACCGAGACAACAGAACAGCAGTGTTTTATCCTCTGCTTGATATTTACCAGAACTGTGCGAATATGAAAGCTGCTCCAGAAATGTCATCGCCAAACATAAATACATGTTCTAAGAAGATACGCTATCAAAATGTCACCTCATCCCTGTCTACTTTATATCGCAAAGCAAAGAGACCCTGACGAGAATATACACAGCGGAATAGGGTGTCAGAGCTGTATGTGCGAGTGCCACCATATGCCAGTGGCTGTCTTTTGTTCCCATAATCACACAGAGGATCACCGAACAATAAGCAGGTGCATGAGGATCTGTGCTGAGGGGGATTTGAAGAAAGAGGGGGTATGACTATGTAATAATAATAATATATAATGATAACTTCACAGACAGCTCTGGAGTGTGTGGGATAGCAGATATGGAGTCTTACTGTAACTGTGCAGACTGTTGATGTTCAGGTTTCTTTGTTGTGCTTCACTCATCTAAAGGCTGATGGGTGCTCATTAGTGCTGCATCTTCTGTAGGCAGGAAAAGACAAGAAAAAAACAACACTTAAGAATCAAGCTGTTAGAGATGAACGAGCGCCGCTGCGGGTCGACTCTGTGCTGATTACATTAAGCAATTTAAAACAATCTATATAGTTATTTATCCCTCTCAAAGCAATTTACTTACTTCACTCAGAGCGGGGACATTTATTTGTAGACTGAAAGAAATAACCGTTTGTGTTGTGTGTGTGTGTGTTTGGGTTGCAATTAAGGCTGCGACAGAAACATAACGAGGAGCTGATTTTTGTTTCTCTGTTTGCACCATCAAAGATACGCAGTTTTCTACACAACCCCTCAAAGGTCTGGAGTCACTTCTTACATGAATGTTTTTAAACAAAGGTAAAAACAGCACAACTAAGCAACACTATTGCCAGAGAAAGTGTTGGCATTGTACATTACGATGCACGTTATGGTTATTGTGTAGTAAGGTTGGGGGAAGAAAGCAATTATGGGTAGGAAATGATGATGTTTTGGCTCACACCATAGACTATATGAATAATTGATATCCATGGTGATGTCACCCATTGGTTTATGGACTGCCGTTATGAGTTTGGCATTTCAGCCATTGCCATCTTGCTTTTTTTCCTTTTTTTTTTGGAGCTAGCATTGCCAATATTATTTTTTCAGCCTCGGAGGTTACCGCTTGAATTGTGTTGAATTAATTTAAGATTCATATTTTCAACATGCATAAATGCAACAATTATAAGGTGTTTAACACTATAGATTGTCAGTATTTAAACGTCTGAACCCAAGGAAGACATCTGTATGATTTCTTCTGAAAAAGGCTATGATCAACTTTGCAAGAGATGTCCAGAAAACTGCAAAAAAAAAAAGAAAGTCATCTGAAGTTAGCTGTGGGGAGATTAGATAATATCAAAAAAACAAGAACAAAATCCAGAAAACTACAGAATTCTTATATTTCTATATTCATAGAATATATAGTCATTTTCTTGTCTTTTTTTTTCTTTTTTCTTTTTTTCAGGTAATATTCTTCTAACATATTACCGATTTATTGTTAAGTTGCTTGTTACCCTATTCCCATGTTTTTGAAAGAAATCAAGCCAATTTGCTCAGGCTCTAAGGATTAAACCACACTGGTGCAAAATAGGCTCTACATATTTAACCAGTCTGTTTTTCTTTGGGCCCTCTGCAGGGCAGTGCTTAGATTGAATAGTTTCAAACTGTGATTGTTAGTCCAAATGTTCAGCTGATATTCTCTGATCCAGTTCAAACAGTGCTAACCCTTGACGAACCTTCTTTCGTTATTTCTATTACTACTGCTGCTCAGAGGTCTCTCTGCCTGTTTCTGCCCTTTCAGTTGTCAGTCTGGTTGAACCAACACAAAGCGTTTTGTCCCCCCGGTACAAAACAAATCCTTCATACAAAATAACATCTATTAGTAAAGAGAACTTTCTGCAACCTAAAAGCATGAAAGACCATTCAAAATTCTGACTAGTTCTCTCTGACATCTGACTGCAGCAAAGCTTTTGCTGCAGGCGATTGTAAACTTTTAAACAGTAGAGTACTGAATATCCAGTCTTCTGCCAAGTGGTTGAAGCCCAGATTTATAGGTTAACTTGCAATACACATTTCCTGACAATACGGACTAGAACTTCTAGGTTACATAACAGTATGATGACAGACAACATGAAGCACAAACAGGTTTGCATTGAAGAAAAAAAACCCCAATAAAAAAATACAATACAAGAATATATTCACCCACAGTTATTATTTTAGCATGTGTTTGATGACTGAGGTGCTGACAATGCGCTTTCCAATTTTTTTTTTTTGTCCAAGCACCATAAGCTTGGTGCCTTCTGTCCAATACTATAAAGCATTTTTACTTATATACGCTATCAAATTTATAGCACTGTGTCAGCTATGGGGATTTGTGAGCTGTCAGTGTTTATTAATAGTTTAAAGAAAGCAAACAAACACATTGATCAATCACTCTCAAAAAGTTGAGTAGAAAGAGAAAAAAAATCGATGAAATGCTTCTCTGGCAAATCTGAAATCAAAACCCGTAAAACTGCCAGTCTCATTCACTTGAATCCTCCTTTTGTTTTTATTAAACCTGCAGTCTCTCAAGTTTCTTCCTGCGGGACTCTCGGTTCAACATTTTAGAATTGAGGAGAAGTTAGTTAATTAGTACTTAAAAAAGGACACACTCCTTTCAACATTAAAGTGGTTGCACTCGGTTGATAAATGAGGGCCAAAGTATTCCATTATGCGTTACCCTGCTGTATTGAGTAGTTATCATGAGGGTGCCTGAGGATTTTGTGGGAAATGACATTCAGAGATAGATGTAAAGGGCAGAGAGAGTGCATGGATGTTGAAGGCCTTTCATCAATGGGAGCTGAGTGAGTACTGTATGCAAGATAGTGGTGATATATACAGCTGCAGATCATTTGTCCAAACACCTGTTGAAATTTTAAGATGTGAGACATTGAGAGCGACACATATAGTGATAATCTAGACAAAGTTGGTGTTCCCAGAGATTTTGAGTTCATAATTAAGGGCCAAGCAGCCCTCTTGTTATTGCCAAAGTTCATCCTTCTCCTACGATGACATTTACCTTCCAATGCATGAAAATAAAGCCTAACTTTGCACAAAGGTACAGTCCTATGAAAACTTCCTAAACTAACATTTTGTGCTAATAGTACTAATAGTTGTGTGACAGCAACAATCTTAAGATTAAAAACTTAAAAATTCATAACGAATCTGTCATACATACTACAACTTTGCAACTTTCACCAGCCCCAACTTAGCCAAAATGTTCAAGTGCTTGGCCGTCGTGTGAATTACGAAGTCCATCACTTTGTTTTCTTTGCAAAAACCGTAAAACTTTTGCACAATAGATGCCGGACTTGCTACAGAGCATCTTGAGACTGACCTACAAAAAAAAACAAAAAACAAAAAAAACATCTGTTCAGATTTTTGGAATATTAAAAATTAACCCATAGTGTGACAAAATGTTTTAAGTAAATTCCCACTGTTCATGAAAAAAAGGATAAACTTTTGATGCCATGGTAGAGGTAGTGTTGTATATTTCAGAATCTTAGTATCTCAGTTACTCTCAGTATCTCAAAAACTGAATTTGTGATAATATTGAATTACATCCTTATGTAAACCGTTGCAGTCAATGGAGATAAGAGCATCTTTAAACATTAGTTTGTCACTATCTGAGCAATTCTATGGTGCCTACTGAGCATTGTGTTTTGTGAATAAGAAACACATGATTTCTGAGACATATTTTAAGTTTAAGATGTTTTAAATAGTTCTGGTCCAAGTAGATCTGTTGACCCCCCCCTCTCACCTGTTTCTCATTTGCGTCCTTCATCTGCCTCCTCTAAGCACCCTGACTCACCACTGCAAATTAGCTATAATAATTATTGCTTTGCCCTGCAAGTTCATGGTGCTGTTAATATAGCGCCTATTTCTAATACATCAGCAAAAATCTGACATTGGCATCCACAGGAAGAAAATAAATTTATAGCCAGCAGTGGGAAGTTGCACTTGTCCAGCATGTCCAAAACTGCACAGAAAAAGGAGAAAAGGGAGTTTAGAAAAATAAAAATGACAGAGTGTTGAGTAACTCTGTTTAATTCAAGTCTGAGAGACTGAGCCTACTTTTATTATTTCTTGAGAACAAATGTCCTCGATAACTCAGTTCTTTTCCATCCCTATAATGTAATTTCCATCTCAGCAAAAACAAAGCTGACATGATAAAAATTTCTCCGGTCTATCTCCCGCTGAGGAATAAGGTAGAATAGATTTTCTTTGGCATTTCTCTCAGTGTTAGATGTGTTCAAGTAGCATCTCACAGTATACATTACACTGAATAATGTAGGAGAAAAGACGAGTAAACAACTGTCAATTTAATCACTCCTTCAGCAATGAGTTAAGGTTTCAGACATGTGGTTTTACATAAAACATACACACTTAAGTAGTTAGCAATTTGATTAATTTAATCAACAGTTGTATAAATGCTATAGAAAGTAAACTGTTTGGTGTGTAGCTGGTGGGCAGGCAATCAGCACTTCTTAAAAACGCTTAATGCTGCAATTCTTGTCCCTGTAATAATTGCACGTTGGGAAAACATTAAAGAAAATGGCAGAGGATCACAGCACCGTTCAGCTGAAATTGATTCACCCTGTTTCCCCTCATTAGTGGGAGCCAATCACCCAAAAATCATGATTAAGATACACTGGAAATGAGAAGCTTGAAGTCCTGGGGCCAGGGGTAGGTAACTTGTTATGAGGGAGGGAGGTCTACCGGATTAATTTTCTTAGGCAAGTTTTGACAGCTCGGCAGAAAGTCGACTCCAAAACAAACTCAAAGGAGCAGCCCTCGATAAAGTATTCCAAGTCATGTTTATTTGTACGGGCCAATATAAAATATGACTGGAGGATTTAGAGGCCCGAAACATGAACCCAGCTCAAGGTTTCCAAGACAACAGATAATTACAACAGGGGGGTAATTACAAAGAAAAACAAAAAATTGGATTATCTTCCAACAGGATTATAACAAGACAAGAGGATTATAACAGGTCTAATGTACTAAATCCAATAAAGTTACAAATATGTCTTGTAAAGGGAGTGATGTTTACTGTTCATATTGCAAGAGGTATAGTTCATTTTTGGCAAAAGCTATTTAGAAAATAGAAAGAAATATGTGCAAATAAATGACACTGTGTCAAGAGTTAGAAAGCTCATTTGTGGTGTACCCCAGGGATCAGTGATTGGGCCAAAACTTTTCATACTATACATAAACAATATTTGAACTGATGCTGCATTACCCCTGCAAAAGTTTAAAAGAACTTTTGTATGATCTTGCAAGGGACTTTCTTAAAATTTGATGATCAACAAATTGTCTCTCTATATTAAGAAAACTACAGTAATGGTTTTTGGAAATCACAAAGAAATCAAAATCAAATCAAAAAATCTGTGATACTGAGGTTGAAATTAAGTTTTTGAGATGGCGTTTTAAGGGGATGTGACTGACCATAAATGAACATGGAAACAACATATTGCATTTAAAAGTTAAATTTTCAAAGGCAGTGGCACTCCTGCATAAATCTAGGGATACAAACTGAACTATAAGGCCTTTATATGATTTACTGTTCCTTTTATGTCTCATGGTGTGGAATTTGAAAAGATTACAAATTCTATAGCCATACATATTATTAATAAGTTTGGTTACTATGATCACAACGATGAAAATATTTTATTTAAATCCCAAACTATTTTATGAATTTATATTTTAAAAAATAATGCAAAGAATGTTTTTGCAGGAGAACAAATATGATATGAGAGGTTTTGTAAGTTCACCATACCAAAAGCTAAAAAAAAAGACATTAAAGGAGATGCTGTTGTTCTGTTTATGGGGTTATACTGTGAAACAATTCCAATATAAACTTAAAAATGTATAATTTACTGTTGGATTTCAAAAGAATGGTTTACAACACTATTTTTGAGGATTACAAGTCAATGATTTCCATTAGTCTTGGAAGGCAGCTTAAATTGTTAAGAATGTAGGAAACAAGAATATAGATAAGATATAAGATAATATAAGATATATAAGATTTTGCTTCTGTCTGAGCCTTTTCAGTCACCACTGAATACACAGACTGTTGATTTTGTTTATACAGTTTGTATAAACTGTATAAATATTATGTGTAATGACACATTATGTGTGATGACCAAATAAAAAACTGTACTTTGCTCCAGGTGCAGGTAGGAGGAGGAGAGGTTGGAGCAGTTGTGGAGGGTGTGTTAAATGGATGAGGTCATGTAATAATCTCCATTAAAAATAAAGTTTTGCAGAGATCTTGAACCCCTTTCTTCCCTCTAGGCTCTAAAGCATGAGTTTCCTGATAAGAAAACACCATCATGCGGGTAGAAGCACAGATCCACAACGCAACATGCTGGAAGTGGTAGATAAGAGACGTGGGACACACAGATTGTGCCGGGCTGGCTCCGACCCATCTTACTTCCTGAGGGGCAGCACTGTGCCTGCACTGGGCAGATGTCAGGCGCTGTGTGTAGAGAGTACAAGCTTGCCAGTACGTCTCAAAACCTGCAGCGTCCTGACCTACACGGAGAAGCTACACATAGTCAGAATTCATCAGTTTTGAGACATTTGAAAAAGAGGGTTGCTCAAAATAACAAGCAGAGACTTTGAGACTCCTAGGCTTTCTAAATAGCTCATTCTTCATGGTACATTAGCGCTCTTACAGCATCAAAATGACAAAGGGGACAGATTATGTATATGTGCTTTAAATACACCACAGTGAATTGCACTGTATATCAAGAGCAGCTCTTGAGGAATTTTGTACTGGAGATTTTCAACCTAATAAAATTTCATTATATATGTAATTTTTTATAACCTGAATCTTGTTTCATTCCTTTTAAATCGATCTGTTACTCATTTTGGTTATGACAACATTTTTCACTGGATTTATGACAGACATTTGGAGACACATTGGCTGGATGCACTTTCATTCAATGCACTTCGGAAGCAACTCCTGTGGAAGAAGCAATAGTAGCAGTCAGACTTTAAACTATGAGCCCTTATTTAAAATTAAAAACTGAGGTGACAAAAACTCAAAGGGCAGCAGCTGCTGTGAGTACAATAGGCCTGGGTTTTTTAAATGAATGGCACTTAAGAAATATTCTGCAAAGACCACAAGGTAGCTGCACTGGAGCTTTCAAACATGGACAACATGGAGAAATCCTTACAAGTGAACTGGTAGAAACGAAATCTCCGAAGCACTGTGACCTTGACCATGGATCTTGGACTACCAGATTCTCATTAGTTCATTCTTGAGTCCAAATGGACTTTTGTGCCAAAGTTGAGGAAACTTCCTCAAGTTTTTCTTGAGATATTGCATTCACAAGAATGAGACAAATGCAAGGTCCTGGTGATCTTGACCTTTGACCATCAAAATCACCAAAATCTTGTCAGCTTATCCTAGAGTCAACTCAAACGTTTAAGCCACATTTAAAGAAACTCCTTCCAGGTGTTCTTGAGATATCGCGTTCACAAGAATGTGCCAGACAGACAGTAAGACAACCCAAAAAACATAATACCTCCAGTATGTGCTTTTGCTGATGTGGAGGCATAAAAAGGACAAAGTTGTTTCCAAGACTTGATTTAGAATATTACAAGCAGTTCTTAAAATATATCTATAATCCAATGACAATTTAGCCATCCGAGGGAGATAGATATGAAGAGTTTGATAAAAAAGTATGCAGGGCTCTTGAAAAAGAAATGGACTTTCAGTCATCAGATTACAGAAGAAGGTAATGGAGCTGGAGCCAAAGATGAATGAGGCAAAGGAGGAGATGACACATGAAGGACCTGTGGGTCAGAAGAGAGACCCCAAGGAATGGATCCCCTGTCCCCCTGAGAGATGCGCACGAGCAGGCACCGCGCTCTGGTAACTCATGTCATATTCCAGCCTGTCTTTACTGTCATGGTCACAGTCTCAAAGGAGGCCACAATCAAGGTGTGAGACTATGAGGCCAGGGACTTTGAGCAAACCCTGGAGGGCCACACAGACTCCTTGCAGGACAGTTCCTTTGATCAGACAGGAAAGCTGATGGATTCATGTTCAGCTGGCATGAGTGTCAAACTTTGGGACTTGCAGGGGTTTAAGCACATCTGAAGAGTGCATGTCAACGGTCACAATTTGTTGTCCGTCGCCATCATGCGAAATGATGACCATGTTGTGTAATAATCACACAAACCATTGGGTGACATCACAATGTCAATTATTTTGTACAGTCGATAGCCACAAAGCATGGAATCTGGTACAGAATTGAGATATCAAAATCTGTTTTGTGATTTGGCCTGGTAGGTACTGATAGTATGGGAACCAGGTCCATAAAGGCACGGGATTTCAGTAACCGACCCTACTAAATGGACCTTCTGGTGGTGTTCGATACACTGTGCAGTTACGGCACTCATATGTGAGCATGTGTATGCTCAACAGCCATTTTCCATGTACAGCAATTATCTGCATGCATTACTCCATATAAATCTAAAATCCTACAGACATATATTATAAACATGCACCATATCCAAGACGTGGTCTGGGAGGAAACTCATGCATCAGAAACATGCTACGTCTATTGACTGACACATTTTTTTTATTTTTTATTACTGTATTGGGGTTTCAAATAATTTTTGTTTACTTTTATTTGTCCGTGTCCCCAGAGCCCAGCAATAAAGCCGTTGAGTAAAATATTCCCAGAAAGATTGCAAAAACTTCTAAAATGAGATCCTGGAGGTGAAAAACTATATTTTCATCACCTTGGTTGGAGCTGCGAGGCAGGCGTCCCTCAGTGTATATGCACATAGGGAGGAGAAAATTGAGTTGGACATGTAATGAATAAAAGAAGGACTGAATAAATCTACTGAAAAGCTGAGGAATATAAGAGCTGCAAACACTGTTTGCGCTCATGTCATAGACAGCATCTTAGGAGATTTGAAACTTTGCCAGCAACACACACACACACACACACACACACACACACACTCACACATACACTAAAGAGAATTTCAATGCAGCACAACTCTACTTTATCATCTTTTGTGTGCTTTAGAAGAAAAGTGAACTTAAAGCAGCTTTAATGTACAACCTGACCCAGTTCAAACACTAACTGATATTCCATGTCAACTTCAGTCAAGCTAAGTTGAACTGTGGCTCCATGCAAACGAAGCAGAATTAATCAGTTTCTCACCCCTGTGTGCACACAGCAAGACCATTCGCTGACAAGCAAATCCAACAAGGGGATTTGTATTATTGATAAAACATTACCAGCGCACCTTCTTGGAATAAATATAGAAGCACTCAACATCTCCGGTGCTGCTGAGCCAGGCTTACTGCGCACAATAAAACGTTTTTTTTTTTTACTTCAAAGTGTGTAAGTGATTTCTATTGTTTTCTCATGTGGTTTAAGGGTTTCCACTGACAACACATACCCCCAGCTGAGCATTACACTCAAAGCTGAGGAGAGCTTTTCTCCCTTTGTCATAGTGTTGACACTTACTCTGGCAGCTACCTGAGCAGTCGAACCAGCAGACGAGGCTTTCAAGTCACAGTAGTTCTGGTGCAAAAACAAGCGTTTGTAAATGTTTCAACTGGCAGGTATTGCAAGTAAATGGTGAGATTGATAAAGAGTGGTTTCTGTGTGTCAGTGACCCTATGGCTGCCAGTTTACCCATGTGGACATAATAAACATTCTTAGCCAGTAATGTTGTTTAATGTTATCCCTTGGGACCCATAGCTGTTTTTTAGAGTTGGTTCTCAATTTTTTTAAATTTATTTTTTCCCCAAAATATGTTGTGTTAGATGTTATATGGTGACAATTACTGAAAAATTCATGTATTCTGAAAATTTGAATCTGAAAATTAAGCATTAAAGTCTCAAGTCTGAAAACTTTATTTTAAAAAGCCCTAAAATGTAAATGTATCTTTACATACTGGCTATGTATCTTGACCTTTGATCACCAAATTCTAAACATTCTGGAGTCCAAGTGGACATTTGTGCCAACTTAATTCCCTAAAGGCTATTTTGAGATATCGTGTTCACAAAATGGGACTCAGGGTCGACGTGACCTATGTATGACCTTTAACCCCTAAATTCTAATCAGTTCCTCCTTGACTCAAAGTGGATGTTTGTACCAAATTTGAAGAAATTCCCTCAAGGTGTTCTTGAGATATCACATTCAGGAGAATGTGACAGATGCAAAGTCAAGGTGACCTTGATCGCTGACCTTTATCCACCAAAATCTGATCAGTTTATCCTCGAGTCCAAGTTGGCGTTTGGACCAAATTCGAAAAAAAATCTTTAAAGGCATTCTTGAGCTATTGCATTCACAAAAAGCTGACAGAGGAGGTCACAATGACCTTGATTTGACCAAGGATCTTCACCTTAACCTTCATCATTGAGTCTAAGTGAACATTTGTTGCCATGGCTGTCACTGACATGGAGGCATAAAAAATTTAAATAAGCTATTGCACAAATTTAACACTTTAACATTTTGAGAGAGATGTTTATTCTCTTTCTCTCTGATAAGAGTTTTTATGTTTTCCTTTGACAAAATAATACTATGAAGAAAATAGGATCTCATTTTGCACTATTTAGAAAAAAGCAATTCCCCAGAATGACAAAACATTATCGGGTCATCATCTTTATGAGTCAATACAGCATCTACTGTCACCGCAGACATTGCAACCTAAGATAACTTCAATGTCTACGGTAATATCCTACATAATTGAGAATTTGGGTACATTTTTTGAAACCTAAAAATAAGGCTATTGTCTTCCGGTGATCCTTGGGGACCTCCGTGCTGTGCAGCGAACACTGCCGCCTTAGCACACAGAGCTTCAGAGAGCCGGGGATGTGTGCTCGTGGGCGGGTGACTCTCAGTGGTTTTTGTGATATAAGAGAAACTTTCAAAATAAGTTAAGTCACGCAACACTACTTTTTCTATGATTTCAGCACATTTGTAATTTACAGCATAGCATTATCAGGGAAAATAATAACAGTGAGTTGACTGTGTCCTTTTAATTTTTTTAAGACTCATTGCAGCTACAGCTAAGTGCATATATCCAGTGTATATTCAGAGCACAGAAACGTGACTGACTGCTGATTGGTTTAGGATATGGTTATTCTGTCTGATTATGAGGCTAATGAAATCCATCCATAATGTTATTCTCCATGTAGGTGCTAACAGCTGAAGGCTCAGGCCTCTGTTGAGCTCCAGCTGGATTTTGAGACTTTAGCTGAGGCATTTTTGGGCTCCCAAAGTTTCTTGAGTGAGCCCAGTTCTTATTCAGAAGACTGGCTGTAAGAAGTTTTAGTCCTCTTTTTGGTGCTTGCAAAGAAAACGTGAACATGCATTTATCTGGAGTAGATTAGATGACCATGATGTCATCCCCGCTGCTCTTTTTTTTTTTAAGAGTGGGTGATGAGTTTATTCAGAATGCCACAGGCAGAGTTTAACAAAAAGGAAAAGTATATATTTCAGGATGTCAAACCTGGCTTCGGATGACTGCATTAGCTGCCAGGTAATTTTAGAATTAATTACTAAATTGGACCCAAAATGTTCCAAAAAGCCCTGCATGGCCTTGCATCACAGTAACAAAGAACCATTGATAGAAACACTAACCCCTTTGACCTTGTGGTACAGGACTGTTGGATGCTGCTTTTATCTTTTATGATCCTTGTTATTGGTATACTCTTCTAGATTTGATGTGTATGATATTCATTAAATGTGTGTAAATGGGCTCAAATTTAGTGTACAAAATTAGTGTAAAATCAACTAAAGCAGAACAAAACTTAACATTTTCTTTATTCTTCAAAACATTCCATTAACTTTGTTTTCTGCTGGATGTGCTATTTCATTCCGTTTGGTTGTTTTAATTAGCACAAAATAAAAAAAAATGCACGAGCACAGGATGTTCTTTTCTTTGCTTTTCTGTGCAGTGGTTTCCTTTAAACTAAATGTAGATAAAGATGTTCTTTTTAACTAAACAGATTGAAAGCAGCACACTTAGGCTGCTGCTAGACTTTGTCTGCTTTTTAGTCAAAATCTCTCTTTCCCCACACGTCTCCTGGGGCCCAGTTGCCAATCCGGCACCACAGGGGTTCTACTCTGGTCATCCCCGCTTCCTGGCTGTGTAGCTAGTGTCCCGAAAAATACTCTCATCTAAACTCAGAGTATTCCTTTGCAGCACTCAGTCCCAGCCTTACATTTGTGATGTTATACTCACTACAGGTTTGTTCTGACAACCCCAACACCAAAAAAGATAGGATGCTGTGTAAAACATCATTAATATAAAGAATGCAATGACTTGCAATGCTTATTTGAACTGTATTCAGTTGAATACACTACAAAGACAATATTTTCAATGTTTAAACCGATAAACTTGTTGGTGTTTTTTCATAAATATACAGACTGCAACACGTTATAAAAAAGGTTGGAACAGGAGCAACAAAAGATTGTGAAAGTTGTGGGATACTTCAAAAAAGCACCTGTTTGGAACAGGGAAACAGGTTTTTGGTGCAGATGATAGTTTCGTGATTGGGTATGAAAGGCGCATTCTTGAAAGGCTCAGCTGTTTATGAACAAAGATGGTCACTGTGAAAACTATGAAG
Organism: Plectropomus leopardus; assembly: GCF_008729295.1. NCBI lineage: Eukaryota > Metazoa > Chordata > Actinopteri > Perciformes > Serranidae > Plectropomus > Plectropomus leopardus. The sequence goes on from NC_056472.1 coordinate 6,084,863, forward strand.
GCAAACAGTTCAGCAGTTTGAGAGCAGCTTTTCTCTACACACAACTGCAAGAATTTTTTAAAACTTTTTTAAGTTCTATCATTTTTTGAAATGATAAAAATGTAGGGATTTTTATCATTTACAATCCACAACATCATCAAAAGATTCAGAGAATCCAGTGGAATCTCTGCACATTAGGAGCAAGACTGGCAACGAATACTGAATGAATGCCTGTGACCTTTGACCCCTCAGGCAAAATTGCATTAAATCCCAACATGACTTTATAAAGCAGAGGTTCTCAAACTTAATATTCGAAGGTCCAAATTTAGTTTCTATTCAAGGCTAAAGGTCCGGAACGATTAGTGATAAGCAAATGACTTTTATTAAACTTGCTTTTATAACTGAATTTTCTCTGACATCTCCTGTATCTCTTTTCCCTCAAACAGAGACTCAATTACCTCATTTAAACACTGCCATCAGAAAAGGATTATTTTTTCGAAGACAGGCTTCAGTAGCTCTCTCTTACTGTGTCATTTCACAAACAACTTGTTTGATGATTTATAGGAAGATTTTAACTGTCGAAGTTTGGTTGTCCTCACCTCTGTATTCTGAGGATGTTGCTTTTCAAAATGTCTTTGCTTTGTGTCAGAGTGGCGTTTAACATTTCCACTCTTTACAACTCCAACTGTGCAAATCAAGCACATGGGCTTTGTGCTGGATCTCTGTCCACTCGTCTTAAAAAAACTCTGGTGTCTTGGTCAGCTTTTCTTTTCTTTCCACATTCGGAAAGTGACATCCTCAACGCATTGGCCATGTAATTCACACTGACAGAAAACGCTGAAGTCTCACTTTCTCGTGACTGCAGAACAAAATGTGAATATCCGTAAGCCGTTCACTAAATTGCTAATTTTGAACAGACGCCTGTTTGCCGACCCTTGAACTGTGATATGTGATGACTTTAATCTTGGGCAGGGATTTTTGAAATGATCTCCAAAGAGACTATATTGTACAAAACCAATAATTTATTAATAGTCGGAACCATTACATAACACTGTATTATTGCATTCCTTTCACAAGGTGTGGGCTGGGTCCAGATTGCCGTCTGGTCCCGATCTGGACCAGAGTCCAGACTTTGAGAACATCTGGTATAAAGGATACTCTTACATGGGCTCAGGAATACTTTGGAAAACTACTTTCATTAAACAATGCACCTGTTTGTCTGTGTCTGTCAGCTGCATGTACAAATGAAGGTTGAGACTCTACCATGCAAAGTGAAAGCCATATTTCAACAACACAAACAGTGCCCAGTAGTGCCTACTTTTCCGGGCCAGTACACATCTGGCCTGACACAAAGTTGAAAAGAGGGCTGTCGTCTGACAAGTCCACAATTTACACTGTTATTGGAAATCATGGGCTAAAGAGGAAAAGGATGATCTATATCCAGGCTGAAGAGGAAAAGGACAATCTATATTGTTACCAACTCAAAGTTCAAAACCCAACATCCAGAATGGTATTAGGGTGCATTAATGTCCATGGCATTATAGGTAACTTTCACATCTGTGAAGGCACCATGAGTGTACACACACATTTTGGAGCAACATACGCTGCCATCAAGACAATGTCTTGTTGCTGCTTATTTCAGCAAGACAACGACAAATTCCATTCTGCACATGTTAAAAAAGTGTGGCATTGCAGTTAAAGAGCAGGTACTTAAGTGGCTTGGCCTGTCTCTCTGATCTGTCTCCCTGACCTGAGTCTGAACTTGGTCAACTAAAGTCTCATATCAAGCAAGAGTAGGAAAGAATTTTCAAAACTTTAAAAATGAGTGTCCTCAGTTCCCAAATGCTTACAGAGAAAAGGAAAAGTAATGTAACACAATGATAAGCATGCCCCTCTCCCACCTTTTTTTGGTACATGATGCAGGCATCAAATTCAGAATGAGTGTACATTTTACAAAAAAAAACAATAAAGTTTAGCAGTTTGAACATTAAATGTCTTGTCTTGTACTGTATTAAATTGAGTACAGGTAATAAAAAAAAGACTTTAAAACAACAGCACTCTATATTTATTTATGTTTTACAAAAGGTAGCAACTTTTTGGGAAATGGAGTTATATTTTATTGGACAGATTTAACTGAAAAGAGTAATATGGTCCAGCGAGAGAGTCAGGCTTCTTTTATGGCTGCAGTGTCTAAATATTGTGCAGTATAAAAGAAGTATTTTTGATCAGTCCATTTATTTAAAACATATGCAAGGATATTGATGCCAAAGTGAGGAGTCGTACATGCTTGCTTATGCCTTTGAGGAAGCCCTCCAGGAAAAATGAAGAAATTGTTTTAAACAGCCTTCATGTTGAGGTCACCGAAGCATAGATCACTAAAGTATATATATTCCTTACTTTCTCTTCAAGAAATCAAAAATGAGTTCTTTCAACTCCAGTGATATAAACTTGTCAGAAAAGTGAGAAATACACTTGAGGGAGTTGAATCAGCAAAGTGTCACAGAGAGGCTAAGCTGCATTTTTAACACCCTCACATTATTCACTCAGAAGATATCCACTGACACTTACTGGCTCTTCTTGAGGTAAAACTAAGCCGCGCCTTTTACTCCGAATGTTCTACATCTATTCTGGGAAAAGTTGACCTTTCAATCTGTTGACCTTTGGAAGTGTCAAGGCAGCTGTGATGTGTTGACAGCCGACTTCAGCTCTGATTTTGAATTTGATGGGAACATGTTAAACAACAGGTCTAAGACACTGTGACAGGGAATCATCAGTTTTCATTAACTTTATTGCCGACTGGGGGAGAGAGCAGGGCGGTTTTAAGTGTGCCGCTCTAAAGATAGATGACAATGGGAAACTATGCTGAGCAACCCCATTACTGTAAAATACAGAGGCGACTCAAGTGTTTGGAAACTCAAAAGTGGAACGAAGGAAGATGCTAAATTGGATTACAGTCACCTGAAAACAGAGCTTGATGATGGTGACACTGCCTGGAAGTAGGAGTGGGCGATTTAACCTGAAATCCATATCACAATTCATTGTTACATTGGAAAACCATTTCTTTTTATAGTTGTCTGTACAGTCAAGATTATTTGTCCTTTCAGTGTATAAAATCTTATTACAGAACATTAAAAAGGAAATCAATGACTATAACTGCAAGTAACAGTAGTCAGTAGTTAGGGAGCCCTTTAGACATTTGTATTCTATATTAATGCTGCTGTATATATACATCTCTGGTTTGTCATTGAAGTGTGTTTTACACACAGACTGGATTCTCAAAACAGGGTGAGGAGATGGCTTAATTATATTGTAACGTCCCTAAATAAACAGGCAGTGAGACGTGGTGACTGGTTAAAAGTATTTTCAGTGACTTACTGATTACCAGTTAATGCCTAACCAATGGACAATTTACCACTGAAAGAAAAAAAAGGGTGATGACGGTCATGACCTCGGCCGAGCCCCGTGACTGCAGACTGCAGTGTAGTGTTGCAGTTACCGTCACTCCCCTATGTGATGAAACAAGGAGCAAATATAATGTCATTATAATAGGACTGTGATATGAGACTAGATATTACTTTCGATTTTGGATATCGTAATATTGTAACTGTGCCTTTTCCTGGTTTTAAAGGCTGCATTACAGTAAAGTGATTTTTCTAAACTTCTGACTGTCAGTCATTGTTAGTCACACTTCGTCATTACATCTGTATTAGTCAAGTCAAACAAGTCAATTGTATTTATAAAGCCCATTATCACAAATTACAATTTGCCTCAAATGGCTTTACAGCATACGACATCCCTCTGTCCTAAGACCCTCACATCAACTAAGGAAACCCCCCCCCACAGCATCAGCACAACAATGACCACGATCCCAGCTTAACCGCAGTCCAGAACACAGCATCAGTGCAACCATTATCGATGATTATCAAAAATCTTATTGTGTGAATTTGTGAAAGCACTAATAGTCAACCCTACAATACGGTCACAATATTAATGTCAAGGTATTTGGTCAAAAATATAATGATATTTGATTTTCTTCATATCGCCCAACCTGTTGTATACTATATCGTAACAATATTCTAAAAAGTTCAATAACATATTTGTTGCTTCCATCATGTTATTCCATCAGGGGAAGGGAGAGGTTATGGAGCTCAATTCAACACTTAAGAAAGAGACTGCTGTCGTGGTTAACTGTGGAATTTTCTGCCTTAACTTTTGTCTTTTCCATGCACTTGAGATTCTATGTGACATGACAATGATTTATGAGATGGAACAAAATTGTCGGCATTTCCTCTTAAAACTGAATTTATCTTTAGACATCTAATTTAAGTCTTTTGTGTATTTGGTTCCTTGAACTCTGAATGTGTCTAACTCGGCACCTTTTTTCCCTTAAAACCACCCTGCAAATTCTTTGTCATTTAACTCGTTTTACTCTATTCGGGGTAGACTCGGCACTAAAGTCTAATTACATTTAACTGCTAGGGTGGAACAATGCAGACTCAACTTTTCTCTGAATGACCGCACACAAAAGAACAAGCAGACTTTGACTGACAGTGATGGTAGTGTTTACGTCACTGTACGTTCAGCTGCATTAAAATGGATGGCTAGCCTTTCTTAGAGAATTTACGACATCATTTAAATTGTGCTGTTGAGACATTCACATTATCAGCCTCAGTATATTTCAGCACAGTACTACATAAAAGACATATGAAGTGAACTTCACTGGAGTGGATTCCAGTCACACAAAGAAAGGCAGACCCCATGCCAACTTTAAAGTTCAATGCATGTGTGGGCCAGTGGCCAAAACAATCTGCCAAGGGGCTATCCTTCTCTGTCAGTGTACAGAGGAGTTGTGACAGGAAAAAGCCTTGAGGGTAACTAAGCAAGCGAGACACATCTTCAGACTTCTTCCAGCTCATCTTGATTTAGTAGTTCAACTCAGAGGTCAAGATTCCACAGCTCTCTGAGGAGGAGCTCAAACTCTCTGTGGGGCAGAATCTGAGCATTTAAACCAAATGAAAAACATGTTTTCCAATGCTGAACGAGTCATTAAGCTTTGGAAACAAATGTTATCTCTTGCATATAGATTATATGTCATGCATGCAAGTATTATCTGTGTGGGTCCACCACAGCACATAATTCATTATGATATATAGTATTTATCACTCTCCAGACAGGTTTGTACAGAACATCTGTCCCACTAAAAGTGCACAGTAGCTCTGATCAGAAAGCTAAAAAAAAAAAATGTTGTGCCCTTGCACAACATGTAACCTCCCTGCTGGGCTGTTCAGGTGAGCAGCTACTTAAACGTGCTTGTCAATCAACACTTGACAACAAAAGCAGCAATATATTTTGTTTTTTGCACAAAATGTCATGGTATAATGAGAGAAATATTCAAGAAATCATCATAAAACAGGTCTGCATTTCATGAGGTGAGACACTCAGAGCCACAGCCCAGTTGTCAGAAGAACTTGAAGGGGATGGTGTGTAACCAAGGCCAGACCCCTGAAGACTACTGTTCAAGGCAAGCAAAAAACAAACCCAGTTGTGACTTTAACAATTCATTGCTGTTTTTCCAGCAAGGACAGTTCGACAAAAAGTGGTTGTTTTTTTTACAGACATTACTGCATTTATTGCAAGGATAGTAGGACGAAAAAGGGGTTGTTTTGTACAGAGACCCTGCTGCATTTCCTGCCAGGATAGTGGAACAAACTGCCACTTCTGGCATGATATCCGGTTGGGTTTTTTTTGAGAAACGATTACTGCATTTCTTGCTCAGACAGTGGCACAAAACGCGGCTATTTTTACAGAGACATTGCTACACTTCATGCTGGGACTGCTGCAGGAAACAGTTGGGGTTTTTTTGGCAAGAAACTGCTGCATTTCCAGCAGGGATTTTGCCCCCCAAACAGGGTACTTTAAGCCATGCACTAATCATAGCATTGTTAAGTTTCAGCACATCTGCTACATAACTAAAATTGTAACTAATTGGTGGTTTGCAAAAACATACTTTGCCAAAATGTTTCTGGGTATTGGGTTCAACATCAACATGACTTCTTAATATCACATTGTTGGTAGGTATGTGGTAGATGAAAAATAACTGAATGTGTTTCAAATGAATAATTTACTTTGAGTTTTAAACTACCTCCTTTTTAAAAAATGGCAATGTCAAATATAAAACCGTCTTACCTTTGTTAGTCTACTACAGTGTTGTGCTCTTTGACAGTGCTACAATACATATTCATCCCTCATCATTTAGAGACCGAGATGAATAGGCCATTGGGATTTAAAAAAGGACAGATAACGGTGACACTTTTACAAGGATGGTGCTGTCTGAATCAATGCAAAGCTTTATGAAATAAGTTTCAGGTCAATACACTCCATTGCCTTTTAAACTCAGTTACTAACACCAGACTTAGTGAGCTCCAGATTTTTCAGCTCATAGCCTCTGATGAAAGACAAGATACTGTAACTGTGCCACAGTTCATAGACTGGCTTCACCACATTTCTACACTAAATATGTCATCGCTGACCCTAAGCCCAAACAAGGGCTCCAGGGAATGTGGCCTTGCTTTGTCCCAATGTGTGGGACATAATGACTGTGCACTTCAAATACCTCAATACCTCATTATCCACTGCAGACTTGTTAATGTTTGGGGGAATATTCAGAAGAGTCTGTGTTCTGTTTAAATAAACAAAAGCAGATTTTTTTTAAAAAGAAATTAGTATGCTCTTTTGGTTCTGGCATGTGCTATTCATTTTGTGACTGTGTTGGGATTCTTATTTGGTATATTTTAAAGTGAATATATGTCAACAGCTCATATGATTAGTCAGGCTATTACATTAATTTTCCCAGCAAATATTTAGCAAATATTTCAGTTTGTTAATTTGTTAATCTGCTGCTTTTAACGTTTTATATGACAGTGAAATTAATATCTTTGTGTTTTTGGATTGTTGGTTGGGAAAAAATAAATAGAATTTGAAAACTTGGGCTTAAGAATTTTTTTTTTTTTCAGTTTTCTGGCATTTAAAGCAACTGAGAAAATAATCAGCAAATGAATTGGTAATAAAGTTTTTAGTCATTATATAATTTGGTTCACATGATAGGCAACCCCAAACAAATAAGGGTTGAAATCTGTGAATGGGACCATATCCAATGTTATCATGGATTGCAATACACTAGAATATCCACTTGTATGCCCTTCGTTAAAGAGTAAAGTTGTGCTTCACATTTATGTGTGTGAAAACAGGGATTCATACACATAAGTTCAGAATCTGACCAAATGTCTTCTCTTCTGTTCCTGAGATTTGAAGTCAAGTAATGGCCCAAAAAGTGTTTTTCCAGAATGTAATGATGTCACAGTTAAATTGATCTATGACCTTCATGATATTTTCATTATTTCATATTTTTATCCTATTAGACATTTGTGTTACATTTCCTTGTAATTAGTGTATAAATTCCTGAGTTATGGACAAAAACATGTTTTGTGAGGTCACAGTGACCCTAACATTTGACAACCAAATTCTAATCAGTTTATCTTTGTCTCACAGGGGACGTTTGTGCCATGTTTGAGGAAACTCCATCAAGGCTTTCTCAAGATATCGTGTTCACAAGAGTAAGATAAATGTAAGGTTATAGTGACCTTGAACTTTGACCACCAAATTCTAGTAAGTTCATTGTTAAGACTAACTGGACATTTGTGTCAAATTTGAAGAAGTTCCTTCAGGGTGTTGTTGGAATATTGCATTTATGAGTATGAGACAGATGAGGTCACAGTGACCTTGACATCTGAACACCAAAATCTAATCAGTTCATACTTGAGTCCAAGTAAACGTTGAGCCATATTTGAGAAAAGAAATCCCTCATGGTGTTCTTGAGTCATCAGGTTCATGAGAATAAGATGGATGCAAGGTCACAATCACCTTGACCTATGACCACCAAAATCTTATCACTTCATTGTCAATTCCAAGAGGACGTTTGTGCCAAATTTGAAAAAAATTGCCTCCGGCAATCTTGGAGGATCACATTCACAAAAATTAGACTTATGGATGCAAAGCTGTCCAGATGGACGAACGGAAAACCTGAAAACATAATGCTTCCAGCCATTAACACATGCATTAAGTTTATTATGGTGATTGGTGATAATAGCAGCACCCAAAGAGACTGCTGGGCAACCAACAATAAAAGAGACTTTGCAAAAGTGGGCTGCATACCAGCTTTAAAGAAAGCAGAACACCTTAATCAAGCACTGGCATTTTTCATGTCAAAAGATACGATGCCATTTCAAATAGTTCAACAGCCTGGCTTTTAAAGATTGTTTGTTTTTATCAAAAAGTACTCATCTGTCTGTGATGTAGTGCAAAATTTGTTTTTTAACAAAATGTAAGGTCAAGTGATTCTAAAACTGTTTGTGCAATTATAAGAGTTTTACACATACTTTGATTATTAGCGTGACAATATCATGAACTGCAAACATTTGGCCAGGATAATCATGACATTAAATTTTCATATAGTCCCATGCCTCAAACTCACCACCATTTAGGACCATTCTTTGTCTTCAGGACTAAAAGAAAACAAACCCATTTGCCTTGGACTTAGCCACAACATGTTTTGTAAACATTTTTCCAAGTTTCTGGTAGACCATGGCAACTGGAGGCTTGATGTCCCTGAAATACAGACATGTGAGTAATTTTAATCAATATTTAATAACTTGAAATGTTTCCTGACAAAATAATTCAGCAGCTCATTACTGAAAATGCATTTCTGAATTCCAGCAGCAGCACTGCAGAGAAGCATTTATCACACACAACTCATTGTTTAGGAGTGTGAAACATGCTTGTTCCTATTCGGTATTTGGCCGAAATGTAATAACAGCAAACCACAAGGTTTCTGAAGTACATTTACAGTACTGCAAAAAGCCCCTGTGAATTAGGGGTGGGGTGGTGACATCACATTTAATCAGCAGCCCAGAAATTTTTCAGGTGATTATTGTAACCAATAAACTACAGCAATAAACACAACAAAGCCATCAGTGCAAACAAACAGTACATGCGACCTGCAGAGATCAAAGTGGTTATTTTGAGGAAGCTTTACTTGGGAGACCTCGCCTGCGCCTCATCTTATCGCCAAGTAAATAAAATGGTTTGGAGCTACAAAAAGATCATATTGGATATTTTTGACTGTCTCCGACTCTGAAAAGTGTTTCATTTCCTGCACTTTATAAACACTTTATGAATAGGAGAGTAGATTAGAGGTTAGGGAGAGCTCACTTTGTATTTCACATCAGAGAGAAAGCAGGAAGAAAACAAGGCTTCTGCATTTTTAGTTTGAGGTAATGATTTCAGAAAAGGTAAAAATATACATACATTTGCAGTGTGTTTTACATAATTGATGTGTGCATCTTTCTTTATGTGAAGTACAATGAATATTGTAAAAGCTCAACAATGATGCGGTGACAAGGGTGTTAGAAATGAGGAGAGCAGCTCGTTTATTCAGGGGCTAGAAGAGGGAAGCCTGGGCTGAGCTTGTTGACTAGGCGGTGGGGTGGATGGGCACACAGGCAAAGTGATTAGCATCCATCACTGTCTGTTCCTCTCAGACAGCGAGAGGGCTGTGACAGATGAAGGAGGCACAATCAGGGGTGAAACAGCAAAGCATGGCAGAAGAAAGAAGGCTGGGGGGAAAGAGGATGAGCCGGGCCCGCTGAATGACAAAGTTGGGACATCAGCTTTTAAAGGTCAAGATAAGGATAGAAAAAAAAGCGTGCTTTGTGAAGATGACAGGGGTCTGAATACCTGTTGTTCGTGTGTGGGGAAAGCTAGACAAGGTGCATTAGTAAAACCTGAAAATTGTTCGCTGCAGGTAGAATTTTAATTTACACATTACTGTCAGTGAGGACAAACATCAGCCTGCAGGGTATTCCCACATCTTAACACAGGCTGCTATAATGCATCTTAAATTGACAGCACGACAGCATGGTCAGCAGTCATCAAAAAAATATGCCAATGCAAATGTAGGGTATTTGCACTTAAAGCAGGACTGCCTGCAGAGCATGACCATTCCCTCATATTTTGTTTTCCCCCAAGAAGTGACACTCCTTTGGTCACACTGGTGTGACTAAAGACCCTCGGCTAAGTGTATGAAATTTTGTGACTTCTAATTTTCCTCATGAGAAAGGTAGTTTCGGAGCAGTTTGGGGTTTAATGACAGTCCATTACAAAAAGAAAAAAACTGTAACAGCTCTATTATTTAGTGTTGATGCCTTTTGATTCTCTTTAGCAGACTAGTTAACCAGTGTATAATCAAACATGATCAAATCATCCTCTGGCTGCTATTCTTTAACTAAAGTTTATTTTTTCAACACATTCACAGAGATAAACCTCTGTCATCAGAATATTTCTTTCTTCACCATCTGCCATAAAGTGTATTTACTCTCATTCCAATGTGTCCAATCCAAAGTGTGTGGAGTTGCTTTACTGGGAATGTCATGCTCCCAAATGACAGTTAGTTTTCACCTCAAGCCAAGAATAAAATGACATTACATGGTTTCCACACATTCATTTATTTGTGGCAGCCCACCACTGTTAAAACATTTGCAATTACATATTGATTTTTTGATTTTGGAGCTGGAGTGTTGTTGGAATATATAACCTGTTTGGTTATTCATTGTACCACACTTTTGGAGTGCAGAGCGTACACTGTGCACAGACAGAGCAGCAGAGCACCACTTCAAGTGAAGCTTAAACTGTTCATTTTTCTGGGTCTAAAAGTTTGCAAAAGTTTTCAGCTGCTCCTCTAATCCATCGATCTGATCCGATCAGCTCTGACTAGACTGACAGATCAATTATCTACCCCATGACTTAAACACCACACACTGCCGCTGAGGAAAAAAAGGAGCTCATTAAGAGTTCCTCCTGCACAGCAGTCAGAACCAGAAAGTATGCAATGCAATATGAACTTCATCAGTTGGTCACACCAGCCCATGATTTGGTAATGTCCTTTTTTACTTGATAGCTTTAATAGCAGAAAACAAAAAAAAAGAAATGTGCACTTCTTTAGCTTTGATGCAGCCCCTCTGCCTGCACTCAGCACTCTGTAGCATCACTCAATGTTGCGCCCACAGCACTATCTGACTGGTTACATGTCACAAGTAATAGCCTCATCAACACTGAGGGCTGCTGTGCCACAGAAGGGCAGAGATGTTGCAAACTGAAACTATATCACAGTCCTCCAAAGTTGCAAAATAACCCAGGTTTTTTCGCAGGTAACATTCTCACAATAAAATAGAACTTACTCTATGTAAGATCAGCTGTATGAGTTCAAGAACTATAAGGAGAAGAAAAGAAATTGCAATAGTGCCTGGATGTTGCATGAGATGTAACCAGGTTATCATAGATTAAAAAAACGCAGTGCAGTTATGATACCTTTTATACACCAGATATATGTAATGAGTAGAGACTGCACTGGCATGAATTTGATCAAGTAAAATTTTGCATTTTGTCTGCAGCCTAAAGCCCTGAGGCATATGCTAGAAAATTAACTAGTTGATTGTTCAGCTAAATCTTGTCAAAAGGCAAATGGGTTTACAACAAAGGCAGGGTGAAAAAGAAAGGTGATTGGATTTTGCAGAAACACAGACACAACATTTGTTCATGCACAACAGCTATTCTACCAAATCACTGATTCAATATTAATATGTTATATCTCTCGAAGTGTTATCCAAACTGGTGTTGAACTTTTAACCAACCAACTACCTCCTCAACTGCCCCAACTTAACTTTTTAAAGCTCTCTGGCCGTTCCTGAAACCTACAATGCTGAATATAGTTAATGAATTACTTATGTTCTGCCACTGTCCACACTAGCTTCAAGGCTGCTGTGGTTAAACATCTTCAAGAAAACACACCTTCACCCAGAGTGAATAATTATTCAAAAATAATTGAAATTGTTGTGTCTCAGCAACCTTCAGGTGCAGGAATTTAATAGCAATCTGAACCTTTTCAATCTGCATTCAGAGCCTGTCAATCCAGCGAAACTGCACTTACTGAAGTGGTTAACGATTTCTGCTTACTATGGATTCAGATTCCACCTCGGTGCTTCGATTACTGGATTTCAGTGCGGCTTTTGACACCATAGATCACTGTGTGCTCCTGGAGCGACGAGAAAATCAATCGGGCTTCTCTGGCCTGGCTTTCGCATGGTTTAGCGTTACTTAACAGAAAGAACAGCGTACACCACATCAGAGTTTTAAATCTATCTGTAAATGTGTAATCCTGAATGTCTGTAGTGTAATTTTACTATCTTGTTCAACGTTTTCCTTATCTGTATTGAGGGTCTAAGGAGATATAGATAGAAAATATTGGCTGCTGTACAGATACTGAAACCCTGTGAGGCAAGTTTAGGATTTCTGATATTTTATATAAATAAAATTGACTTGACTATCCATCCAAGCTCACATCAAGTCTCTGAGGAGCCGCCCTCCAGGTCTGTATCTCTGTGCCTGCACAAAGAGGTAACCAAGACTGCTGTTAGAGCTGCAATTACACACTGGATTTCCTCACTGGCCTCATTTCTGGCCATACTGCCAAACAAGCTTTCCAAGCAAACACCAAACAAGCTGGTGAGCTGGACAGAGCAAAGAAACAACTGACAAAAGCCTCAAAACATTCTCAGAATTTTTTAAATTTTGACAAGATATGTTTGAATCTGTGTGCCTTGTGACGTACCGACATAGAACACGGGTTAGGTTATGCATTATGGTAAAAAGTAGACTCTAACTATATATAGCCATATTAACTGGGCTCCATGGCTGAAACTAAATGAGGGGGTTCTTGACTCAGACCTGATTTTGGCATTGTGCGTAATGACACCAATTACGTCCAATCAAAATGTTTTCAATATTTATGGTTTTTCTTTGATTTGTATTAAATTATGCGTATGAATGGATTTTCGTGATTGGTGAGTTAATTGCCACTAATGAGGTAATGGGAGGTCATGCAGATTTAGTTTGTCACAGAGACTATACTGAGTTTTTGTTACCCATTTTCATCCATGTTGGCTACTGCTCCAATGTCAAAACCTTACCTGATCATTCCAAAAATTTAGAGAGAGATTGATTAAAGACCTGGCAGAACTCCCAACTGACAGTATCCTCATACCAAATCAACCCCAACTTGTTATGATATTAGAAAACTGTTCAAGTTATTCCTGGAAAGGTAGGGGATTACTACCAAAAGTAATAATTAGAAAAGGTCGAAGTAACACCCTGAATAACACTCACTTCTGAATTCTGAACTACAGTACCTTACCTTCTGCAGCTACAGGGGTTAATATTATAGAGAAACTGTGTCTTGGCTGTCTGATGCCTCATACCTCTCTAATAAACTGTAGCTTTTCACCAGAACTTGTGACCTCAATGGTAAGGTTAACCAGCATTATTGCATACTTTCTGAAAAATTCCATTGAAAGACCACAACCAGCAACGTATAATGGCTCAATTATGCTTCCTTTACATATGAAAATAGGTACAACCATTTCAAGTTATAAATGTCCCTGTCCTCATACTTCCATGCATCCTTTATATACAGAATAGTAATTTCCAAGGAAATAACTATATAAATTTGTAGTCATTACAAGGAAAATGTGTATTCCCCATAAAAATACAGCTGCATCCATATAAATATGTGTTAATTATTTATTTAATTGGAATAGGTTTACAAGAAGTAGGCCTATAAAACATGTTAATGGGAGCAAATTTTTTTTTAAAAAATGGTTGGATGTTGTAAGTATCTCAATTATATTTTGGCTCTTGAATCACAGATTTCATCCAAAATACCCAAATAGATAGTTGTTTTTTATTTTTCTTCTAGTAATTATTTTTTACCAAAAAAAGTACGACTGACAGACTGAGAAATTGTGCAAAAGTCTGACATTGTAAGAAAGTCTTTGCTTTTGTGTGATGTCATCACAGTTTCTGTGAAGGAACCACAATAATGTCGGAAAGTGACTTACCTCAGACAGCCAAGTAAATGCCAAAGTGATAAAGAAGGTTTATGTTGTAGTCAACTTCAAGCACAGACAACAGAACAACACTGAAATCCTGACTGTGTTTTGCACAGGGAGGCCGCATTGTAATGAGCCTAAATAAATCTAATTAGTTTTAATGTGAATGATCTTTATGGAGGAAGCTTCCAGGCTGATAGTGTGGAAGAATATAAATAATGTGCTTGAGAAGGATAAGTATTTACTCCAGACTGCAGCCTTGGCAAAACATCTACAACACATAAATAGCCATTCAGGCCTGCGAGGATGAGATATGCAGTATACTCCGAGAGAGAGAACAGAGAAATCAGCCTCCCAACTAAAGTGCTAAACAATATCAATAAAACACACATAACTCCTGCCAATTCATTACCAGAAGGAGGATAATGCAGTCATGTTGTCTCGAGCAGACAAAAAAACACCAGCTGCAAAGCACTGAGGCCTGCCCCTTGAAATTAATGGGACTCATCAAGGAATAAAAGAGCCATAAAAAGCGGTCTGTTTTCGCCCACGACGACTGACTTCTTGAATTAACTAGGGACGCTTTGGACAGACGTATGCCAATGATTTCTTTGGAGGTGTTGGATCAAGAAGACATGCGCTATAAAGCCTCAGCCAAATTGGAACACCAATGCAGTCAGTGTAAGTCTGTCTCCCTGTCTGATTTGCTCAGAGCCATCAGCTCTAAACGCTGTTTGTCAGCTCCGTAAATGCTCAACATGATCTGCGATGGCACGATGAAAGGCAGATATCTGATGCCATCCTCTGCGCGGTGCTTTTCAGTAATGTGACTATAACAAGGGATGCAATGCAACACATGGAGAGGCCTGTTGTGCCAAATTGCAACATAGTTGCGATGCCCAGGCCGTATGCCCATCTGCTCCTCCATAAAACAGAAATGTCACAGTGTAATGTGCCTGTCACCTACAGTCAGTTCACCGTGCCAGCATCTGCTTTTGCATTATATTTTGATATGTAAATCAGGTCCAATGTTGAAAAATTGCAGAACATGTTCACATATTTTGATGTACATCACTTACATCATCCAGGGAGCAGATGTATAAACAATATGTAGGCACAAAAAACATGCGCACACAATATGCAAAACATAAACTGGGATCTATAAATGAGGAAATAAGGCTTGTGAATGTTGCCCAGTTCCATAATGACTGAGATTTGAGAAACAAAATCATGCATACGTGCAGCTAAATCTGACAAAAACAATGTGTATGCATATTTCTGTCTGACTTTTATGCCCCGAGAGTTAAAAGTTGGTCATGAACCTCAGACACTAAAGTTACCGTTATGGTTCTATAGACACTTAAAAAAGTACTTCACTGCTGGAAAGATGGTCTTTTCATTAGACTTTGCAGTAGAATGACGTAGGAACTTCAGAAATTGGTGCTACATGACCAGAGATTTCAAAGAAAAATGACACACTGCACAATAGGTAGAAAAAATACAACTGCGAGTCGTTTTTTTTTCTTTGCTAGTCAGTGTGCTGTGCAGTATACTACTGGGGACTAATTTGCTGTGGAGTGAGCACTCTCAACTTTCACGATACTCTTTGGTTCAGGCTGCAGCGGATGTGATGTAGCAGCACAGAGGAAGGCAGGCTTTGCACTATCAGGCTCTAAGATAACACTATCTTCTCTTTTCTGCTTAGAACTGGTCAATTTACAGCTCATAGCAACTGAATACGATACATTCTCTAGCTTTTGTTTGATATCTGGTGATGGCAAAAACTGTTGCACATCTCTTATCCAATGTTAGCGCAGCTAGCTTGTTTACTATATTGAGCGAATACTGCTGTCATATTAAACCTTCAACTGAGTCTGTTAAAACTTTAGAATATTCGTATTGAACATCCAAATCTGATTCTACCAACATAAGGCTGGATTGGGCACAGCCCTATGAGTTTTACAATTTGACCTCAGTTATTTTAGCCTCGGTTTTTACAAGGAAACATTATAGCCCCCACTTCCTGTTCACCAATTCTCATATTATAGCCAAACAGTGCACTAAAATATGTTTCTGAAGACATTTTAGGTGAGGAATAGACAAGACAAAATTGTCTTGTTTTAGAGTTTGGTCTGAGTATGAGAGAGAGAAAATACACACACACACACACACACACACACACACACACACACAAACACACACAAACAAACCTGTGAATACGGGATGTTACACTTGCTTTTTTCCGCTTTAAGCAAGTTTGCTAAGAAGTATGTAGACAAGAAAAATCATCTTTACATCTGACTATACGTCTTGTGGTTGTCTTTGTCCAGCCCCTTAGTTTAAATTGGTTTAAATTACTCACTTGGCAGTGTAATTTGTTACAGCCAGTAGCAGGTGTTTCCACTGAATGTATAAGCACTGAAGTGAAGGAGTAAAGTTAGGCTTCCTTCTTTGAGTGGATAGCTTATTCTGCACTACAGTGAGAGTACTGTAAGGCATGAGTCAGATAAGCTGCCACAGGGTCGTGATCAGGCGCTGAGCTGTAGGAATACAAATGTACCCCTAAGCCAACAATATGCATCACCCTGTGGAAGCAGACTTTTGCAATCTTTTTGACCACCAATAGGCAGAACAGGGGAGCTTAACAAATTAAAGGTCATCTCCTTTAATGTCAAGGAGTTTGCTGTCAGTATAGGAATGAAGGTGTGTCAAATGATGCACAAATGATGCACAACCGCAATCGCAAACCAATTTAGCATTCAGTCCACATGTGCTGAAAGTTACCGTCACTATCAAATTTTGATAGCTACGAGCCCTAATTGTGAGAGGCCATGTTTCTCATCCCATTACCTTATCTCTTACAAAGGCAGAAGCCACATTCATCAGGAAATTACATCGCATGGAGACTTTCATTAATCAAAATGTATAACCTTATCCATGCCTAAAGTATGCCAAGCAGTCCTCATTGACATTCGGCTGTGACCCATCCCTTCAATGACACAAAAACATGCACAAGTCGGAGGTTCTTTTTGCTAAATGTAAACACTTCATTGCATTAACAAAGGCGATCATCCGTTAAAATAACTGTCAAATGACACTATAAGAATAAAGCAAATATACAGCTGAAAGTCTGCAAATCTGTGACTAATTTCAGTTTTTCAGGGCATTCTAGCTGCAGGCACTGAATCCAGACAATAAGGGTGGGAAGGTAGGCAGAGAGAGACAGAACCAGCACCCAGCATGCAGTGCCGCACACAGAGCCAAAGATGTAGACCACATTAAATCAAATCAGCCGCTGTGATTTGCCTCAAATCAGAGGAGGTCTAGAGTCACGGTGTGAAAGCAATAATGTAATGAGGCTGATGGGAGCTTTCTTCTCATCAGCTCTCTCGCTCATTTTCCTCTGTTATTGCCCTCCCTTGTCTCAGTTGTGATTTACTTACAAGATCAATCTGACCCATCTTGGAGACAGTGAAAGACATTTCTTCCAAATGTCAATGGGCAACAGATGGCTATGAATACCAACACACCTTTTGCATTTGCTCACCTTTTCTACTCGGCCTTAGCAGCTAATGTTTAAAGATCTCTAGTAAGAGGTTAATGAAACTGACTCCAGTACTTTAAAAGAGCTGTACATGACTCAAACATTGCTGCAAAATACTGTCAACTAGGCTTGGGCAGTATCAAAGTATAACAGTATACCAAGGTAATTTAGAAATCCTGAAGGTATGTTTTTCAATAACGTCATAAATACAAGTGCTCCTCTTTCTATTAAACTCATTGTATGTAGCACACAGCAGGCACCACAGGGGCTCAGTTTTCCCCGTACACTTACACCAACATATTCCGTATACCCAAGTGAAATTTCTGAAAAGTATGAAAAATAAGATACTGCCCAAGCCCATTTTCAAATGACATGTTCAAAATACTCCTTTTAATATACTACATTAGGAGCTAAGGAGTTTAGGGCTGAAATGATGAGTCAACTTGCCGCAAGTGATGTTGCAGCATGCTGTGTTGAGCTGAACTTTTGCAAGACGCCCTGTTTTTATATATTCCTGTCGTTCGCTTTGAAAGCCCAAAAGTAGACGAGAAACGGCTGATTCAAAAAGTTGAAGTGAGGTGTCTTTAAAATACTTCCTCATTTCACAACAAATACCTAAGTAAGGTGGCAGCTGGCTCGAGGGAGATAACTAAGCAGCTGAAGTTTCTAGTAAACGGCCATAGCAGCACTGTTGGCTATAGTGTATATAATTTACAGTAAAAATCATAATATAAAAAATGTTTTCTGTTTTAAAGGTACAAAAATAGGTAGATAGCAAGAATTCGCCCATCTTTTAAGTAGTTCCCCTCCAGTATGATCTCAAGCATAGAGCTGATAAGTTTGCAATTGTTTACATCATATAACAGAAGTGATTTTTTTAAAAATATATGTTATTTTTGGAGCTTTTTGCATTTATTTGAGAGGACAGTTTAAGTTTTAAAGGGGGAGAGAGAGGGGATGACATGCAGCAAAGGGCCGACGGTGGAATCAAGCCTGCAACCATTGCGGAAAGGGCGTAGCCTCTGTACATGGGGCACCCGCTCTACCAACTGAGCTATTAGGGGCCCTGGAAGAGCATATTTGATGGATTCAGTGTGGGAAGTAAAGCTCACTTGTTTTTAGGACACCGTATCAAGCCTACATGGGGTAATTATTTTTGCCACACATAATGGCCTCAGACATTTAAATATGTCGGACCAAAACAGATATTCCTGGTCAGAAATCAATAATTACTGGATAATGGAAAACCTGAGCACAAAAGTGCTGACTTTAAAGCTGCTTTTGTGCCTGAATGAGAAACAGCGAGAGAGGGACAGAAAAGGTGGAAGGTGGACAACTGCAATATTCCTTAACACAGGAAGTAAGTTTTTAATAACTTACTTGGAGTGCTGCTTGGTCACTTATTGACCGGCCTGCCCAAAGCCCCTAAACCCACAGTTCAACCAGCAGGACCCATGGGTCAACCCACACATCACAACAACAAACATTCTTTAGTTTTGCAGCATTTCTCTTTTTTATAATATTTGTAACTTCTTATTTTGGGGTTTTGGATTGTTGAAAAAGAAGCAACTTTACAAAATTGTAATCCATTGTCACAGTCATTCTAAATATAGTGAATTATTGGGTACATACCAATAACAGAGCCTGATAGGCACCACATTTTTGAGGCTAATATGACTGTTTATATATAGGTGTCAAAAAACAGATTTATAGAGGTTTGCGTTTTGTTTTTTTTTTCGGTTGAACAAAAATAATATGCAAAGAATGATATATCTGCGATGAGCTATATCAGCCTGATTTATTGGCTAAGCTCTTAACAACATTAGCACATTTGGTACCAGTAAAAGGAATACTGCACATGGGAGTGCTTTACAAACCCAAGATGAAAACTGAAGGCAATATCGCTGCTGTTCTACCTTGGTGAGTTTAATTCTTTCTGACGTTGTGTATCATGTATGTTTCACCTTGTAAATGGAGGGTGACAAGACTAAACCCAAGCCGACCTGTATTGGCTTTAGATGTTGTGTCGAGTTTTTGTTGCGAGGCTTCAGCATGATGATGTTTACCAGCATTTTCCCTCCACCCATAGGGAACAACAAACTCTATGGAAAGTGATTTCTTGTGTGACTGGGCACAGTTCATTAATATTATTACAGTACAATCCCACGGGTTTGGCAACAAGCCACACTTACACAGAGGCCTTGTCCAAACATCTTACAAATGAAATGGCTTAGAATGTTTGTGAAGACCAACATCTTACTTAAAAAATATTAGTACTGCAGGGTTGTATGCAGTGTGTTGAAAAACATAAATAGATTACTGTTCAAGCTTATAGTAATATAACTGTGCAACAGTCTTTGATTAGGAGATGACTTTGACATTTCAAAAGCTAAATGTGTGTCATTACCAACTCTGTTAAAGCAATGAACAGAAATGTGTCCCTTTACATTACGCACAGAGAGAATATTCTTTATAAACCATATCTGGAGGCTTGGACACTTGATCAGTGGCAAAACACATCTGCACTGACTGACCTATTGTTTCCCATGGCACAGCAAGTTCTGCCGCCTACCTTTGTGTAAGCACTACCCTTGACAATTCAGTTTGCCGACCAGTGTATTTCAACTTTGACCATATTTACAGCTGACCTTTCAAAGCACCGCCAATGAGACTGAAGCTTTATATTGCACATACAGGCTCTGTGAATAGGGCAGTTCCCTCATCCTGTGTGTTTGTGGGTAAGATTTATCAGATGATAACACTGAAAACACATCATAACCTGTGCATGACATGACAGGCTGTCAAACTGCAAAGACTGAAGCAGTAAATGCTGATCCTCTATACACACACCTTAAGGCACAACTACAGGAAGTATTTTACAGAAAAGCCATTTCCATTCTGGGCTGTAATGTGGCATCCAAGGAGCAAGGCCAATAATATGGTTCATTTATCACGCTGAAAGTTTTCATTAGGGCCAGCACCTTGTTGCATTCACTTATTGGGCAGATTTATTTACCCTTGACTCATTCGGCCTTTTAAGGGAGCAGGTCCAAATGCAGTTAACACTGTGTTCAGACAGGAAAATGTCCATAATACAGGCTTGTTAAATTTTGCCTTTCTTTGCCCACTTTTCTGTTAGTGAACATGATTGTATTACATCAACCTCTACAAAACTATCCAGTCATCAGGCAGCGCTGTGATTCCAGATCAGTACAAGTTTTTAAAAAACTACAATGTAACTTTGGTAGAGAAAAGCAGAATGACTGTCTTAACAAGAGACAGCGAGTAAACGCAGCTGGTGTATTGATACTATGGGTATCGAAACTGTTTCAAATAATCAGAATTGGTATGTATTGATAAAGCAATGTTTTTAACAACACTAACTGTATTATTCGATTTACTGAAATAGAATTGGAACTACTGTCCAGTAGTATTTCATACTTTTTTTTTCAACCATCACTATCTTTTTGTGGGTCCTTTAAAATGATATATGCTGAAGAAAGTAGCAAGAAAGTGTTTTTTCAGCTCGTGCCTTGAACTTCAGCTAGATTACATTTTTTTCTTGCCTTGTGCATCTTAATATTCTTCCAGAATGACACATCGTATGAAAAAAAAAGGGAGATCCATTAGCGCTACAAAAGAGCCTCTATTTAACGGAACAATACCAGTCTCCTCCAAGAAAGAGCAGGACAAAAGAAACACGACACCAGTATGAAAAACAGGCAGTAGAATGCACACCCAGGGCTCCCTTGGCTGTCTCTTTGGCAAAAGCCAGTGATTAATTGAGATGTATAATAAATGGTGAAAGGATTAATTCAATCACTGAGATGTCGAGAACGAAGGCTGTGACATTTGTAAGAGTCAACACCTTGGCCCAGCAAGACAAAAAAATGTCAATTATCTCAGTCACTGGTGTGGTTTTGGCCTCCAAGAAGGATTTTGTTTTGACAAATACATGATGAGGATAAGAAAATTGAGCCAGTAATAAGCAGCCGTGTAATCTCCCAGCTCGCATTCGATTCCAGAGGTAACAGCGGCAATAGTCATAGTGGATGAAAAGCTGTTTGATGTTTCCGGCCGAGGATGAGGCTTTCTAGCAATCTGACAACAAACAGCTCTAGGTGGAAAGATGAACTTGTAATAGAGTTTGTTGGTGACAGTGAGGAATGGGGAGCATGGGCTGATAGTAATGATGTTATCCGTCACTGTGTGATCTTACGCTGATAGATGGAGCATCTGCTGAACCTTCTGAAGGCAGGCAGTGAGTGGTAAACATGAGTGCTGTCAACATTACAGAAGGAAAACGCAAATGTTCTTAATGAACTACTGAGATGTAGTCATTTCACAGATGTCATTTCTCAGATGTTATCAGTCAATAGAAGTGTAATCACAATCACCATATTCTGTATGATCAAAGTGTCTTTCTGATGTACTGACAGACAAGAGGCCCCCATAGCTGACTACACCCAAACATTTACATTAAGCACATGTCAAAAAGCAGCTTTATTCTTCGATGATGCAAACTTCTGCGTCAACACTTGATAATGTGTTGTTCACCTTGCATACCAAATATCCTGCAAATTTATAACGTAGACACACATACAAGTAATCTTACTTGTACTAAGTACTTTTTAATATTAGCTGGGCCTAGGGCTGTGCGATATGATGAAATGCACTGCCTGATGATAAACACATCTATCATTTCATAATTTGCCATATTTTTTTTTTTTATTTACATCATCTGATAACGCTTTGTGTCTGTCCCATAGACTGTATGTAAAGATGGACAACATGACAGTTCCCCCAAAGTGGAACTTTTCAGTCTGGATTGCCCCCTGGTGTCTGGCTGTAGTATAGGTCATAAAGCCCACTCCCCCATGTTAGTGAATGGGACATAGGCCAAACTAAACACTCAAAGTACACACCAACTACATTTTTCCCCAAACAAGGTAGTTCTCATCGCCTGATGTTTGTTCGACTAATAGTTTTCATGATAAGTTGTGCTCACATTCAGTGGCATTGCTCGAAATTGGTCCGACAGGTGTTTTGGGGGGAACTCCCCCACCATGGATACTGGGCAGACTCCAGCCCCTATTGACCTCACCAGCTCAAGATGATCCATATCTAGAATTGTTTATCTTCATTTAAGCACAGCGTCTTCCCTATTTAAGAAGTCTATGGTCCATCCATGTGGCCTTGGGGGCGTCTCCACAATGCACGGCACCATAACAAACAAACATGGAGGAGCTGATGAGTGATACTGAGCATGAGGATTCAGCACAAGAAATTTACACCAGTGTTTTGTTTTCCATCTCTCTCCTATGGCTCTCTGCCTCTAGACATACACACAAAAAGCAGGGCTTCTGCAGACCTCCAGACCGTAACTATGTATTCGCATTTTGCAACCATGGAGCACCACTATGACTTGCAGATACTGTTAATACATGAACCAGAGAGCTGTTAGTTTGTGTCCATCCAGAGTGGAGGAATCCTCATGCCACAGTTACAGTGTAA
The DNA here is from genome assembly GCF_008729295.1 of Plectropomus leopardus. NCBI lineage: Eukaryota > Metazoa > Chordata > Actinopteri > Perciformes > Serranidae > Plectropomus > Plectropomus leopardus. Next base: position 6,107,897 of record NC_056472.1, read on the forward strand.
CTTTCTGCTAACGCAAACATCCAACTGTTGACTGGACACTTCAAGTCCTCAGCCAAAACATCAACACTTCCAGCCAGAGCCAGTCTGGGTCCGTCAAAATTAAAGCTCCATGGGTTCTGCTTTGATTAATTTAATCAAAATAATACTCTATTTAACTTTATTAAGATAGTACTTTATTTAACTTTATACTCTACTTCATTGACATTATGACAGCATTTTATTCAACTTTATTATAACAGTAGTTTAAGTAACTTTATTTTATGGCAGTAGCTACTTTATTTGTAACTGTGTTTCTTTTTTTTAATTTAACAGTTTACAAAAGTTTAGAGGAGATTTGAAAATATATATATAATGTATCACAATACAGCCTAAAGATATTGAGATATTATTTTAAAGCCATATTGCCGAGCCCCAGCAAAGCCTCTTCTAAGCTGCAACCTTCAGAGCTTAAAAAAGATAAAGCCAATGTGGAAGTGCCAAAAACTGCAGCTCGTCTAATGGTCACTCAAGGCTTTCAATCACCGTAAAACCCTATGTTCCAAAAGCCCAACTTTACTGCAGAAATAAAGATGTTTTCAGGCTATATTTATTATAAAATTTGTTTATAAAATATCAAAAATTGTGCAAGTGGTGACTCTTCCTTTCGGTAAAAAAAAAAAAAAAAAAAGTAGGCTGACTAAGCTTCAGGGAAAATAAGCAGAGGGACTAAACAGCAAAGGCCACATGTTCAATGAGTGAGACTCAACTTTAAAACGTCATCTTGCACATACACTGATAGCGAGACATGTCAGGATATGTGTGATTTAGCTCAGCAGGTGATTGATTGCACTCACCACCTCCAATAACATTTCCTGGCAGCAGTCCTGCTACAGGTAACTTAAAGTCAGTGTCTGTCCACGTGTGAGCCGGTGCTCAGTGCGATGCATCTAACCCTCTGAACCTGTTTCATGTTCAGCCCACACCCCTTCTTTTTAGAGTCAGAATTTGATCAAATTTAAATGCACAGATGTCATTCACCTACTACCAGAATCACACATTTCTTTCTTATTCGTATGCAGTACTCACTCTGATGTTCACCAAGTATAAAGTCCTTAAACTTGCTAAAAAAAATCCAATTAGAATCTGAATCATAAGTGATCCTGCTGATTGTAAGATTATGATTACATTGTTTCAATACAGAGAAGTATCAGCATGACTTTCCGAGATGCTGTGTGACCAAAATTTAAAGTTATAGCAACAAAAAAAAGGAAAATCTAAGTATTTACACAATCTAAAGCATATTTATTTCACAAGAACAAGCCAAAAGTAGGAATGACGAAAAAGAAAATTAGCTTTATGTGTATGTAATTTTTTACAGCAAAGGTATTAAACTAAAATTCAAAGTGGTCCAGTCACTAAAATGTCCTCCCGGCAAAGGTCAGAACCTCTTAATCTCAGAACTGTGTCCATAGACAACCCCTATGTCAAATACAAATAAAATCAACAACATGCATTTTCATCTTGAGGTGACCTATTGCTCAGGGCTGATTCTACCCATTCTCCATTGTTGTTTACCTGGATCTAAGGACACTGACCATGATATCCTCTTAGACCATTTTGAATTCTGGCTGGGTATCAATGGAACTAATCAGCAATGGTTTACATCCTACCTAAAAGATAGCAGTTTCTGTGTAGGTACTGCTGATACCACATCAGCTGCAACAGGTGTTCACCGTGGGGTGCCCCAAGGCTCAGTGCTGGGCCCAGTTCTCTTTTCAATTTACATATTCCCTCTTGGCGACCTCACAGTATCACCTCCTATTTTTATGCAGAGAATACTCATACTTATCTATTCTGTGACCCTGCATCAACTGCCAGGGCAGTGTCAACCAGCTAAACTGCCATAATGACATCCACAAGTAGATGTCTCAAGATTTTCTGAAGCTAAAAGCTGTTACAACAGATACATTGATGATAGGTCAAGATGTGAACACCACAGTATCAAACACTCTTGACTAACTGTCCAATTCAGTAACTCAGCATTGCAGAACTCTTCATGCCATTTTTTAAAATCAAAACCACAGCTTAGACAAACATGCCAAATCAATGGTTCAATCTTTCTTTCATCATTTTAAAAATATTTTAAGGATCAGACCTTTTTTTCTTAAATCCAGAGCTCATTATCCACATCTTTATAACTAGTTGATTAGACTACTGTAACTCCTTGCTCTCTGGCATCAATAAAAAAGAAATCCCTCTCCTTTCTCTAGCTCATCCAAAACTTTGGACCACATTTAACCAATAATGGCCTCCTCACACTGGCTACCTGTTGCACTTAGAACTGATTGTAAGATATCACTGATGACTGACAATACCCTGAGAGGCATGGTGTTATATATCAGATCTCTCATTGCCCTGTGTCCCTTTCCACACCCCAAGATCCTGAGTTTCCAGTCTGAGCTCCTAGACTTTGGAATGACCTGAAGTGATCAGAGCTGCAAACTCTGCCTCATCTTTGAATCACTTTTAAAAACCTACTTTTTAGAGAATTTGCTATTTCATCTGTGTTTCATAACATTTCATTGTGCTTTAATCTCTTTTATTCATGTTTTAAAGGCCTTTCGTTTTAATTGAAAACATAATGCAACTGTGCTTTGAAAAGGTCTTATTTAAATTAGGTTTTTTGTTACTGCTGTAATAACAATAACAAGAGGAAGAAGAATTATTATCATCATCATCATTACTATTATTATTATTATTCAATTTGTGGTAGATGTACTTTATTTGAGTATTTCCATTTTCTGCTGTTTAATACTACAACTTTACTGCATTTTGGAAGCCAATATATTTACTTCACTACATTAAAGGGCTGCATCATTTGTAATTTTTTTCATATTCAAAGCTTTTATTGGGGTTTTTGAATGAAGCTTTGGATGTCAGTCATTATCAGCTCATCGCAATAAAAGAAAATTTAATATCCTTGAACAAAATCCTCAATTTGAATAAAGTGATTCATCAGAATCTGCCATTCATCTTTTCTAATAAACTTTCTTTAATGAATGTAAGGTATGGTACAGGAAAGCAACCACTTTTTTGACAGCAGTGAAAATGTTGTGTTTGAAAGGCTTAACAGTAACACGTACGGATAGAAGCAGAATATCTTGTTAGATAAAACTTGTCAGATAATACCATGTCATGAATTTTAGAAAGAATTACATATACTTTTGTTTTTCAATAAATTTTTACTTTTGAACTTAACAAAAGATTTATTGGAAAATACTAAAAGACGAAAATTATTAGTGTTATCTAATATATACGCAGGGTTCCTTCACATTTTAATGGACAAAATTTTTTATTTCCTCATATCTGGTGTTTTTTAAACATCAGATAAAATTTTATTCAAACATAATTTCAGCTCGTGGGCATAGCCTTTATGAAGACAGAGAATGCAGCGAGAAAATGGAGAAACAAAACACTGTCACACATTGACGCATATTAAAGCCACATTAAGTTGTCAGCTCGAGAAAATAAATTTTCTGAACGTTTTTCTAGAAATTCCTTGACTCTTCCGTGCTTGGAAAATGTGATTTTGAAATTCCATGACTAAACAGGTTTTCCATGAACGTGGGAACCTTGCGTATCCTTGCATATCTTTTGTTATTTTGTTATTTTTTGCTATGTTTAGAAATACTACGTCAACACAGAATAAATAGACATGCAAGAAAAAAAGCTGTGTAGCATTGAATGTTGATTTTAAATTCAACTGTAAATGTAAAGAGCAAAGCTTTAAAGTTTATACGGTAAAGCCCCACAATATTTAATACTAGGTACTTTGCAGATTCAGATTAGTAATAAAAAATATTAGGGAAATAGGAAAATCAGTCCCAGAAAGTCTGTAGTCATAAAGAATTAGGGTAAATATCTTCATGCTGTCATCTCTCTAACAACTCTCTTACTCTTGTTCCAACGCCCCAAACAGTCAATTTGACTGGCTCAATTGAGTGAAGCTCCCCTGACACTGACACTCTCTTTCAATTTATATACACACTTTTTACCATGTGTTGAAAACCTGTGGATATGAGGCAAAACAAAAGAAGAAAATAAAATAAAATGTATCCAAAAAAGGAAAATTCAAATTGTGTGTACTATAAAATAACTCCAAAAATACATCTGCATCTGCTACGTCTGCTAATGATGTCACTGACAACTGAAAAAAAAATGACATGCTAGTTAAAGTGTGTGGTTACAATGCAAAAAAGTCAAATAAAAGAAGAAGAAAAAAAGCAGAGTGCTCAAAGGGTTAAAAGTTACCCGACACCTGAGGGGCATGAGATGTATCTTGAAATATGTCATTTATCACTTACATGTACATCTGCAATTTCCTTTCAAAGTTTTGTGTCCGATGAGACCTAAATCAGTATTGTTTGTGTTTATCATTTCTGAAAAAAGACTTAATTTCAGGCCTTTTGCAGGGAGCTTTTCACAGCTTCTTTCCAGCTTTGCAACACTGCCAGTAATTCCTAATTTAGGATTACATGCACCATTCAGCTCTACAATAAATGACGAGGTGCATTATATTTAAAATACATGAGGATTTATTGCGTTTGGAGGAAGACTTGTTTACAAAAGACCATCACACTGCTGGTACATTCGTACTGCACTCGTGCTGTGGTTAATGTGCCTTGGGCACGAAACTCCAGCACAGTAAAACACAAGGTGGCAGCCGAGGCTGCTCCAGCTGAGTAAGACTTTGTCATTTAAATTACATGACCTTTATTTAACTCTGCTTGGAATCAGATCTCCATGCCCACCTTGCTCCTCTCCTGGCAATCCACTCAAAACATGAAAAACTGCTGTCCTGAATTGCAGTTTGTACAGAAGCCTCAAGGCTAACACATACTGATTCTCCCAGCATACAATGTGAGCCACTTGGGAAGCAGCTATTCAATTACCGCCACTGGTGACTGCAAAAAACAGCTCACGAGCATGTTTACTGAATGTTACACCATCAACCTGCAAAAAGGCGCACAGATTTGTGAAACAATGGTTACTGCTGACTTCAACAAGTCTCCCAACAAACCTCGATTTCACAACCACAGAAAAACGGTGACTCCTCAGCTGTGAAATGAGAACTGTGGAACAGGAACCAGAACAAGTGAGATGCTTATCCATCATCAAAGTAATGGCTGTATCCATTACTTTAGTTATTAATATCACTCAATGGCAGGCAATTTACAAAGCTATTGTCATGTTGAATCCCTGCTGGAAACAACCATGTAGGCTGAAAATCTGACAAGTGGAGATGAAAGGTAAATGTCATTTAATAGATGCTCATTTTGGAGTGTCACTCCTCTCAGTGTGAATCTGCTATCTAAAAATAACAATGCTCTCTGCATCCCAAGCCCACATATGCATACCCCTTATGGAGGATGTACACTCACAGCAAATAGGAGCAAAACTCTCAGGAGATAGTTTATTCATCTGTGTCCTAGAATAGATGTGTTTGAGGTGCAGCAACTTAACCTGAGTGTGTTTTTTCGCCTTTTTCTGCAGGCAGTGTTAGACAGTTCTTAATGTGTTCCAGTACACCTCCATCATTAACGACACAAAACGTCGCCCTAAATAAAAGAAAAACACGCCAGTTTTGGCCACAAAAGACGAGCTGTTAATATTGGCGTCAAAATGTGGAGTTATTCGCCGTGCTAGTACTTAAAAGTGACAACTACGCGGAAAGATTTTCGACCAGGACAAACTCGTCGTTAGCTCAGAGAGAGTCCACCTTGCACGGACTTGCGCAACAAAGTTTCCCGTTAGGTAAGGACTGTTAAAACGGAAACACATTTGCAGCCTACAGCGACTACGAGAACATGAGCTAACAAGTCCACAACAACAACTTCGACTTTTGATGGCTGACAACATATCGAAACGGTGAACGAGTTCGCAAACACGAAAGCTTGATCCCGGCAGTCGGGAAACTCGAGCTAACTCCAAACAGCAGTGGCGGAGTGTCAGCTCACACAGACAGACAGAGAGGGGAAACAGGACACTTACAGTGGAGAGACAAGAAGTCCGAACACGAGAAAAAAAAAAGCCCACGGTCCTCGGTGCTCCACAGCCAGAGAGCTCCACATCCAGCAGCCTCGGTCCCTCTCCTCCTCCTCCTCCTCCTCAGCTCCTCTACAGCTGCTGGATAAGTTTGCTGACGTCAACAAGCACTCAGTCTCAGCCGGCACAGCTCTTTGGTCGCAACTTGAATAATACATGGAAAAGGAGGGGAAAGACGCGACCGGAAAGAATCGGGGAGGCAGGCACCACAAAAGAGGCTCCCCTTTCACGACAATGGCTATATTCACTTGAGGGAAAAAAAGAAAAATCAAAATCTGTTCTTTTGCTGTGAAAACATGAATAAAGTGGATATGATCTCTAAATGCGAAATGATATTTTGAAACACATCAAATAGATTTCAGTGGGCTGCTACTGGCCTTGATAAAGAAAGATATGATGCTTCTAAAGAGCACATGATATCTGCTTCAGAATCTGATGACAAGGCGCATATCTGTTCCCCAGTTATGGTGTTTAATAATGGCAAGAAAGGTGTTTTTTATTTGTTTTGTTTTTTTCTTGTTTCTTTTTTCTTGTTGTTGTTGTTGTTTTTTTTTTCAGAGCATTATGATGCCACAGTAGAGTTGACTTTTGACCTTTCCAAAACTAAATGCCATAAGTTCAGCATTTTATCCAGTTAGCCATTTGCGTGAAATATCATAATTTGCTGATAACTTCTTTTGGTCAAAAATATGTTTTGAGGTCACAGTGGCCTTGACCTTTGACCACCATATTCTAGTTCATTTATACCTGAGTTCAAATGGACATTTGTGACAAATTTACAGAGAAGCCTTTAAGGTGTTCTTGAGATATCACGTTCACAAAAACAAGACATATGCAAGGTCAAAGTGACCTTGACCTTTGACCACCATATTTTACCAAGTTTATACCTGAGTTCAAGTGGATGTTTGTGCCAAATCTGAGGAAATTCCCTGAAGGTTTCTTAAAATGTTTCATTCATGGGAATAACATTGACACAATGTCACAGTGACCTTGACCCTTGACAAACAAATTCTGATCAGTGTACTTTTGAGTCCAAGTCGACGTTTGAGCCAAATTTGCAGAAATTCCCTTAGAGTGTTCTTGAAATATCAAGAACAAGAACAAGAACAAAAGGGATGAAAGGTCAAAGTGACTTTGACCTTTGACCACCAAAATCTTAAATGTTCATTGTTTAGTCCAAGTGGATGTTTGTGCCAAATCTGAAGAAATTCCCTCCAGATGTTCCTGAAATTGTGTTCACAAGAATCAGATGAACAGATGTACAGACAGATTGACAGACTAACAGAAAAACATAACAGTTGTTATATGTGCAGAAGCATAAAAATGAAAATCTCCCTCACCAAAAGCGAAGACAGTGGAACAAACAACCAGCAACGCCATGCAGCTAAACTAAATTAATCTGAATTAAACAGCAAATCTAAAATTTGTAAGACTTATCACATCAAGTGAATTTAATTCAATGACTAGGCTAGTTTTAGAGTGTGAAGTTACATCACGCCATGTGGAGCAGTGGCTGTACCTTGTTAAGTGCTCTGTCATCTTCTACCTATGTAGGCTATACAAAGTCCAGAAATGCTGGTTTTCTAAATCCGGTTAATGTGAATGGAAATAGGTATTGCCTCACAGCCAAATGACAGGTTGTAAAAAGAAACTAGTTGTTTTAACTTATGAAAGTTGGTGTTTGGGGTGCCTGAAAATTTTAAGTTGACTGATCTGAAAAGACAAATTAAGGTAATTTTGAAATGATTCAGTTTGACTTCTCAATTCAGTCAACTAAAAACATTGAGGGAGCCCATCAATCAATAAATAATACATTTAAAAATGTTTGGGGTTTTTTGGGTGTTTCTAAAATGTATGGAAATGTTAGGGAGCCCATAGTACTGTACCTAATTTTCCCAAGCTTGATACAGTTAAGCTAAATCCAACCATATAATCTAGGACGTCAAGTATAAGATCACCTTTAGCCATTTAAATAGTGAGAGCTAAAGCCCACTGCAGTGTGACAGAAAGATTATTATGATGAGTGGAGATGAAAGGAATAATTGTTGTGTCAGAATCAATGACTGTGTTGAAAGAATTCTGCAACATTTCAGATATTTTGGTCCAGTACTCAAGTCAGTGGGGACATGATCCAAGCATGTGTATCTTGGGGGTTGTGGTGGGGGTGGAGGGGTTCTCGCATCTAATACAAGCATCATCATAATTAGGGAAACATTTTTGCTGATCTTTCACTGGTGTTATGCATTTCATTGCATTAAATTAAACCATTGCTCAATGACAGAAGAGAGCACTAAGTGGAGCATATGTTCCCATTTCTTATTTCCCCTTTTGGTGCCAAGTTCCTTTTTCCATAGAGAACTTGTATGAGAGTGCCCAAATCAAATGCATTGCATATAATGGAAATTCTATTCTATTCTATTCTATTCTATTCTATTCTATTCTATTCTATTCTATGTTCCTGGTATGGTTCAATCTGTCTAAAGGAAGACATCTGTATATATGTGCCAGACAGCAATACAGGCTGCTTTCCGTGGCTCTAAAGTCCCCATGGCTTTGGGAGTTTAGCCTATTGATTTATTTTCTAGAAAAGCACATGAAATGCATGTTTCAATGTCAGATCATCTTAAAGGAACACTGTGTCTCTAACTGTGCCCTTTTGAACTTCATCACTGTTCAGCACAAGAAAGCAGTTTCTAAGGAGGTATGCATATCGTAGTGTAAAAGTAATACTATGAGAAGGAAATGTTATTTTGAAAGAGGCATGACCTTTATCTAACTTCATGAAAAAGAAAAAAAAAAAACATCAGCTCTTGAGGGCATGATGGTGGCCTGTAAATTAAACAACACCCACAATAAGCTGTCTTTATTTTTGTCTCAGCTCATTAAACCCCATTCTGCCCCTCATGCTCTCTGTGATCACTCACTGTAAATGAATACCAATTGTTAAAATCACAGTCATTCTCAGCTGCATGAATGATCAGATCATTACTTTATGACTTCATCTTTCAAAATAAATTTACACATAAGTGACAGCTGTGCTTTTTTTAATTTACTACCACGCATTACCTGCCTGTGACTTGTGAGGCTATCAATGTCGTTTTGCTCCCCGAGCACACTGAAACAATAATTCACCTAGTTAGGAAATCTCTGTTTTTAAGACTGTGAACCAAAATGGAGAGAAAAATATACATTTTAAAGGAGGCCAGCTTAATGGAGATGGAGATGTGCTATGAGTTTTGAAAACTTCAACTCTTAATGTGTGACACGAATAAAAGTTGATCAACTGGTTCATCTATCATCTATCTATCTATCTATCTATAAATAAATATCGAAAGTGATGCATAGGACATCTGTAAATGTCCACCAAAGGTCACTGAAATGGCCAGGAGCTCTTCCTAAATTCATTTTTGCTAGTGGTTGCTATTTTTATCAGTTAATGCAGCTTACATGAATACTATTTTATTAATGAACAAACTTTTGTACAAGAAAAATACCAATATTTTTAAGAAAAAAGGCCCGCTTAACAGAGTTGCACACGCATATCTATGATTTAGAGACTGAGCCAGGATTATCTTTAAACAGTTCATGGCTAGCATCTAATGGTGCAAACAGCGCAAACTGTTCATTAATTCATTCATTTTCCCTAACCACTTGTCCTCGTAAGGGTCGCAGGGGGGCTGGAGCCAATCCCAGCTGTCATCGGGCAGAAGGCGGGGTACACCCAGGACAGGTCGCCAGACTATCGCAGGGCCAACACATATAGACAGACAACCAAACACGCTCACAGTCACACCTACGGGCAATTTGGAGTCACCAATCAACCTGACATGCATGTCTTTGGGCTGGACCAACCGGGTTTTGAACCAGGGACCCTCTTGCTGTGAGGCAACAGTGCTAACCACAACGCCACCATGCCACCCTGTGTAAATTGTTATGCTTTCTAAAAACTGTCATTGCCCTTATCAGCGATAACAGACCCTCACCACTGTACGAGCACAGCGCAGAACGGTAGCGATTAGCTAGCCAGTGGGACAACTACACACAGAGGGAACCACTTGCACTTACATACATGCACAGCTGGACCATCTACCACAACAAACAACAGAGAAGCTCGGAATAGCCTACCACACACATAGAGATAGCGTAACTTCATTATATATGGAATTTGGACCCCTGCATTGGCTACCAACAAAAATTCAGACAGATAATACTAGCATAAACTAACACTAGCTTTCCAATGATGTGTTTTTTTGTATGTGGCATAGCTATAAACAGCAATGTAAAAGAAAATTTAAAAAAACGACTACATTTACTTAAATGCTGCAGATTTTCAAAACTTTGAAAAGAATGTGGGGAATAGTCAGAAGGTCTCCACTATGACATTGAAAATGAAGAGGATGTAGCTGAGTATAAGCATGGTGGATGGTACAAGCAAAGTTGCTTTCCAATTAAGTAAAAAGGCACTGTCCCCCTGTCCCAACCAACCCCGCTCTCCCCTACCCTCAATAATACTGATTTATGATTCTACATGATTGATGTGATAGGTTTGGTTGAATACTTGATAATGACAATAATCAATAATTCCAGGCCCTGAGGAAAGCAAGAAGGCAACTTTCTGCAAGCATCAGTGACACATCACATTACACTGAAATATATAAATCCATGACTTAAGAGCTCAAAGAGAATAATTCTCAAAACAAATTCCAAATAGGTCAGTCGCTGTATCCATGATGGCAGAGAGATTGGCTGTGCACTTTGAAATGTAGTCTCTTGTTTAAAGCATTTACGAGAAAATTAAGTTTATTTCATGGCAGCCGAAGTCTGGCTTAGATATTTCACAGAGGATTATAGAGCCTGATCTCAAAGGAGCTGGCAGACAGTCAGCTTCAAATGACTTCCCCCTCGTCTACACTTTGCTAAAAATGTATCAATATCACAGGAGAATCACCCCTGGTGCTGTCACAGTATTTACAGTCTCAAGCACTCTGACCAACTTCAGAGACTCTTTTGATGACATTGCAGATACAGGATGTGCCTTGGCTTCTAGACTTCAGGTTAGAGCCGACACTGTTTCCCACAATGATGGATTAAACTGTCCCCAATGATAAATAATATGAATATCTGCATTTTATTTTATAGATAACCTGCCTTCTTTAATGAGCATCCCTGTCTTGTATAGTTTTCCCTATTATATCTATAGTCTTCCTCCAGCTGCACAGTCTGGATTTAATACCAGAGATAACACAAACCAATCCCCATAGCATTTATATACTAATTTATTTTGTCAAATTTTTTTCCCTCAAAACTAAATTGCTGTTTGGATTATGATAAGTGGCAACATATTCATTGTGTGAAGCTGGGCAACAAAGGGATTTTGACTAAAGGCTGATAGTGGTTATATTCTATATTTTTCTAATTGTAAAGAAATCTCATGAAAATAACAAAATCAACAGATAAATAACTGACAAAACCAAAGCCCATTGTTCTGTGCCAAAAAAGCTTAAATTTGTCCAAAAACTAATAAAAACATATCAGTAAGACATTGTTTTTGGACTGGGTGAAATGTTGAGCCCGGCCCCTGTAGTTTATTTTGAGTGAGTCACATATCCTGCTTCCTGAAATGCTCATTAGAGCACCAAATGTGTATTTTTAACCTGCTGCTGAAAATAGTTCCCAACAAAAGATATTATTTGCTAACTGCAGTACCATGATGTTTTAATTTATTGCTGGGACTTCTTTAAAAATGTAACTATTTACTTATACTATCTGTTTTGAAAGCTCAACATCCAGTGGCACCCCAAGGGGGGGCCAGGGGGAGCCATGGCCACCCTAAAAAATTTCCTTGTCCCACATTGGCCCTCCCTGCTGAAACTTAATGGAAGCAGACATTGCTGTCTTAAAAAGGCTGTGGCAAGCTTTTGAATTTTTTTTAAATCTAGCACAAAGGTAGTTTTATTTTGTGAAACTACGCCGAGTTCACACTGCACGCAGAAGCGCCTTAAAGCACGCATATGTGCAGCGCTGCCAGCTTTCTTATCGGACCCGTGCTGGGCAATGGGGCTGTTAACACTTGACGCACAGCAGCCCCGAGCTCTGTGGCCTAGAGCTCTGTGGCCAGCTTGAAATCTGCAGCAAGCAAATTTGACAGAAAAACACAATAATAATCGTTCATGAATGATGTAAAGGCTGTATTATATATGATATAAATGATCTGATAATGATAAATAATCAAATATGTATATAATGCTTTAATTGTCAGTTGTGTCTAAACAGAGAGCCAGAAAAATGAGCGGGCACACACAGACAGACACACACTCACACACACAGTGACATTAAGCAGATAGCGTTTTTTGTGTGATTAGAACAGAGCAGAGGAGCAGAATCTCTTGCTGAGAAATGTGTTTCCGGTGTGAACGGTCAGATGACTGCTGGCTGGGTGCACTGACATATAGAGACGCTTTGATGTCCAGTGTGAACATGACTTAAGGCATCTGTTGGTACTAATCATGTCAGCATTACTTTTCAGCAAGACGACTAAATAACACCCTGTCTCATGGAAGTCGGAAATTGTTGCGAGACTGGCTAACACCTTCTAAGTTTTGATCTTTCCAGGGGATTTGTTGATGATAAGAAAAACACAACATAAGAATTTTGGACATTGCCGGCTTTATGTTTTAAGGTCAGTTTGGGGGAACTGATTTTGATGTTCATAATGTCGAAGTAAATATGCTATGTCTTCACATCACTGCTGACTTTTCCAATATTCTATCAAGATCATGAACTTTCCCTTACGCATAACTTCTTGCTTTGAGGTACTAAAGAGAGCCATAAAAATGGCATGAGCAGATATTATTCCTTTGAAACCTGAAGGAAGCTGGCTTGATTTCTTTAAAAAACATGGGAATAAGCTGATATATTCAGCAAGAACATTTTGCAACTTGGCAGATTCATTAAAACATTTCCTCTTTATGTTACTATATGTCATATTATCATGTTTAAAAAACAAAAACAAATTCAGACATCATTACATTTTTCTCAGGATGTATTTAGTAATGCTAATTAGTATTTGAAGGACGTTTCTGGGAGACTGCGTTGGATAACAAGCTTTAGTCCTTTCATCAAGATAAAGAATATGTTTTTTCTTTGATGATTAGACAGTAATCACAAAACAGCAACTGAACAACAAGATCATTGCTTTCTTTATATTAGTCACTCTTCATTACCATGGTGGAAGTATCTTTGTCTGGCTGTGAGATGAAAAATCCTTCCTTTTGTATTTCACAATATATTCTTGGATCCAATCCCTGAGGCAGGAAAATATGGTCTACAATATTAGGCAAGTAAATTAAAGATCCTGTTTATTTATAAGTGTTAAAGGTTGGTTGCACTTGTGGCCATGTAATACACTGTTTGGCTAGAAAATACCTCTGCTGCTGATTTGCAGGGCAAAGCTACAAACAGCCCCATCCACTTCCTCCTAATTTACTGCTCTCACCATCAGCCAGCTTCTGGTTCACAGTGCACGGAACAGAAAAATACGCTTTTTCAAAGAGCTCCTTGCATTAGAGACACTCTCCCCTCTGAATAATCTCAAAGCCTGCTGATTCCAATTGCACGCAGAAGTCTGCCAGATGATTGTTTTTGACATGTTTTAGTGTATAGTCAGCACCACAGGCAAATATTAAAGATTCACACCCATCTCCACCCTGCAGATTAATTCTCATATAGAAATAGACACCAAAGTGGATTTTCCACTTGCACCGAGAGTCCTGCTTCATGCAGCTTTTTTGAGATACCTCTATTTCATATTGTTATTTGCAATCCCATTCTCAGTCCATAACAGGGGATTTTTCCAGGAAAATAGGCATCATAAACAAATATATCTATTTCCATCTGGTGTGGTGAGGCTGCATATAAGGAGCAGAGCTAAAGACAGATCTACATATCAGCCATCGCTGTATTACAGCTTTGCGGGTTCCATTTCTGTCTCTGTGTAAAATGAGCATGCTTTGTTTACTGTCTCTATACTCTTTAGATCTTGAAACTTATATGCTTATTTTGAGAGACACTCTCATGGCTTCAAAGTTCCTTTTTAAGTCTTTCAAAGTATTTCACTTCTTCTGTTTTAATAGAAACGCTTCCATACACTCTAACAAATTTTCCTGTAAAATTAAGGTAAACTAAAGTTGTCACATATTGCTACTTTTCCACCGGGCTTTTGCATCTACATAAAGTATAACACTCAAGGTATCCACCTACTTCTGCAATTAACGTTCTGGGATACCGCAACCAATGCTGGGATGTCAACAAAAACACATGGTTAGGTTTAGGAAAAAACGTCCTGGTCTACAGCTCTACATTCAAACAGGGAAGCAAACACCAGCCTCCTGGATGAAAGTCCGCAGTTAGTTGGACCCATTCACCACCCATCCAGCCTGCCCTATAAGAACATTCGCTCTCTTGATATGTCAGCATTACCAGCAGCATTTCAACATGATGACACATCATAACACCCGAAAGGTAAGATAAAATAACCTTTTGTTTCACACGGGACACAAACAGCGGTCTACAAGGTGAAAGTCCTGCATTTGTTTTACTCATTCATCTACCCCAACCTCATCACTATGCAGACTTTTGCGTCTTTTTAAGCTATACCTTCATAAATACTATGGCTGGCTATGATACTAACTGACACTGGCTTTAGGTGTCAGGGTCTTATGTTGAAATCAAATCAAAGCGGTGGTACGAGTACAGAATGAGAACAGGCTGGAATGTGAGGTTTACAGTGTAAAATTTTCTCACAAACTGTAATGCACAAAAAATTTGAATATATCACACATATTTTCAAAAGGCTGCGATGAACCTTGAGTAAAGCGAGTGAATAAGCCATTTTAAGGTGCATCCTTGCCATATTTCTTCTCCTAAACCTAACCACAGTGAACTTACTTGCCTTAACCTAAAAAGACGCAACTATTTTTACATTTTTTAATCTAATCTCTATGACTTTTATTGCCTAAACCTAACCTCTGTTACTGTACATTAATTACGCAACTGTACCTTAAGGACGTAATGTCACTTATGGGGTGCTAATTGTAGGATATGATACTTACAGTTGTACGTGCATCAAGATTAGGTGTTTTAGTGTTTTGAAAAAAAACTTTTTACAACTGTTAGAATTTGGCTGCATTATTTCAGTGATTTGTTTCAGTAAAGACATAGCAAAAAAAACAGTCATGCACAATTAAGAAATGTGCTGTATTATCCCCTTAAAATATGAAAAAATACAAATGTTTGTGCAGTGTATATGTATCTTCTCCAGAGGTACACTATGTCAACTCTGCAATTTATGCACATTTCAGATTCAGCTGTCCTGTGATCTGCTGCTGCAATAATTGGATTTGAAATCCATGCAGCATTGTGAGCGAGTGGTTGTTTCAAAAGCACAGTGTTATACCCTGGATATCCAATCTCATGAGATGATGGGAGTATTGATGTCATATAAAGCGACCATTAGGGAGATGTGCTTTGGCAGTCTTTAGCCGCTTTGTGTGATGTTATTGGCAAAAAAAATGTCACCGTGATTGTATGCATTGTCATGCCTCACCCACATCAGTTACTCCCTCCTCTCTTTTCCCTCACTAGGTGTTCGGGATCCAGACAGAAGGGGTGAGCCTGAGAGCAAATCTTGATAAAAGAAGCATGAATTTGCATCTCTGAATATTCCCAGCATGGTAATTAGCAAAATATGTCTCAAAATATAAATAGATATCATTGCAAAAAAAAAAAAGTGCTCTCGCTATGATTTGAATTTACATCATGCTGCCTGCCAGAGATACCTTTGCTGTAGAGCAGGCTGCAGGTAAGGCTTCACCCTGAGGTTTAAATTTGCTGATTGGAGTTATTATTAAAATTAGAGCTGGTAATATTATTCTCCATGTGTACAGCAGGACACGTGCCGAGCCACCAACCCGGCCTGGTGGCAAGATCCTAATAGCTTCACTCGGGGAAGAAATGGCCTCTCATGAATCATTGAAGAGTTGAGAGTTACAACTCAGTGGCAGCAGCTAGATAGAACAGTGCAGAGATTTGATGGAAGTAATACACTACATCAGGGTAAATAAATCTCTACATTCAGCTAACAGGCTTCCTAAATTTGTGTCACAATCAGCCTCATTGCACAAAGTTGTAGCTGAGTGATGCAGTACTATCACGTGGTAAAGTCATCATCTTTATCAGCTATTTTCAGTTCTGTTTTTCTTCAGTGGCAGAAGACTTTCAGAAGACAAAGCTATGTAAGGCCGCCTTCTTCCAGTCTTAATTGTAGAAGTTGAATTACTTAAGGGCTGTGGGTGAGGAAAGCACAGGGACTATGCCACTCTAATGTCCACTTAATCAGTAGGACAACAGCTGAACCCACAGCAAGGTGATTCGTCACTTCAGATCTCTCATATCATTCCTCGATCTAAACCATCCTTGACCTTAAAGGAAAGGTGCACTACATTATGTAGTTCTGAATTTTAACTTCAAGGGAGCATACAATATAATGTATGAATTCACCATTCCTGAAATTAACTTATTTGTATAAATAAATCAGAGAATAAGGTTAACCACTAAATAGAATAAATCCTCACAAAAATCTTACATTATCTCAGGTGAGGGAAGTGGGGGTGCTGAGGGTAAAGAGCCCACCCTCTCTCATGGAAACTTTGTTTATATGTACATTTATGCATATGCTTTAATACACACATGGAAGTGCTTCCTAAAATGTCACCACTAGTAGCAGGAGACAGAAAACAGCATATGTGACTTACATTGTGAAACTGTCGCAGTTTAATTCAGTTAAGGCTACAACAAAACTGCTTGGTTAGGGTTAGAAAAAGATTATTAATGCCTTTAGATGCTTAAACATAACCAGACATGGTAGTCTGACTACCTCCCTGCAGGTCTGATAAGGTACATAAATGTAATGGTTTATTCTCGTTAAAGGACAAAGTTAAAGGACAAAATATGTCATTTTTAAGTGAGTGACACAACGTTTTTCTTATGGTTTGGTTAGACCTGACTGTGATTAGAGAAAGATCATGGTTTGGTTTAAAATAACGACCATGGTTTAAAAGAAACCAATGCTAACTCAGAGAAGGAAAAATAAATTAAACTGTGGTCTGCCAAATGAACCTCATCCCTCTGCAGACTTTGTGGCTTTGTTGACAGCATGTCACACATATCCTGCTTTGCTCAAGGCGCACAGTCGTCATCATTCCTACGGCCGCTAGAGGGCTGTAACACTTAAACTTAAACATATGTCATTTTGGGGAACTTGCTGACGTAACTGATGCTGGCAGTTCTCTTGGGAGGACAGTCTCATGCTGCAGGCATTATAAACAATTTGTCAAAACTGGGACCAGTTTTAGACTTTTATTTTGATTTTCCATGTTGGCAAAATGTGTGGCCTGTTATTGTATCATTTCCTGTGGCGAGGTGACAGTTGTTGCACTGGTTGTAATGTGTCTGTTGTCAATCCATCCGATCCATCCATTTTCATCCACTTATCCATCGAGGGGGTGCTGGGGCTTCAGGTTGTGCAAGGTACTCCAGGTGTGCCTCTCCCCAGCAACGTTATCCAGCTTGTCCTGGGGGATCCTGAGGCATTCCCTGACCACACAAGATATAGAATCCCTCCAGTGTTTTTGGGTTTACCACGGGGCGTCCTACCAGTTGAACGTGCCCACAAAATGGGAGGCACCCAGGAGGCATTCTGATCAAATGCCTGAACCATCTCAATTGGCCCCTATCAGCAAGAAGAAGCAGCTGTTCTTTTCTGAGCCCCGTCCGGATGTCTGAGCTCCTCAGTTTATGTCTGAGCCTAGCCACTCTCAGTAGGAAACTCATAGATGGGCCTACAAATCAATAGCTTTGCCAGTTGGATGCTGCATTTGCATGACTTCTCACGCTGTGGCCAACCACCTGCCCATCTCACGCTTCATTTTACCCTCACTTGTGAACAAGACCCTGACCCTGATACAGGAACTTCTTCGCTTGGGGCAGTAACCTTCTCTCAACCCAGAGGGGACAATCCACTGTTTTCCAGCAGAGAACCATGGACTTAGACTTGGAGGTACAAACTCTCATCCTGACTACTCGGGTGCCCCAGTGCATGTTGGAGGTCATGGTGTGATGAAGCCAACATAACTACATCATCTGCAAGGAGCAGAGATGCAATTTTGAGGTCCGCTTACTCCCACTAGCTACACCTTGAGATCCTGTCCATGAATATCACAAACAAAATCGGTGACAAGGAACTACCCTTGCAGAGGCCAATGATCACTGAAAATGTATTTGACTTAATGCTGAGTATTTGACCACAGCTCTTTGGAGATACAAGGACCAGATGGCTCTCCACAAAAAGTGTTTCAAGGGTCCCTGAATCGGACCATCCAAAGGACATGATTCCATTTCCACCATGTTCCATCTCTGATCATCTTCAGCCGCAACTCTTATGAAACAGATATAGTAGTATAGTATAGTAGCTAATTAGCAAGAGATTGCAGTCCATAAGAAAATTTGGCATTTTAATTTGAATCACTGCCACCATGCTGTAATCAGACATAGGCCATTTTAATTGTATGTTTAATTTTTATAAAATATGGTAACATGGTAATAATTCTATTAATGAATATACGTATAAATAAAATACAGCTGGGGTCTAAAGTAATTTTCAGCAACTGTTTAATATTAAATTAAACTATCAAGTTATGGTAAGAATTCAAACTCACTTTTCCCCCTTTTCCATCAACATGAAACTGGTTCCGTTTTGGTTCCTGCAACACCTTCCACTGATGACACATCCTTGATTACAATAGTTCCACTGGAAATTGGTGGAAATTAGGGTTTGCTAGATCGCACAAAGATTGAAAGAATCCTGAACCGAACTTCTTTAAGAGCCACAGCTCATTTGGTGAAAAAGGGATAATCGTGAGTTTTTCTTTTTGCCCCAGCACTTGTATCCCTCTCCAATGTGCTACTTGGGGATCCTCTTTAGGTTGAGTTCACACTACAGACAAAAGTTTGTTGAGCTTTTACCTTGGTACAAGACCACAGCTGTTAGTATCTAATCAGTCTGAGCTGCATCAGTCTGTGCTGTGCTATATTTTGATCTCAGGCTCATCTCATCAAATTTGCAACATGCAGGCTGACATCTTAGAAATGAGTTCCCCCTTACTATTAATGACACATCTCATAAATAAATAGTAAACATTCTCCCCTGTGCGGTCGTGTGAAAAAATTGCTCTTGCTTTATGTATTTGATACATGTTATGTCAGTTAATAGAAATTTACAGCCAACCCAAACCCCAGTAAAACAACAAGAAAAAGAAAGATGTGAGAATTCATTTGGAATGGAGCATGAAAGCTTTGAGCGTGATTGCAGCCTCGGGCATCTCAGACCCAGAGGGCAGATACAAGTAAATCAAATCTCCATTACAGCGCTGAAGAGCCCATGTGCTGGAGATGTTATTACCCTCATTATTGGGCTCCTTGGTGGAACACAAAAGGAGCTGGTGCTTGCAGGCCTTATTTTCTGTCTGAGGCTATAGCCAAAGACGATGTATTAGATGCGGTAAACTTGTTTAAATGGGGGACTGAAAATTGCCAACTGTCCCAAAACGAACGTAGCTGTAAAACTCTCTAAGTTCAATTTAAAATCATGAGCAAAGGTCTCACCACCATTTCAATTTAACATTGTGTCTTTAGCTTTTGTTTGAGAAGAGATTTTTTTTTTTTTTTTAAAAAGTCCCTGATCATATTTTCCAGCTTTTTATGGTAACGATATGCTTTGTTACACTAGATGACAGATTAGGTCTACACAAATGAGTCATCATCGCACATTCAGCAAGAGACATCAGTCAAATTACAAGCCCAGAGACTAATTTAGAACACCCATCCTTTTCATTTTAATCGACTGTCTTTAAAGACACTGCCAATTTGTGTTCTTGTTATCACGGGCCTGCAGGCTTCGAGAATTCCCTCCGCAAAAGTAAAAGCGTTCTCCGTCACTCAGTACGATAATCCTGGGAATAAAAGCCTGCATGTAATAAGCAAATCTTAGATCATCCCAAACATGCAATACATTTAGCGCAGAGATTATGTTGCTGAATGGGAAGCAGATTTACTCCCCACCTGTAATGGGGATGTAATGCTGGAAAGTCTGGAGGGAGCGAGAGGAGACAGACAGTTAAGTCGGAAGGCTGGCTATGAGACTTCTATATTTCATTATGTTATTTCTTCATATAAAGACAGGAAATGTATTTTGTGACCTGCAGATTATTGCATAAAGTTTTTATAGCAGTAATACCCAACTTGCAGCCCATGGGCCAAATCTGGTCCCTGATAAGGTGCTAGGTGGCCCCAAACCATTTTCGAATTTACAATAAAAACAAAGTGATTAATACTGGGTTGTTTTGGAACTTTTAGTATAAAAAAGGTGCCAGAGTGCATAAAACAGCATCAAAACAGAGCTTGTGTATTAAAAAAAGGGCCAGTGGGGGATCGCCTGTACCCCTTGACAGAGTCCTAGTTAAGCCCCTAATGTACTAAAGTCCAAGAAATATCCTAAAATCCAAGAAATGTCCTGAAATTCTAGAAATGTCCTAAAATCTTTGTAATATGCTAAAATTCTAGAAATGTCCTAAAATTATTGAAATATCCAAAAATCAAAGAAACATCCTAAAATTCTGAAAATGTCCTAAAATTTAATAAATGTCCCCAAATCCAAGTTATGTCTTAAAATCCTTGCAACACGTATGGAGCTGCTGTGACAGGCCCCTGGCCTCCTGTCCTGTCATTTCACAAAAGTGTCCCCCCAAGCAAAGCAAATTAAGTGTCCCTGCTTTATAGTGAAGTGAAGACTGTGAACATAAACTTCTCTTTTCTTAATGTTTGAGTATCACAGAGAACTCCATAGAAAATATTAGCGATTTTATAGTAGTTTAATGCCACTAAAAATGGCTCACAAAGCTGTGTCTCATACACTGCTGTCTGCATATTCCTCTTTTATTATCACATTATGATAATAGGATGTTCTTCAAATTGTATTCTGTAGATTTCAGCCATTTGGCTACCGTGCCTGCTGAATCAGGTGTTCTGGCGAGCGGTGTACCTCTGCTAAATGCGGGCAACTTGCCTTCAGTAGAGGTGGATTAGAGCAGAGGATTAGAGGAGCTCACTGTCATTTTGCTTCAGTGCATGTACCAGGTTCTGTTCTTGATCCTGACAGCAACAGCTTTGAAACCTTGCAGCTCGACGTCGCCACGTGACGCCATTCTAGTGAAGAACTAAAGCTTCCAGCTGTGACCACAACCTTTAAGAGTTTGTTTGGAGAAACCTTTTAGCATAAGCTAGTCTCTGGAGCAATGTGGAGGAAAAAAGTGAGCTAATTGCCGGGGCCTAGAATTAAAAACACAGCAGCCAGGGAACTTGCATTGTCAAGAAAAATCCATAAAATCCCTGGAATGAAAAAGCGTGCTTTGCTCCAGTGTATTCTAAGTCAGCCCCCAATTTGATGTTGCTTTTCTTGATCTTTGTCTGACATGCTTTTGCTATTGACAGATAAAATGAATCCACTAATAACTTACCTGTCAGATTAGATTAAGCCTGTTTCTCTGAAAAACTTAAACAATGGATATGGATATTAGATGCTGCAGAATGTTTAGGGGCTTTGCACAGCGCATCATAATAGTAACATCTAACATTAAAAAAAATTTCACTCCTGAAAAGAGGGCTTTTTGGGCAGAAAGACACAAATACTTATATACTTGAATACTATATACTTGAATACTTGAAATTCGTTGAACATGACCAGAGAAAACAGAGAAAAGGGCTGAGGCATTCACTTTTGCTCAAGAGGTAGAAAACCTACAACTACCAGAATGTGCTGTGCCGTACCAGACTTGGAAACTCTCCTGCTAGTGAGTGACAAAAAATCATCCATCTGACACAATGGCTGGTAACTAACTATCTTGTATTACAGGTAAATGGTAAGCAAAAAGAAACATGTTTCTGAATCTGAGAGCCAGTTTAACGTCACTACGGTCCCCTTATCAAAAAGCCTAAGGGATTTTTCCATTGGATTTTGGATTATGGCTGAAAATAAGATATGTGGCAAACAAATGTTTATGATAGTTACAGGGTTTTTTTCAGCAAGATAATCCTCAAAAATAAACCACTTTTATCATTTCTGTAGCCCAAATACAATCGCCAGAGGTTAAAAGCCAATGTCTAAAGGCTATAAACAATCTATGCTATGGTCGCACAATTTAAGGTTATCCCCACAATGAGGCTGTTAAGGCATGCTCAGTGCAGCTCAGCACAGTGTTTACAAAGATGAATATTATGTCGAAGAAAAAAGTGTGAAAGTCTCTTCAGCTGGTGTTAAATACAGACCTTATTTCAGTTATCTAACAAAAAAAACGGTTAAAAAAAAAAAACATTGACCGGATGTAGGACTCATTCCTGGGACAATGTGGACGCAGTGCCAATCCTGTGGGTGATTTTTTATGTGAAAGATAAACTTTTTAGGCTTCATGTGCCACTAGGCAACCAAAAAAAAATAAATGAATAAAACTCGGCCCCACCTCTGAGGCTGTATCCAGTTCTCATTATTCAGTTGTACATGTTCTGGATCATTGTATCCTCATACTATGGTTTGTATGATATCCTTCGAATTAGCATCCGACATTATGTCCTGAACATTAAGGTACATAATTAATATAAAATTGCAGAAGTTAACTTTCCGCAACTAAAGAGTTCACGTCTCCAGTGTCAAGAGCAAAGTCTTCTGTTATGTGACCTATTCACCAACCCAACCTGCCTCCTAACTGGACCGCTCGAGACCAGTTTCTTCTTTGATGCTGTCAGTGCACTGATCATGTGATCTCCGCCTTCCGAAATACTTTAAGTTAAGCACAAATTAATGTCTGATCATTATGCTGGATATTTGAATATTTGGTGCATTTCTTTTCATAGGAAAATCTAAAAAGAGTCTGATTATGTATCCAGACAGAGCAGCCTGTCTGGATACGTAAAGCACAGACACGATTGGTATGCTCATGCAGTTGTGGAAATGATGCTAATTATAGGAGTAAAACGGGGGTAAAATCTTTTGTACCTAACTTAAAAACATATATGAAATGCACAAGTGTATGTTAGTGTGTGTGTGTGAGTGTGTGTGTGTGTGTGTGTGTGTGTGTGTGTGTCCACACGTGTAGGTGGAGTGGGAGTTTTGCCTATTCATCTATATAGGTCTTGATTTTCCCGTCACTGGTTGCCTTCTCGTTACAGCCCGTCTCTTGTGATTTTCAGCAGTGAACTATGTTATTTCCTTTGATTCTCTGCGGTTAAACTCAGGATTCATGTTTGCTGGATAATAATTGCCATGACTACTGTCACATGCATCAAAATCAAACCTTTCTCATGAACTTGCGGAGGTTCAAGGTGGCTTTAACCACAACAAAGTCCTGGCTCATGAAGAAAGCATTTTGTAAAACCTGTCTAAATAGTTTCTTTTGGTTTTTCCCATACACATCCGTTTGGCTGCATCTGGCTGCGTACCAATTTTGCCTTTTCTTGCTTTAACATGGAAAAGATGAAAAACTTTAATATTGCTCTACCTCTATAGTGGTTTGCTATACTGTGCAGCTTTTCCATGGTATACTGCCCATTAAAGAGAATGAAGAGCTCCAGTGGGATCACCCTGAAGGGCATCATGGTTCATTGCCTTATGACAGCCTCTGAGTTTCCACAGTACTGCGCACTCTTTAAATATCCTCTTAGTGTCACCCATAGCATTACTCCCTAATGCACACAGTTATTTTAACACTGCAATGACCATGACTTTCTCAGTAAACTGAATTATCTCAACCATGATGTATAAAATGTCTTTCTGCATGGCTTGACTCCACTAACAAGGTCACATGTGGAGCCCAGTAATGACCTTGGAGATGATTTATACATATACAAAGTCACAGATCCTTCGGTCAAACGGTCAAATCTGACTTGTTTCAGCTGCCGCGGCTTGTTGCTTTCATATCGAAACCTTGCTTTGAAATAGAATTATTGAATCCATGCAGAGACATATTATTCAGCACCGTTGTCGCTGATTCATTATCCAGCTCTGCGCACCAACAGGATGTAGAGAAAGGGGAGATCAAAGGCCACAAAGAGATGACTTTTCATCTTGGTAATGGTGAGGAGCTGCTACACATTCAATGCCCGTATTTTTGTGTGTGTGTGTGTGTGCTGCTGACTCCTGCATGGTTTATTTTTGCCTTAGAAAGCCTTAAATAAAACATACGAGTGTGCAGTTTACAGTTGTAGGCAACCGTAGAATCAATGATTTAAGAAGCAACATTTAGCACTAAGGTCTAGGGTACACCACAGAGGAGGGGTTTATGTGTGTGTGTGTGTGTGTGTGTGTGTGTGTGTGTGTGTGTGTGTGCGATATATTCCATTTCTAACTTTCATACAATTTGGTGGGACTTTTCCATCAGCACATTATACATTTAGTAATGGCTGTATTTTGACAGATAATAAACAAAATATCGCCGTCTTATTCAGGGGTGGACTCAGGCTGTTTGATGAGCAGGGGGAGACAAAAATAAAAAGGCCACCAGCTGCAGGCGGTGGGGTACGAGCATGCAGAAAGTTATGATGTATTTATGGTGAAAAGTTCCAAACTGTGGTTGAGATTAAACTTGTTTATTACATGACTCAGATTTAAAGTATACAACTACTTTTCTCTAGCATGCAGGGCAGCCTATATTATACTGCATCACAGTTTTCTTTAACACGTCCTCATACCTAAAAGACAGAATAGGAAGTCTGTCAATGACTCCTCAAAAAACAAATAGCTTATGACCACTGGAGAGTACCACTGACAAGTGGTGGAAACTTTAGTTTTAGGGACAAAAACTAATTGGTGTGGTTTAGAAAAATATTATGACTTGGGTTAAAATAAGTAGGATTGTTACTAATGTAATGCAACGTAAGTATGCAACATAGGTTAACTTATGTGAGCAGGTTTAAATGAGCTGAGTATTGGACTTAGCTTCATCGTGTGATAAATGCTATGCTTGTCTGTGTCTACTGGGTGTGTAAATGCATAAAAGTGTTTGCTAGCATGTTGGCCAGAACAACTTTGTAAGTCATAACATGTCAGTGTTGTGTTCCAGCTTCTCCCCAAGGGGTCAAAGAAAAGATATCAGTGCTGCTTTAATGAAAAAAAGTGGAAGCAATGGTATGCATTTCAAGTTTGTTTATCTTTCTTTTTTTTTTATTTTTAATTTTGCATTTTGCAACTGGCAACAGACTTACGAAAAAAGGTTTGGGTAGGTTACGTATTGTTTTTTTTCTTTTACAGCAATAAACAAATTATTTCAAAAATGCACAATATATAAAGATACAAATTTGACAGTGGGATTACATGCATATATAGGCAGAAATACATCCTGACATACATCATCTACAAAAGCACAAAATTGGAAGATGACTAAATAAAAGGGGCCTCAAGGAATACCTGACACTGGCCATGTTTACTGTAATGACAAAATGTTACAGAATAATGATGAAATTTGTCGATATAGTAAAAAAAATATTGCCTCTACCTTGTGTAAATTTAAATCATGACATGCATGATGTGTGTTTTATTTGTAACAAGCTATGATTTTACTTGTCCATCTTTGGCAGATTTGAAAATTTGCATTTTTAAATGTGACCTCTGTCAAAGAGGAATACATACTTGTGAGTAGGTGTCTATATTTGTGTTTTGGCTGGTTGTATATTTCCATATGCATACTGTAAATGATTGTGAATGTGTGGATAAGAGGCTGTTTTAAGTCTTAAATCTCTCTCTCTGTGGGCGCTGACCAAATGCGTTCACCACACAAGATGGAACCCGCATGTGGAGAACACGTGGAATTGGAAATAGCCGATAAGAGAGATGAGCACATAGCGCTCCAAGTGATTCCCAATTTCACACTTCAACATTTCTCTCCTTTCAGGGCCAGGATGGGTGCAGTGGGAAAGTGAGGGGAGCTGCATATGCAACACAACAAATTCTTTGCAGTTTGAAAACACACTGTGTGTGCTGAAACTCTGCTGAAAAATATTGCACCACAATAAAAATCTGCCAAGATTCATCCTCCTACTGTCTGGCTGCTGTTTCAAGAGTGTGATGTATAAAGTGGAAGCAGTTGGTTTATTCCTCCATCATCATTGTTCTTAACAAGCTGCCCAAACCACAGGATCACAGCCAGGAAACACCACTGTAGCCATAAATTGCTTTTTGCTGTGGTGTGGGTGATGCTGCCTGCTGTTTGGCTTGTGCTCTGCAGATGAGCTGTGAGCTGTATTATCTGTGCTCTGAATGATGGTGGTTATGTAGTATTTTAATTCCTCGTTTCTGAAATATTTATGATACGTGGGTTTCTTTCCCTGGAAATGCATGTGCCCCATTTTTTAAGATTTACAGTTAAAGAATGTTTATGCAAATCCATAGATTAATTTTGGTCCATCGGCATGTAATGTCACATGGCCAGTACAGGCCAGTCAGGAACTCAACAAAATAATGAACATGAAACTCTACACATCGAGCAGACACACAGCAACATTAGCATTTATATGGAAGCACATTTCTCTCCACCTGATGAAGTCCAGTTTTCACTCTGCTTCTACAACATGGACTACATAAAAGTTGGGACACTGTGTAAAACATCAACTTAAAACACTAATCTGCAAATCCTTTTGACCTATATCCAATTAAGTACAGTACAAAAAACATATATATATATATATATATATATATATATATATATATATATATATATAATATATATATATATTTTTTTTTTATATCAACACACTGAGGAGAGGGGCATGTTTACCACTGTGTTACACCACCTTTCCTTTCCTTACACCTTACCTTTCCTTTCCTAACAACACTCAAAGTGTTTGGAAACTGAGGACACAAAATGTTAAAGTTTTGAAACTGATTTTTTTCTTATTGTTGCTTGATATATGACTACATTTTCTCAAATGTATGTACCTTTCAGCATTCAGGGTGCTACAGGTGTTCACAGATGTGCAAGTTACCATGTCATGAACCCTTACATTGAGAAATACCATCATAGATGCTAGCTTTGAACTTTGAAAAATAACAGATGGTTATTTTCCTTTTTAGCATGAAAGACACAATGACCATGATTTCCAAAAACAGTTTGAAAAGGTACAGAAAAGTAGGCAGCATTTCTGGATGTTGTTGATATATGGCTTTTATTTTGCATGGTAGTGTCTGAACTTGCATTTGTAGATGCAGCAACAAACTGTTTTATGGTTTTTCAAAATGTTCCTGAGCTCATGCAGTAATATCCTTTATAAAGTCATGGTCATTTTTAATTCAGTACCACCAGGGGGGTCAAAGGTCACAGCCATTCAGTGTTGGTTTTCTGCCTTTCTCATTACATGCAGAGATTTCTCTGGATTCTCTGAATCTTTCGATAATATTATGGATTGAAGATGTGAAATCTTAGACATAGTTTTTTAACAAAGTAACCATCCTTGCTTGTGAATGACTGAGCCTTTGGATGTTCCCCTTTCATACCCTGACATGATACTTTAATCTCTTACTAATCTACCAGTTTACCTGTAGAATATTCAAACAGGTGCTTTTGAGCATTTTCACAACTCTTTCAGTCTTGTGTTGCCCTTATACCTACAATTTTTTAGAACATGTTGCAGGTATTAGATTCAGACTGACTGCATATTTACAAAATACAATAAAGCTTAAACAGTAAATATCTTGTCTTTGTTCAATTGAATAAGGTCGAAAAGATTTGCACTTCATTGCATTTTCTTTTTATTTATGTTTTACACAGCATCCCAACTTTTTGGGAATCAGAGTTGTACCTGTGGATTGGTCTTTGCCAACTCCAGAGGGAAATATAGCTGCTAAAAGCTCCAGTGGGTTTATCAGAGCTTTTGTTATGAAAAAATTGGCTGGCTTCATCAAACTTTGTTTGATGAAAGCAGTGAGAGTGAGCCTTAACAGAAAAGTTGCAACCCTGAAACCAAAACAATGAGCCAAAAGACAATAAAATAGGCCGTGAAAATCATATGGTTATATTCACATTGACAACATATTAGCAACATTACACCTTTCACTGCAGTTTCAATGTCAACATGTCTGTAGAATATCTCACAGACAAGAAACAAATATGCACATTTTTGTTTTTTATGTGTCAAATTAAAAGCTCTTCATGGCATTTGGTGAACAAAATTGCTTCATTTTCAAACACAAGGCTTTTATTGTAAAATATTGATGCCTGCTATCAAAAGCAAACTCTTTTTAGAAAGACAGAGCTGGCAGGCAGTAGTGCCACAACTCTGTCTGTATGAACACCACCTGCGTGCAAGCTGCAGCAGTCCAGCGAGGTAGCTGTCATGCACAGGTATGTGAGGTGTAAGGTTAGAAGAAAGTTGTGTTCATGAGTCTGTCCTCAGCTATAATTAAATTTATATGTGTACGTGAATGAGTCGATGCTATGGAGTTGTATTGTTCTGGTGCGCTTGTTATGACCTGACCTGCTGGCAGTGAGCTTCATGTGTTTTCAGTCAAGCCCTGATGATTGTCCAGGTGCATCTGTAGAGTTCGGCACGTATTTGGTGGCTCATCATGCCTGCTTCATTTTACAGAAAAGCCCAACATGAACTGAAATTTTTGCACTTGTGCACTCGGTGCACTTTTGCACATTCGTTCCCTTTCTGTGCAGCTTTGAAATGTAAATAGAGGTAAATCTAGCCTCTAGTCTGAATTTCTTTTGCTCTCTGTGTGCAAGTCCTCCCTTGATGCACCATACTCTTTCCCTGACTACCTCACCAGAGAAGAAGACAAAGACTTTTTTTTTTAAAGTTGCAGCTTAACCCTTGTGAACCACCTTCAGAAATGAGAGGAAATGTAACACATTAATGACTACAAATAAAAACTTGGAACATAAAGTAGAGATTTATTTAGATTAAGTAAAACGATGAAATTTTTTTGAGTATTATCTGCATTGCAATAAATCAGCCCAGTCTCAGAGAAACATGTAAATAGACATAACTCCTAACAACATGAGGTGGGCATGATAAAGTGTTTATTTACGTGCTGGTAACACAAAAACAATGCCAACTGAGGGTCAATGAGGATCTTTTGCCATGGTGGACACATAAATTAAGTATAAATAGTGAGCTAGTTGGTATGGGGTTTGTGGATGGGTCAAACAATTATGGACTTTCAACCAGGAGACCGCTGTTTGTGTCCTGTTTCAAACCAAAACTCTATGCAGTTATGTGACTTCATGTAAGTGTGGAAACTACTTTATACTGGTACTTTTAATACACAAAACTACGAGAAGTACTTTATATCAGCACTTTCCATATACACAGAGATGTAAGTTTACAGCATTTAAGTCCTGTATATAGTTATTTTAATCCTAATCCTAAACTTTGGCAAGTATTTCCTTCCCAAAATCCAAACTGAGAACATTTCATAACATTAACCATTTAAATAACATGAATAAAACTGCGACCGTTCATACTAGACTTTGCATTGTCATTGTTTTCATGTTGCCTGCACATCATTTTCACATATTTTCTCCTACCACCATGCAATGCATTATTAAAGGTATGTGGCAACTTCCTGTATTTCTTCGATACTGTGTTAAATAAATTTGCATGTGTCTCAAGAAGAAGAAAAAAGAAAAGTCATGAAAGGGTGTTGACATGTAAAAATGAGACAACCAAATTTTCTTTTTAGCTAAAGTAGGAAAAAGATTTCATGAAAAAAGAATTCTGGCAAGTCGAGTGATGGGCCAAAACTGTTATTGAATTTGATTGCTCAGCGCTGTAGGTAGTGTGCCCTGAATGAGCATTGGCTGCTTGCTCTTGGCTTTCAACACTGGCAGAGTCACGGTATGCACAAAACAGCTTGGGCGCTTTTATCACAACACAAAATTGTTGGGGAAACACACTTGATGACACCAGATTGATGCTTTACTTAAACAGCACTTAAATAATATCTCAGAATACAAAAATGACCTTAAAAACACACTTTTTTAGTTTCCACATATGCCAAGGAAATTTCACTCAAATAAGGCTGCAGTAACAATCTGTCTTAGAAAAGGATGCATTCTTCTTGTCAGTTATGAAACTTTTTTTCTGCTCAACTGTAGAGGAAATGATGAATGGCACTGTAAGGAAAATTAATTTGTCCAGAGCCAAATCAGGAAGTAGTAGCCAGGGGGAGCATGCTGTATTGATAAGGATGTCATGGTGAGAGTGGTCTTTAAAGGGTGAATTATGGCTCATCCGTGAGAAGCGAAATTGTTTTCCAGCACATTATTTGGAGTCTCTCTCTACCCCTGCACAGTGGCAGTGCCAGTGCGCATGCTGCTGCAGGCCAATAGGAATTCATTACTTAGCTTAGCCATTGATTTTCCCCCTGCCTAGAAAGATGCGCCAGAGAAAATATGAACAGCTTTCAAGATAAATTGCCAGCATTCAGAGGGAACTTGAAGGACATTTTATCATGACAATGCTGTGCTCAGAGGCAAATAGAGTTGGCTCTCGCAAACACTGCTGGCCTTAATATGCTGCACTTTTGGTCTTTGCTTATTTCAAAAGAAGCTGAGAGCAAATGTTGTTTTGAGTGCATTAAGAATCATGGGATTTCTTTTTATAAAAAATCTCATAAATCACATGCAATTCTGCTGTTTGAGAATCTATCCACATTTAGCCATGACTAGGAATTACTATTTTTTTGCAGCTTAATCAATCAGAGACCTTAGAGCATTCAGAGGAGCCGTATCACCAGTCATATCGTGTCAAGGCTCCAGTTTTAGTGTGGTCTCAGACAAGGTGAGAGGCAATGTGGTCCACATTAGCACGCATTAACGCTATCATGAGCAAGATTTTACAGCAGGGTGCCGACAGATTGGCTTATTAAGAGTAATCACACCGTATAAGACTTCATCAAAAAGAAATTTGCACTAGACCATTAAGATACCCTCTGGGGGGAAAGTGCACAAAAACACAAAGCAGATTTTCGACGAACACCGTTTACAGTGGGATCTGCTGGTCGTGCCTGCTGCCATTAGACATGCTTGACAGAAAATGAAATCAGCATAATAAAATCACATAATATTTCCCACCTGTCACCCAGTTTATGAAGTGTGATGAGGCAACCAAAATGTTTATTCCATGCATATTATTTCAGGTCAATGAGCATGCGACGTATGTGCGTGTGTGTGTGTGTTTGTGTTTGTTTGTGTGCGTGTGTGTGTGTAGAGACGAAATTCAGTTGAGCACATTTATAGGGATAGTTCAGAGTTTTTAAAGTGCGGTTGTATGGGGTACTTATCCATCGATAGAACACTGAAAACAGTACATGTCTGTCAGCACTCCCCCAGTTTGGAGAAGCAGGCTGGAGTTGGACATGGAGCCAAGCAATGTACTGCTCTGAATGGTGGTGAGCAATGAAACATATTTTAGCCACCTAAAGAATGTCCGACCTTTAAAAAAAAAGAGTTTAAGTATATGCTATATTAAGAGTATTTTCACTGCTTTACCTTAACAATCGTTTTATGGCTACCGGCAATACATTATTTTGGTGCTGGCCCCCATCCACAGCAGTAAATTGTTCAGCTCCCATGTGGGACTCCAGTCTGCCTCTCCAAACTGGGAGCATGCCAACTGAAAGCTACTGGATGTATGACACTGACCATGGATAAGTACCCCGTACAACACCACTTCAAAAAATCTGAAATGTCCCTTTAAAGCGCTGTCAGCAGAGAGAGGAGGACCGCCATGGTTGGATATCTCCTTTGCCAAATGTTGTTGAAATATAAGCACTTTGAAAAGTGGCTGAAGAATAACTGCTTTGTTGGCTACATAACACACTGGTCAGTCTGAGCTCTATTATAGTGACAACTCCATGACAGCTCATCAGGCTGTTGGAAATCCAACCCAAGCTGTTCATTGTGTGTGGGAATGGCCTGCAGCAATATCACACTGGCCAGCACAAACTCGTCTTTGGGGGAATTAAATGACAATGTAGTGGGTGAAGAATGTATCCATAGATATTTTTCCAACATATTTCTTCACCAAGTGTTGTTCACCTTATGGCTATACTGGTAAAAAAAAATGGAAAAGTGGTGAACAAACAAGGAAAAAAAGCCACCTATCACTGCTGTCACTCATTCTTTCAGAGTCCTGCTGGATTTGGCCCTGTGCTTACCCACAGGTATGCCCTCAGTCCTAATGCATTTAGATTTTTTTATCAGGAAGCAAAGGCTGAGGCTAGTCTGGTGCCCAAAGGGGAATGGTCGATACCTGTCCGGTGTGGTAAGCTGCTAAGTGGAGCCCCTGTGGCAGCTATGGAGGTATATCACCATGGCTACCTAATTTCCCAGCCTCACTTAAGGGACCAACAAGGGCAATTTTCTGCTCTATCAACACTTCCTTCGTTTTTTTCGATGTGCTGAGACCACATCCCCTGGCCGAGGTGTCACACAGCGTGTTTGCTGCAGAGACAGGGAGAAAAAGCCTGAGAAAGACTGAGAGAGGCAAAAGAAGATAAAAGAGACAACAGAACAAATGTGCAAACCCCAAACAAAGCTGCTAATGTCCAAAAGAATATGCAAGAATGTGGATCAGGGCTTTAATGAATCTTGGCAATCCACCAGACGAGCATGTCCTCGGTGGAATGACCCACTAACGAAACAAAAGAGTGGTGATTTGTCCATTTCCTTCTCCCCAAAGCCAAATAGTCCAGTGCAGGGACTAGTTTTGAGGCCAGCGTGGTTCGGGTGAATGAAGCATTCAGGGTTTTAGCATGGGCCAGCAATCAGCCCCTCTCCACGCCTCAAGTGAAAAGCACAGTGCTTATTATCAGTGTGCACGGCTGGAAATGATACACAGTGCGAGCATTCTCAGCAAGGGCACAGTGGCGAGCTACTCATTAGGAGCTCTATGTCGAGATGAGATGCATCGCATGGCTTTGAAGGACATGATTAATGATTCAAATGCATATTCCATAATTCTTTTATTATCATGCTGCGTCTTTCAATCTAGGATTGCTCTTCAGTGCCATCAAAAAGGATGTCTTAATACATGGGGGATGGGGGGTTATGATTAGGTTTGTAAAAAAAGAATAAAATGTACACATTTGGTGATATGTTTTTTGCATAAAGGTAAACCACAAAATACTAAGCAACAATCTTTGGGGTTGAAAAATGAAGCCAAAGTGGAAGTTTGAAAAACTGCAATTCCTCTAATGGCCACTTGACTCCTAAAAGGAGGAATTCCCCATAGAATGCCCCAGGGATGACATTTGTAGTATCCCTCTGGTTGCCTTGTCAAAAAGTCGATGGGATTTTTCCATTGCATTTTTGAATTTTGCAAAACATGCTCTGTGGCAAACAAATGTTTATGATATGTCACTTCTGGTCTAAAAAAGCATAATGAGAATGTTTAAGACTTCAAAACAGGAGTCCACAAACCATTGGGTAACATCACGGGCACTACACTGCGGTAAATACCCAAGCTAACTATTTTGTTGTGTTTTCAAAGCCAGATACAGCTTATTTCTCTGTGTAATAGAGCTCTATTGATGTCCAAAAACTACTAAAAACACATTAATCAAGCTAAATTTTGCACTGTGCCATGTTCCTTCATCACCATGATCGTAGAGTTAATTTAAGTCCCCAGCAAATGCACAATTTTCTCTTGAGCTGTAATGTAGTGGTAGTCGATAAGGTAGATGCACTACTAGGTAGATGATTAGGTTACCATGGAGGAGTCGGGTAAACTCTTTTATTGAAAACAATGGCTTTTTGCCTGACAGATATACTTTGAATAAGTCATACCCCATATACCTGCATATACTCTCTACTACACCAATGCTCATGAGTAACCTACAGTTAAAACTACACCTACCACTACGACCACTACTACCACTACTGTCCAGCTGTTTTGAAATAGTTTAGCCTTATTTGAGAGTAAAAGCATATAGATGTGTGTGTTCAGTATGAATAAATCAGCAGAGTGCTTTGTGAACTGTTGGCCTCGGTGTGTTTTGGGGGATTTGTGATCAGTGACAAAACAAACATGATGCATTATGTTAATTATTTAAAGCTGAATTCTCTGGATCCTAAATATGCCTCAGAGCCAAAACTCTGCAGTATATTTGATTATTTAATTCATGCCATGATAATCTATTGTTTCCCCTTTTCTGTAAATCTCATTAACAATTTTAATACAGCAGAGAAAAAAAGAAAACATTTTACACTGAGAAGCAAACATGTAGTTGCATACAAGTTTGAAATAATGCTGTACTCTAAATCCTCTCACCACTGCCATGTTTAAACAGACTAATGATACTAAATTGCCTTTATAATACACAGATTTTGATGTATTTCATTATTTACAGCAGATTGTTTAATTGAATAAACAAATCATTTTTGATTAGAAAACTATGACAGAAATTACTGAAAATGTCCAGAATCTTGGCTATAGTATGTGCAGTAATGTATTCAGGAATATGTATCCTTTAATATATATTTTGCTATTTTTATGGGGTATTATTGCATTGTAATAAAATCTATCTCAACTTATGGACAAAAGTTTGGACTAGATTGCAGTCCAACTGATATCCTCCTCTGTAAAAAATATATATATTTCTATAAAACAAAACATCCCCATGCACACTTGTGCACAGTAGAAGAGCATCTGGTAAGATTTCCATGCCAAGTCTTTTTCTCCTCCTCTCCCCCCGAAGTCTCTATCTCGCCTTGGGCAGCAGGTATGTTGGCGTACTGTACTAAACACAGCAAGTATATGCAGTGACATCTACCATTGTTTGTCTGTGTGACAAGAGTGTATTGTATCCTGACGTGCAGGCATGGAAATTGTTCTTGCGAACCACTTGGGGCACACCCTGGTTCCAAACAGATTCATCAGAGGAAATAAGGTCTACTTTGTTGTTACCGACAAGCCCGAGACAGCAAAGACAGTGCAGCGTTTTTACTTGAGGAAACCCTTCCATGTGATGGTTTGGGACTTCAAAGACAAAGAGATGTGCACAATGCTGCCATGCAAAGGCAAAGACCCGTAACTGCATTTTGTGTGTTTTTAAAAAGGAAAATTATGACTCGGGTTTGGCTTTGTATTGTTATTGATGTGACGTACACAGAAGCTGCAGAGAAATGGCCTGAGTGTGAGAGCTGGCTGGACACATCAGGGTTTAATAATTGAACTGAGAGACTCTCTTGGCTGCATGAAGTGAGTGGTGATGCCATCATTTCTCTTTTCCTTTCAACACTCACACAGCACTACTGACAAAACAACAACACAAAGCAAAAAACACAACAACATTCACCCGCAGGCTGACTGTGCCAGCCAGCGATGTGTGTTGCTTTACAAAACAAGTGGACTGGCAGGATATGGAATTCCAGCCTGATAAATAATGGAGAAAATAAACAAAGGCGGTTGCTACAAAAACTGCAGATTAAAGCTAATGTTTTAAATTAATATTTGGTTAGAACAAATGGTGCATCAGTGGGTTTGAGTGTGGAAAAGTAATTCAAAATCCCAACTTCTTCTTCCCCCAATGATAAAAACACACTTGCAGAGATAATTCTAGAACTGGTAGCTTGAAGCAAATGTAACAGTTGCATTGGCACCTGGACTGGATTCACAAAGGTCATACTATATTCTTAGTCATCTTTGCAGTAGTGTGTATGGAATAGGAACTGTAGTTTCAAACTTTAACATGGTAAAGCATACCAAAAAATAAAAAATGTTAACAGAAATAATAATGATTGTGGTCGCAGATAGCGAGCACTTTACATTGGTTAAGATGCACTTATGAAACATATTGTACCATTTAGGTTTAATCATCATATAAATATAATTTAAAAAGCAAAATGTGTTGCTGTTTCCACAGCAACACATTCTGCCAGCAGGACAATGATACCAGCTGTAATTGCTAGATGAGCTACACCACCAACAAGCCAACATATAGGTCCCGGCTGACCTGAGCGATTCAAAGAGCAGAGGGGCTGAGGAACCAGTGGAAACCAGACGCTGGGTAGTGGACAAGTGTCTGTCAGCAAAACCAACAGAAAATAAAAAAGGAGTCAACACATTGACATTACAAGACATAAAAATTTCAACACCTTTAAATAGACAGTGCTTTGACATGCAACGCTGAAGTTAACTGAGTCAGTGGAGTATAGTTTATATCTATTTTTACTGAAATATTAATTGGTTAGTTCATCAAAACTGACATCCTTGTCGTGAATCAAATTTGGATCACTCAAATCAAATACCCAATCACCTCTTTGACCTGCACACCCTGAATGTCTACAACATTATTTGAAGTTAAACCTGGGCCTGTCGCTTTCTTTTATCGTGCATCATCCCATGTGTGGTCTGTCATTTGTTTTTTAAGACATCACGCTCATATTATGAAGCCATTTTGCACAATGTTATTAATGCTGCTCCCTGATCTGTTGCCTTGTTTTGTGATTTATAGCATTTAAAGTGCTAAATAGTTACACTGTGGCCATCTAAATGATATGCAACAGTGCACAGGCACCTCAAAGTCATTAATGACCAATGTTGCGTTCTGTCTGAGTCTCATTTGCTGCTGTTACTTTAATAGTCAGTGAGAGCACGCTGCCAGCGGGCCCGTTATTGATGAGCCACAGTTCAGCCAAACATCTAGCAGGAGCCTTGAGGACAGGGCAGTTTGAGCAGCACTTTGTGCACTTTCTGAAAGGAATACTGTGAATTCATAATTATGGCTATTTAACCTCTCGTTAAGGTTTAATGTGCAAAGGAAAGAGATATAAAACAATATAATGGAGGATTATCCCCCAGCACGAGTAGATGAGAATATCAACACTAGAATATCGTTATGTCTAGTGTTGGGAAAGTTGCTTGAAATATTTATGCAGAAAGACTGTTTAGAAGCAAATTTACTTTCTGACAGCTGGTAACTGCACGCAGCTCTGTAGAAATCTCATCCTCATACTCAAGTTGCAGGTTCACACCCTCCCTCTCCACACTGCTGATTCCTCTATGGAGATTAACCAGTGTCCTGCCTGCTAAGAGCATATAATGTGCAGATCAAGATGACTTTGAAGTTACCGGCATGCTTATTTCCTATTTCTGGAAGACATTCTTTTCTTCTTTTGGTAGAGCTGAACCTCCTACTGCCTCTGCACCGAGCTAAGACATCCTGCAGCAGTCACTATCAGAACACAGAGAGACCAGACCGTTCTGTTATGACAGCAAACTCCCAAAATGTCAAAGTAATAGAACCTTACTGGGATTACTGAACTTGAAATTGCAGTCCCTTAAAACTACTGATCACTGAAATAAGTATTTACCGTAAAACTTCAAATAATAGTCCAGGCAATTTGTTTTGAACATGCCTGTCACAAATTTTTTTATTTCATTTTTGGGGTTAAGGCCACTTGGCCTCCAGCAGGGCAATTTTTTTGAGGGCACAAAGGCCACATGCCAGGGCATCAAGGCCATAAGTTTAGAACATAATTTTGAGTTTACTAAATAAATGAACCCATTCCGGAAAGCATTAGTGGGTTTTAAATAAACAGTGTAACACTTACAGAGAAAAGAAAATGCTGTTTTCATCATGATAATTTGTTTCAGAATGGTATTAAGATTTTTGAAAACAGATTTTATCATCTGCTAATTGCAGTCTCATAAGATATATAGATATGGTGAAGTGTATTTACATCACATCAAGCATTTATATATGAGACATACAGTATATAGACTGTAAGTGGTTGATATAGTTTGTCATATATTGTATTATACATTGGATAGTCCCCCTTAGAAATAGTTAAACATTAATTTAAAAAAAAACAAACATTAATAACATTCTGAATTAAAAACATATTTTTTTCCCCAAATATAAACAACTGAGCCTTTTTTTCTATTTTCTCATCTAGTTGCACATGAACAGAACTGATTGGCCTGTCAGAAACTTCAACATGAGAGCTCTTTCATGCTTGAATTTTTTATTAGAGTCATCACTTGTTGATTACAGGTGTGCTTGTAAATCCAATATGATGCTTTCCACTAAAATGAGAGCACTGTTGTCCAGGAAAATAAAGCATTCTATTTCTTTATACATAACTAAGCGTTCACTTTCACTTTCCCTGCACCTGATAAGCTGCTGCTCCGAAGGTGTGGTGCTCTGAATAACCGTAGAGTATATTTCATCGGTGTACTCTGCTGTGACTATTTGCAAATGCTCCCGACCGTTGACTGATAAAGTACAAGGACCAACATTCTGTTGCTGGGGCGAAGTTTACAGGAGAGGACAGAGAGACACGGCAGGGAAAGAATAAAGCAAAACAGGCAGTGCGGGGCACAAAGGCCACAGTGGCCGATGGGCATTCAATTTTCTGAAGGGCATCGAGGTCAGAAAAAGGGGCACCGCTGTGGCCGCTGTGAAATTCCTGCCCTGCCGCTGTGTCAGCACCATCAGTCAGGAAACACATCTGCAGTGCTCACTGTAGCACTGAGTTGTAGCGGTCCATGCAAATTTGACCTTTCTGATGTTTACTATAATTGAGCGAATAGACATTTTATGTTCCTTATCGTGACCCTAATCTGTTACCGCATTTTTCGTTCTGAAGGTCAAATAGTGAGGGAGAGCGGGAGGGGAGAAAGCCGGTGAGTGATGGGGATACTTGTTTCACCAATTAAACCTCAAATCATTCATCATGCCTCATGACTTAAAAGAAGTGAGACTCTATCAAGGAAATGGTTGAATAAGAATATCAATCAAACAGGAGCACTGAACTTTCTACCAGAGCGCCCCATAATCCGCTCGTCTGATTGGTCTGGTGCATGAAGCACGGTGTGCGTTGCAATTCATGTCCAAACCTCCAGGGTGAGACAGAGCTGTGGTGCCCTACAGGACGTCTGTGTTTCATTTTCATTTGGCATCTTTTCATGTACTTCAGAGTTTACTCATTAAATATTCAAATAAAGTCATTTGAAATGAGTCATCCCCTGTTAAAATAAAGTTGGATCACTTGATGAAAATGGCTATATTAACTATTTATATATTATATATTATATATTATATAGTCATTTTCATCAAGTGATCCCATTAAAAGTCCAAAACCAGAAATGTCCTACTAACAAGTATTACCTGTTTCCAAAGCATTACTTTGTATCATTTTTTAAAAATCAATTCCATGTAAACTGCCCTGTTTTAAATACTTTGCTTTAAATACTCACTTAAGCAGCGAATGAATGTATGAATTGTGTTAAAATGGGTCTTTCAGTCACTCACAAAAGCAAAATAAATTGAGAATTGAAAAAATATGTCGACTTCATTTGGAGTGCGACTTGACGCATCAACACTGTCAGGCTGTTACTTTTGAGCCACATCTATAGTTTCCCTTTTGCTCTTAATAAAACACTCAAATCTCTCTGAGGCGCAAAGTGAATGTTTCCTGAGGTCAAAGCACTTGACAGCTTCCACTCACATTGTTAAGTGGCAAGGTGTATGAGAGAAGCAATATAGACTTAAACAGACTTCAAATTGCTCCAAATTACCTCTGCACTTGAGGGAGTATGGAGCCAATGGGAACTGAAACACAGGTTTGGGCGGATCAGCGCGGAGACCGAGTGAGAGCAGGTGTGCGTCAGCAGCCCCGCTCCCGTGAGAGATTGTTAGTACGGGCGTACAGTAAGACTTGACCTGGGGTTTAACACTCAGCAGACCTTGTAGAGCTCACTGTAGCATGGTAGCATGTGTATATAATTGGAAAAAGCTTAGACATACTGAACTAGCAGCTGGAGCTGAGTGTTCAGGCTGGAAATTAAGTGTGCACTCTGTGGAGATTGGCTGCTGTGGATTAATGTCCACATCCGTTACCTGGTTACTCAATAACAAAGAATTTATCTTGTTGAAGGTATACGGGTATAGAAAATGTAGAAAGCTAATAACAGCTTTTTCAAATTAAATCTGACAAGCACTCATTTTTCTTGCAGCTGAATCATCGGGTTGTTAAATGACTCAAACTCATGGATGGAGACATATTTGGCTTGTAGGTGTGCTGCTGAAGATATTATAAATCGAGATTGGTTCCTGAGAGTCTTCAGTACGGTATTATCACTTTGATCATGTTTTTACAGTGCACAATTTATGAACTAGAGCTCAGTTTAAGCATCATTTTAGGGCACAATTCCATACAGTACATAACATTAACCATACCTCAACCATGGTATATTTGTAGCTTTCCCTAACCTGAAGCATACCAGTATTGCATTTTTTATATGTGCATGCTATGTCTTAAGTTATAGTTTTCTTGTAAGAAAACTATTAAATGCATTTACCTCCCAGTCAAACATTTGCAAAGCTGATTTTTGCATCCCAGAGACTCATTTTTTTTTTTTCTAATAGCATACATCGTGAACAACATGTCCGTGTTGTGTGATATTTAGAGAGCAATAAAAACTACTGATACTACTAAATTGAGTGATCAACTGGTGGGTCACAGTCCCGAAGTGGGTTGTGGGTCCATTCTAAATGGAAGGTAAATTAATGTTTGTCAAAAACACGTAACATTGAAGTACAGTGAATTTCCAACACAGAGCTTTTATTTTGAAGGACTGTTTCAATTTATTCTTGCAATAAGTTTTATGTCTATGTGCTCCGGGCCACTGTATTGTTTACATTTTGTGAAATGAAATTGAATATGTGGTAGTTTATTATGTGTGCGGACCTTGAACTAATGACTTCTGGACCCCGTGACTAGACCAGCTGGGAACCATTAATTTAATGAAAGACTTCTCATTTAATTTAAAGTCTTCATCTGGTGACAGCAGCAGCTTGTTGCACGCATCTTCATTATGTTATTAATTATTCATGACAATTTAGCAGCGCTCCAAAATACACAATATGTTCAGTGCAACATTTTCAATATAACTGTTTCACCCAGTCACAGCTCCTAAACATGTCGCCTTCAAGTCTATTTCTATTACTATAACGGTTCATTTTTTGGGACAAAGAAAACAGAATGCAGGATTCTGGAC
This sequence comes from Plectropomus leopardus, assembly GCF_008729295.1. Classification (NCBI taxonomy): domain Eukaryota; kingdom Metazoa; phylum Chordata; class Actinopteri; order Perciformes; family Serranidae; genus Plectropomus; species Plectropomus leopardus. Next base: position 6,149,150 of record NC_056472.1, read on the forward strand.
AGTTGCTTGTAATTTGAGACTATCCCAAATTTTTGTCTGGTCACCCTATCCGAAACCTTTTGCAGTAAAGTCATCTGCATGCAAACATGTGCAATTGTGACTGGGTGCATTCACAAGCTAAAGAAAACTCACCCGTAGAAAAACAGATCTGTAGTGCCAACAGGACAAAAAACATTATCTATTTTTTTTTTTTTTTTTTTTTTACATTTGAGCATGGCTTCCCAGTGCTTCAATTATCAAGATGACATATTTATACAAGATATCACACTTTGGATATGTACAGCATTAAGGCATGAGAAATAGATGAGAAACCGAGTGCAAACAATGCTGCACTGTGAGTTATTTCTGAGAAATTGTGGAAAATTGAACTCAGATGGAAAGTAGATAACAGGTCCTGCTCCCCGCTTTGAGCTCATTATTATAGCGTTACAAAACACTTTTCGTTTTCCCCATATTTACAAAGGGATGAAACAGCTGCATATAAAAATGATAGGAAGGCTCAGTTCTGATAGGACTTGTTAGCTGTGTTCTACATGACAATAAATAAGTGAAGAAAGACTGATCACATGCTTGCAGCAAAGAGGAGTTTGATATTTTTTTACTGGTAATCAGCACTATCTTTGGCCTCATGTTTGTTTTTCCAAATATGTCATTGAACATTAATAAGTATGTCTAGTTTTCAAGAAATCTGAGATTAAGTATGGTTTCTATTCAAGCTGAATGTATGTATGGATGCAGCCTTGCTGATCAACATTTGTTATCATTTCAGCAGCATATGAAGTGACATTTGAATAAACACTCACTCAATTTCGGTTGTGCAGGGCAGAGGTGAGGAAAACAACAAAACAGTCGGGGCTTGGCACCGTCAGGGGCTATAATGTTGATGTCACTGTTGGAGTGCTGAAGGGAATCTGGCTTTGTCAGCTTCAAGGTGCTCATCAACTTACATAGGACTTCACTGGAGACATCGATCTAGACAAAACGCTTTTTGACTGCTCGCTGCTGGTGGTGCCCTTAATCCCGGAGTACAGAGGCAAGCTCAGCCCCTGGAGGGCACATTTCAGGTCAGAAAAACTATGTGGCTTAAAATACAGACTATTCAGGTCTACATTTTGCTTTTTGCAACCCTGTGTTAAACCCTGACCTACAATAAATATTCTGCCACCCCAAAACCACCTAAGACAGTAACGTGCTGCCCTCTTTCCTGCACCCATGAATGACCAATTATGTTGTTGACTGACTGACTGACTGACTGACTGTCTCGACTCAACACCACGTTAGATACAAAAGAAGAACATTTATTTACAAAAAGACCAAAAAACAAGAAAATACTCACCCTGGCTTTTCAAGACTGAACTTAGTAAATAAACTAAATAAACTATAGATAATTACAGTACACAGAAATTAATTGGGAATTATTTAAATTTTCTTTATTGGTTGATAGTATTGATGACTAAATGTGCATAATTTTGGAGACAAACAACCACAAAAAAAAAAAAAAAAAACATTGGTTGGTGCTGAAAAGTATTTCCAAGCAAAAACTAAACAGCATTTGATAGATTTTTAAATTCCTTTTAATATTATCTATCTTTGCTAATTGCTCTTGTTTTTTTCATGTAGTATTGTTCTGTTTTGCTTTGAGTGCTAAATAAATAGTTATTGTTACTAATCCTCCCATGTACCAAAGTTCATATCTTTTTCCAAGCATTTTGACTCAGGAGGAAACACACGGCTGTAGCTAATGACATTAACGCAGACTGTGTTCCTGAGGTGTGCCTGTAAGCAGTGACAGTGAGCCAGCACAGCGCGGCCCTGACACTGGAACACATCATTAAGAGTGAACAAATTAAAGTCATTAGATACACCTGTGTTTGACAAGTCAGAATCTCCAAATATTTACAAGCTCCAAAAATGACATGGCATAAAGTTGCCTAATATCTGTCCACAAAAACACTATTTTTACAACTACGGCTTCAAGCTGTCAGTTGTCTTCACACAGGTGACAGACTCGCTGTCAGACCGGATCACACCGGAGCTGACGAGCGGCTGGGAGAGTGAACCTGTGGTAACAGTTGCCAATCAACAGGTGAAACTCTGCGATCACTCTGAATAGCCAATCACACACCTCCAACTGCAAGTCACCAGCCACACATGAGACACGAACACACACTCCAAGCAAGTGAAACAGAAATATGAACACAACCAATACAACACCATGTAAATATGCAATGATACCACACAGGGCATATATATATATATATATATATATATATACATATATATATATCATTTTCAGTCCACTGGATACATTTTTCTAAAATAAAAATGACAAAAGTGAGATGAACACACTGAAACTCTATTTGATCAGATAAAAAGCAGTTGTTGACAGTTATTTTCCCTTGATTCTGAGCCAAAAAAAGGTTATAAATTGCAATTTATTTCCATATATATCTTATAGCAATACTGGGCATATTGCAAAACCTTTAAAATTGCAATAGTAAGTAAGTACTGTGATAATATTGTACAGTGTTCCAAAGTGCTTCACATTTTACACAAAATAATACATCAAAACCCAAGAGTGGCTCAAAGAATATAACAAACAACAACAACAAACTTTATCAAAGAGAGTGAGGGAAAGGCGATTTATAAAAAAAGAGTTTTCAGTAGTGATTTAAAAGAAGTTTTTTGAGCTTGCAAGATGGATTACAACAGGGAGACTGTTCCAAAGTTCTGGGGCCCTGAAAAACAAAACCACCAACCATGGATGTATTATAAGGAAGTCCTGGATACAGCCGTGGGGGCGGGGCCTCATTCATTCCTATGAGAGCCGCTCAGTGGCGCATGAGCAGAGAAAACTCTTTTTCCGGGTTTAGAAAAGTGTAAAATATCCGGATCTACTGGCCCATAGAGCATGCGTGGAAGTGATTAACGACAGCCGAACGCGGCCGAGTGTACCCGAGCGCTGACTCCGACTCACTGGCTCGAAGCGAACAGCACCGGTGCACGAGCATGTCTCTCGTAGTAGCTTAGCTTATTAGCAACAGGAGCTAATCGGCGGTATAACGACAGTGCTGTCGGTTTTAATATTTACGTGATTATCAGATAATGGTATATTTATCTCTCTCTCTCTGTACACACACACACACATATACATACAACTCATCAGGGAATCATATGGTAATCACGACCGGAGAAATCAAATTAACAGAATCGGAATGTGTTGTGCCCATAAAAAGGTAATAAAAGGTGGTGCTTGTAATATTGCCCCGTGTTTTTATTACACAGCTCAACTTTAAAAAATACTACGTTCAGTACCTTTTAGTAACTGTCACTAATGCTCCGCGCTGCTCACTGATAACCGATAGCTTGAATACAGACCACAGACTGTATATTCAGTCTCTGATACAGACACAGTAAGACGTCCATATTACAGGCTTACAGCCAACAGTGTATGGATGTGATGTAAAATGGTAAAAATTATGAATTGTGATTGAAAAATGATGAATTACAGCAAAAATATCCATTACTACAGCCGGTACGAAGCCTGTGCTGTGTCAGAAACACTTTGAGTTACATGCGCGCTCTCACGGTAGAGTCCCGCGGGTCCGATGTGTGTTTATTTTATGTCTGGAGAAAGACTGAATTCCAAATCTTGACTCGGAGAATAGCGCATTTTAAGTCTTTAGGACTTAATGTTTTTAATAATGGCTATAAAAAATTGCGTTCTGAAAAGTCAACATGTCTCAAAAAAAATTATCCAGTGATTTAAGGACGTCTCTTTCCCAATGTTAAGCAAATGGGGAAAAGTCTTTCTGGGCCAGTGTGCATCACATGACGCTGTAGTTCCACTTTCGGCCACTATGTAAATTTTGCTTCAGAGGGTGGCGCACTTCCTGGGGGCTTGCCACCAACTCCTTGAGTAGCAAGTCTCGATCGAGGGACTGTTAGTAGATTTTGAATGATCTGAGATTGCGTGCAGCTACACAGGAGCAGAAAAGTTTACATGTGTATGCAGGTGCTTTAGAAGTAATGGCTAAAATATTAAAAATCAATCCTGAAGTTAACAGGAGGCCAAAGCAGGGCTGCTGAAATGGGGGTGATCTCTTTATAAATATATCTATATATATACATATAGTATCTCATATAAAATGAAATACAAATGTATATTTTGCCACCCCCAAAAAAGTGTTGACTGCACGTTGTTCTGCCCGGAGTCATACATATGGAACAGTATTTCCATGCATACAGAGAGTGTTCTTTCCTCGGGGGGCACAGTGAGTTCAGGGTAGTGCTGTAGGTATAGGAAATCGATATGAGTGAGACGTTGCCTCATGCTAATGCATTGAAAAGGTCTCCATTTACATACTGTATAAAGCTGTATAATCCTTGATGTGAACCATGCATCTCATGATTTCTTAATTTAAAAAAAATGTTGTATATCTATCTTTAGTAACTGCCAAATTAACTTGCAACCCCCATTTAAAAAAAAAAAGCCCAACCAATTGCCTAGCTGTATTGCTCTTCGTTTGCACCATGCTGGGTTGAATCATGCAAAATATGCAGGTTCATTTTAGTAACTGCCAAATTAACTTGCAACCCCCATTTAAAAAAAAAAAGCCCAACTAATTGCATAGCTGTATTGCTCTTCGTTTGCACAGTGCTGTGATGCAGACTCCCCTCACACATGCTTTGAGAACCTCAGATGTGCGTGCAGCTTGGCCCTCTGTTTGAAAGGACGGCACAAATATGCCGTGACCCAGGAGATTTACATAATGAAGAGAAAGTCCTTTCAACAGTTGCCATCAACAATCATATGTATGGCAGGAAGCGAGTGAGTACTTGTTATTCAAAGGAAGTACACTATTGGACACAGATGTGAAACAGTCCTGCATCTGCCTGCCAAATCCAACACTCAGCATGACACTCAAAGCAACAAAAGGACCTTATTTTATTTACACACTGTCATGTGGTGTTGCAACATATCTGTGATGTTAAGAAGCAAGAAAAACTTTAAAGAATACTTCTTCCTCCAAATGATCATTTGTAGCTCAGTTATTCAGCCTGTGTTTCGTTATATTTGGGGGGGGGGGTTGTCTTGCATTTCTCCAAGGTGAATGAAGAACCCAAAACCATAGGAAAAATATTTGATGGATTGGAGTAAAATGGGTCTGCACATCAAAACATCTGTTTACAAAGTATAAGTAAAATCCAAGTCTACTTTATTTAGTCATTCTACCTAAACACACACATTTTTGCCAAAACTGTAATATTTACAACACACTTAGTGTTGTGGTAGATGTGATAGATCTTGTCCTCAAGACAACCTCTGAAAGATCTTATCTTGGATTTGACTGCTTTCTCACTGAGTCTTATCATTGTCTCAGACAAAAAGGACTCTGGATTTCATTTGAAGACAGGTCAAGACCACAACAGCAGGAATATCACCAAACTGCCAAAAAAAAGGAGTGTTAAGTAACAATGGTTATGTTTATTTCATCTCCTTAGTGTTTGTATTTGTTTGCTCATAGATATTTTGATATTATATCAAAAGATGTGGTCTTGGTCTTGACCCTCAAAGTCTTGGTCTTGTCTTGGTTCCAACAGACTTTGGTTTTAGTCGTGACTTGGTCTTGGTTTAGGTGGTGTTGACCATAACACGGACATCTGCCAGGCAGGGCGATTCCAAAAAAATTGGGTTTCAGTTCGATATGAAGTCATAAAAGGGCCAGAATCACTAATATTAAAACCAGTGTTGATTTTTTTAATTAAAATCTGAATCCATGTCAAGAGCTGTGTGCCAATATTTATGAAGGATATAAACAGTCTTCTCAATTTACAGCTAATGATGGACCAATTAGTTTGAAAATATAACATGAACTAATAATCCAAACTGGCTAAAATCGAAGGATCTAAAGTCTGTATTTCATTTTGACTCCAAGTTCTCTCTTTTTTTTCTTTCATCTTTTGTTCAGCCATCAGTAAAATATGTGTTGGATTAAAGTAGTATATGCACTACATGTGATCATGACAACAGAACAATGTTTACACAGACAGTTTTACTCCTTGAATGAGCAAAAGAAACAGATCCCTTTTTTTGGTATTGATCCTATTGACACTGAATTTAATATTCAACACAAAAACTTGGTAATTTTAGTATAGATATTCTTGCATTGATCCACCCACCTCTAACATCTGCCTTTTTTCTTGGATTCTTCATTCCCCATGGAAGCATGAGAAAAACAATGTTTCCTTGCCAAATTCAGTGAAACATGAGGTGAGTAATTGATCTACAAATGATTGTTTGGGTGGTTTAGTCTTCCTTTAAGCAATCAGAGTTAATTAATGTGAAGCATCTTCATTAAATGTTTAAAGCCTTGAAAAGCTTTTGGAGTCTACTGGTGGCGGCAGGGGTGGTGAGGAAGCACAAGTAGGTGAAAGATTAAACATTTCCAACGTGTTCTCATCCCAAGTCATCAGATATTGCCACTTTGTGAGACTATCACCTCTATATATTATGTTCTAGGTATGCTACTGTGTTGCTACTGTGATGTCAACACAGGAACATGGTGGGACTAAACTGCAAGTGGTTGTGTTTAGAGACGAAAAGTGATTGGCAGCCAACGCTGGGACATCAAACAAACACGCTGGCACGGATGGTTAGGACTAGGGGAAGGAGGCATGTGGTAAGGTGTCGGAAAAAAAAACATCACATTCAGATAGGAAGCAAACACCAGACTCCTGCATGAAGGTCTGGGGTTTGTTGGATCCATCCACCACCCGTCCCGCCTTCCTTACAGGGACCTTTGTGCTCCTTAAATGACTTCATTATTGGCCGTGTTTAAACCTGACACCGTCCAGCGGCGTATTATGCAGACACGATCGGTTCCACCTGGTTACGTTCTCAAATGATGCCGATAGTTTGCGTGTCATGCTGCTGTGGCAAGTGCAGTCTGGCTGTATATAATAACGCCATGAATGGTTCTGCTGTTCAGCGGCATATAATAAGAAGGGTGCGAAAGATGGCTTTTGCCTTCAGGATCTTACGCCGAAAGTGTTGCAAAAGTATTTGACAACTTTGGAATGAGAAGGGGCTGATATTTCCATCTATGAGTGCTATGTGAATAATACAAGTGCATCAAGATAAACAGCTGGTGCCATAAACCACTGCAGAAGGAGAGGGTGCAACAAGATGATGTAATTAAAACAGCAATCAAAGCTCAAAAAAATAGACACAATGTAGAAAACGTGATAGGAATATGGCAATAATGTTTCTGTTAATGGATTCATTGGAGGAAGGCAACAGTCTGCACAGATAAATGTTTTGATGCTCATAAAAACTGGAGAGCTGGTAACAAAGTGAATGAAATACCTGAGGCTAGACCCATAATTCTCATCTAATGAGAGCTTTTGATTCACCATCTCTTAAACTATTTTGAAAAACAGAGAGGAATATGATCTTCATGTGTTAATCACATGCACGGTCTCAGATGTTGTGGGTCAGACTTTGATGAAACCCATTGCACATGTTAGAGTCACTACTCTGGTCATTAGTTTGCTCATATAGGTCATCTGCATTTGGTCAGACCCCTTTGATTAAATTATAACAGGAACAAGAAGAGTGACACATCTCATGGTCACACTCCAGTGGTTCCACCAAAATAATAGAGACCAATAATGAGGACGATATCATTCATGGCCCACATGCACTCCTCTGCATTTTATTATTCAGATACTGTATTTCCTGGGTTAAAGAGGGAAGCAGAAGAAACCTCTTATGCAAGTATAGAAAGTAGTTAGTGGTTATTTGGATAACCTAACAAGCGTCACTGTGTTGTCTGTTTCTATTGCCAGCTCTCTCATTAGGGAACATGCAGGGTAAAACTGTAATTATGGCTACCATTTGTATATTTTTTGCTAGTGTATAAGTGGATGTATTTTGTGCCATCTCAGAAAAGACAACAATACTAAGTTTCACTGTCAGCTTATTCTTCATCCTGAGCTGTGGCTCATACTATAAAAGGATTATTCTGGCTCATTACAGGCTGGGTTTTATTTTCTTATTTTTTGCCTTGGCCATCATCACCAAACATAAGTTATACAGTTCTTACAAATGAAGAAAAATGGTAAAAATATTCCCCAAAATGTTGTTTGCTTTAGTCCAAACTGGTCTCACAGAAACAGGTGAAATAACTATTGTCTCTTAACACTGCATTACATGATGGTAGCATGTGATGTGTTCAAAATTATGAGCCAGAACCACGAAAACAATCCCTCAGAGGTACTATAAAGCAACACATTCTCATCCCAAGTCAATACATATTGCTGCTTTGTCAGTGGACTTCCACGTCTGCATATTACACACTGAATTTCCTCCTGTGTCAGCTGTTAGTGTAGTAATCTGGCAGTAGTTATTAGGACCCACAATGCACACACAAGAGGCAGATGGCAGTTTAAATGGTTCAGTGGCTGGACAGGCCTGTTGAGTTTGGCAGATCTGATGCACAGAGTAAAAGACAGGTTCAGGCAGGTTTCCAAAAACAAGGAAGAATTTCTAGTAAAAATGATCAAGACAATACGTTACTACTGAAAGGTTCACAGTGAACTGACAAAGACTGGAGAGGAAGGCTGGTTTTATATCAGATAGCTGGTAATCAGAGTATAGGATCTGCTGGTGTGTGAGAAGCAGCAGGTGTGTGAGGAGTTTGGCTGGAGAGCAGACTTTAGGTCAGCCACACCCGGCCGTAGACACAGACAGACAGGGGAGGCAAACTGGGGACAAGTGTTCAACAAGAAGGGAGGGGAAAAACCCTGGAGAAACAAGGGGAAATAAAGTACTGCAGAGCCTTACAGCTGAACAGAGAGTGTGTGTCTTTTAGTTCCGTTTTTTAAAAAAATGTTTATTTTTTAACTTATTCTTTCTATGGATGTCTGTTGTTGTTTTGTTTGTCCTGTTTTTTTCTGTCTTGTCTTTTCTTATTCGTTTTGCACTGCACTTTTGCAATCACAAAAATAAAAAAAAAAACCCAAAAACCCACAAAAACAAACACACAAAGAAAAAGTCACACGTTACAGGTTTTACTTTGACCTGCTGTACTTAGTGTAGTACTTTTCCTGCACAACAGGGATTTTTTTACCAACTGTTTAGGAGCAGTCAGTCTTAGATTTGCATGAAAATAAATTGGTTACAATTAATGGCTGAACTGACAGCATGCTTCTTACTGTAGTAATGTCTCTGCATTCAAAGATCTCAGCTATTATGAGAACAATATTATCATTACCAACAGGAATGATGGCAGTACAAAACTAAGACTTAAAGTGTAATTAACCTGGAATTTTTCTTTAAATACACAGCAAGAAAACTGATTTGTCACTTAGAAATAGACACTTTTTAAATTCCCCACATTTGAGGTAATGACAAAATATGGCTACAAAGAAAAACCCTACCTACTGTGCAACTGCTGACAGAGATGTGAGATAAGAGCTGAAACAATTAATTTAATAGATTGACTCAAGACATTTTGTAGTTTCAGAAAAGCATTGCTTTGTGATTTTTCAATTTGCCCATGTCATTGTTCCTGGTTAACGAGGTTACACATCGAGCTTTTAATCTTTGTATCTTTTTATCATGCTGGCTAAAATGCAGTTTTAAATGTCATTCATTTAAAAATGTAAAAGCAAATGCCTGAAAATAAATTGCAGCTGTTGGGAACACAGTACTTGCATGCTGAGAGCGGCGTGACAATCCCTGGCAGATGACGCAGCGTTGTGCCACACAAAGGAACATGTGCATGTACTCCTCAGAGAGCTGTTAGACTCTTAAAGTGGTGGAGATTTAATGTGCTGTCAAACACTTTAATTACACACTGCCCACAAAATGTTCCAACCCCTCTAGCCTCAACATCTGGCTGTAATGTCTGGACGTGTGCAACTCAACAGCTGAGGGGAGCTTGTGTCAGAGTTGTCGGGAGGTTAACACACAGGCACTGGCCCTGCATTAATCACTGAAAGGTCAGTCAGGGAAAGGCCATACAGAGCAAATGACTCCTGGCAGGACTTCAGGTGATCTTGAATACCCACGAACTGAAAAAACACATCAATAATAAAGTGCAATCAGGTGGGTGAACAGTGTGATGCTATGCATGCATGAAATTGTTCATGCACTGACTTTATAACCTACAAATGATGTTATAGGTTTTTATATCTAAAGGATGCTCCCCTCACCAGATAAACAACAGCATCTGTCATTTGTTCAAACACTGAAGATGACTTACATATATTACAGCAACAAATCCGCCAGCATATGACACACGTCAAAACATCGAAAACAAACTCATAGTTTTCTATTGAAAGCCCCCACGTCTCTCGCCTTGCGACGCATATAGTAGAAATTATGCGCCTCGAACCTCTAGAGACAGCTCTGTCTGCTTTACATGAAGTTTATTTACATCTAATTTGCAACAGCAAATTCAAGTGCTACTTTCAACATAAAGTGGAAATGGAACGCCTCTGCTAAACTCTAAAAATGTTTAGATTTAATGTCTCTGCAACCCATTCATTGACAGCTGACAGGATTAAAAAAGTCAGTTTGGATTTGCATGATTTAAAGCATTTTGTTGGCTTAACCCTGAACTCAAACCCTCCAAAACAGAGTATCAGTCTTACTACAGCCCCATGCACCGTGTTTCATCATTTAACGAAATGTAAAGGTTTAAGGGGATGGGTTTTGAGGATATCCAGTTGATGCACATAAAGAGCTTAGTCAGCGGCATTATGCGTCAAACTATAGTGCTCCAGGTACAAATAACCTGTCTTTACAGGTAATGACGTTTTGCCACTGAAACTATTTTAGGTTAAGGCAACAACCAAAAGCTAGTTTAGGTTTAGACAACAAAACTATTTGGTTAGGTTTAGAAATATGATTATGGTTTGAATAAAAATAACTACATTTTGCTACAGGAACTTAATGACTGTCATGTGACAACTATGTCATGTGATCTACGCTAGTAACTTTGTTATATAGTTGAAAGGCTCAAGCTGACTTTTAGTTTGACACGGGACAGGAACACTGGTCTGCAGGGTGAAAGTCCAGTGTTTTTGAAGTTTGACCACCAAATTCTAGTCAGTTTATTCTTCGGTTCAAGTGTGCCAAATTTGAGAAAACTCCCTCAAGGACATCTTCATTGCATTTCAAGAGTGAGATGGATGCACAGTCACAGTGTATTTGACCTTTATTCTACGACCGCCAAATCTAATCAGCTTGTCCTTGAGTCCAGATTGACCTTTGTACTAAATTTGAAGAGTTACCCGCAAGCTGTTCTTGAGATATTAAGTTCACAAGAATGGTATGTACTGATATACAGTATATACATACACACAGCCAGTGAACAACCCGAAATGCCTCCGGCCATGGCTATCACCTGCTTGGAGGCATTAAAATAAATAGTAGAAATGCTGGCTAAAGACTTCGTACCCGATGAGATCTGCTACCAGGCAATGCGCTCAGGACCATTAAGCTCAGTTTGCAAAGTAAGTCTCTGTTTAAATTTAGCCTGAAAGTGAAACTACAAAGAAAAACACCTGCTGTTAATTAAAAAAAAACAAGATCTTATTAACAGGGGAAATGATTCTTCTGGGAAACAAAGCAGATGTGCTGATTAAGTCTCTAAATAAGAAACCTGAAATAACTTGTCCCTCTCAAAATTAACTTCACAAGCGTAGCTTTATCGAGCACTAAACCAGAGCAGGATGTGTTAGAAATACAAACTTTGAAACACAGTACATTCTCTACATTCTTAACTTTTCCATGGCAGCATGTTCTCAGCTTGGCTGCTCAAATAAGTCTTAAGGCATTTATGTTGCTTTGCCACCTGTTGTGAAATGCTGAACAAAAGATGGATATTAGGCAGGGTTTTTCTTTTATTATTTCAAAATGTCACATTCTCAGAGAAAATGATGAAAAACAACGTGTACGTGAGGATATTGCCACAAGGCTGAAAAAGTCTTTCCATACCAATCAGCGTAGACAAATGGAAACATTTAATGTGACAAAGGTTTCAGATTTGAAAGGTCCTTTAGAAATGACTATTCCCGACTAATATATTTAAATCAGTTCATTTCCATTTTGTTCTTTTTATATGCAAAGCTTTTGTGTGAGTATAAAAAAAAACATCTGCTATCTTGGGAGTCTGTGCAGGTTGCATCTGGATAGGACTTTGCTCAGTGCCACAGTGTTCAGCATGGCTCAGTGCACATTTATCTGAACATGAGTTTTACAAGAAAAGAAAAAGTCTCACCTGAATTCTCTCCACGTTGCTTTCACACTAAACTGATACAAGAAAAAGGCGTCGCTAATCATTCTGGACAGATGATACTATCTCTCGAAGTGCCTCACTGTCTGTTTGTGCGTCTTTATCTGTGTTTGTGTTTCGGGCCGTGTTCCCCTAAGGCTCATGTTTTTAAAAAAAATCTTGGATTTAAAGTGGCCCCTAACGCCGAGGAGGACATTAAACACAAGGCTCAGGTGTCAGATGAGACATCCCTTTCAGGAAGATAAATGGATTTTCGGCGACATCGAAGTTTTTCCTGTTTGTTCATATTATTGAATCTATGATCGGCTCAAGGACAGATCTTGAAATAAAGTGTGAGCTCACGAGGTGCCGGATCACATCAGAAAATTACTCTTTCATTTCATCCCGAGGTGACTGCTGTTTCTATTTAAGTTCTTATCGTTCATCTATAGGCTTTACAGCATCCAATAATCGCTGCTCTCCAGAGAACCTGTAATTTTCTTTGCCATAGCGGCCATTTGTTTGGTCTGTTTGTATGTGGGGCGCAAGCACAGCGTAGGTTTTCTTTTTCAACACATATTCAGCGTGGGATCAAGGGGTCCTCTCTCAGTAAGTTCTGAGCATCAGACACTTTAAAATCCTGCATTCTGGTTAATTGTTATGCACTCATTTATGAAATGTCTTTTTGTAAAGGAAAACACAAAAATCAGGTCCTCATTTGTGTCTTTTGTTTGGGAAAGTCTCTTTAAATGTGCATGTGGCACCTATTCACATCAATGGTGAATTAATTCATTTTAATTCATTTTTAAACCCCTGGACTTAAAAAGCTTGTGTGTGTTCCAGCAAGATGTTGTGCACATGTTCAAAACTTTCTGCACTTGTTCTCTGAGAAGTCACAATATTTCAAGAAAAAATCTGCCTGCCCTATAATCAGCATTAAGTTATTGCACTGCTAATGTGGTAGAGTCCCCTTCTAACATACCCATAAAAGGATTTAAATGATTAGTATAAGAATTAGTGCCCCATGGATAATGTTACGCCCTTAACATTGAGTTATACAGTTAACATAATGTTATAAAACACTGAAGGAAATCTAATCAGGACTTTAAACTCGGCACATGGAGGAAGTTTCAGCTGGTTGCAATCTGCAATTCTTGTCACTAGATGCCACTAAATCCCACACACTGCCCCTTTAAATTTCAAAGTTTGTAAATGTTTCATTGGAAAACATTTTATTTTTTTGTCATTTCTCCTTATTCTCAAAATTTATTCATACTCTTATGACATACTCTTACTTTTAAGATAATTTATGACTACCTTTAAAAGAAATATGTATACGGCAAACTCTTTGAACCCTCTGTGATAAAGGTTAAACCCATATGCAGTCTAGCCGTGACCTTTTCACCCTTCAACATGACATGTTGACAGCCTGTCAGCCGACCTCGAGGCATTAAATGTATGCACTCTTTCTGCTTTTAGCCACATTGGAAAGCTGCACCCACTGAATATATTTTTCATTCAACATGTTAGCAAAACTCTTACAAAACACCAGTCGTGGGCACCTTCTTAATGACGCAATCATAAGTTTGAGAGCTGGAAGACAGTTGCTATTTAAAGGACCCATCTTCCACAGGCTGCCATGCGAAGAACATTTATAAACATAATCCCCTGCTCTCTTCATGCTATTTAGCGCTGCTGATGTGTATGAGAGACAGGGTATTGAGAATCTCATTACATCCGCTGTCACTTCCCTCAGGTGTTGTGAGTAACGACGCCTCACCCACTGACACTGCAGAATCCATCGCTGCCGATTTAAAACCGGGCTGAGGAAGAAATTGATTCCTCAGCTCAAGTTTGAAGGCGATCTTGCTTTAATTGAGTTGCGGGGGGACGCATCAGTATTCTGCCTCGTGGCGTCACTGATACATGAACTGAAACGGCTCACTGAAGTTGAAACTTTTTCTCTCTTTCAGCAATAAGGGGCAGAGAGAGATCCGTCAGCCGGGGCATCATCAAGGTGAGGAGTTAATAATGTGAAGATGCACTGTTGTGGGGGAAAGGCGATATTAAGTTCCATAGCCTCATTAGATGAAAATGATTTTCTCACTGTGATCCATCGATATTAATTGACATTTTTTTTACACGTTTAATGCAGAAAAATAAAGACTGATTTTCTGGCCTGTTAATATGTGTGGGAAGGCAATTACTGTTAAGATATAGCAAATAAATTATGAAAAATTCAATTCCCTTGGAATGCTTGAAAAATGTAATAAGGTTTTTATGATTTGACGGTGATATTCTTTATGAGATGACACCAACAGTTCACTGCTGTTGTACCATTCATAGAACAGCAGTCCTTAACCTCTGAGAGGTCGACAAAGCAGCCTTCCAATTTTTCATTTATGACTGCTGATTGACCTTCTACACTATTTTGTCAGCTTTGTGGGTTGAAAATATGCAGTGGTTGATGAGGTAGTGAGAAGGAGTATGTAAACTCTCCTTTATATTCTGATGGCTTTTTTGGCTGGTTGGTGATATGCTGTGAACGGACAGAAAAAGAGTGGGTGTATCCCGTATTCCTGCATACACCCTCCACTGATAACTACACACAAAGACCATTCCTAACAACTGAGGCTAAAGCTACATGTGCCATGAAGACATGAAAATGATAATTATTATAATAATAGTTATAATAAACATTATACAGAAAACACAAAAGCACAAAAGCAAATTTTTGTTTCCTTTAAAAATTATAACTTCAAAGATCTCATTATTTTTAATCCTGTTAGCAGCATCTATGGTGATAAGCCGTAATTACAGGTGTGTTTGATGGCAGACTGAGGCTTGAGACCAGGCTGGTGAATTTATTTTTATTAGCTTATTTCATGAGCTCTGCAACTGACAAGATGAGCAGTTACCACAGCACAGCACTGGCAGTGTGTGTGCGTGTGTGTGTGTGGGTGTGTGTGTGTGTGCGTGGGGGGGGGTCAATACTGAGCAGGAGTGGACTTTAGGGTAGTGATGATGGCTGCTCTGAATCTACAGAAACTGTCCGTTTGTGTTGGACTGAAAGAAAAGTAAAAGGACCACTGCATGGTCACAATGAAAAAAACTGAAATGAAATTTGGCTGCTCAAGAACATATGGTGCTTCAACAACAAAAGAGATATTGATTGTAAATACAATTCTACAAGGTTAAAATTAAAGTCAAGTGCTCCGCAGAAAAGAAAATACACTGCTATGACAAATCAATGAATATTCCAAAGGTTTTTCACAGGAAGCAAAACGATCTCCACACTAAACCTTGAACGTGAATAAATATTTGAGTGAAATTTGTAAGCTCTTTTTTGTCCTCAACCTGATGTCACCCTGCTTTTGTTTGCCTGCTTGCCAGAGAGCAGTTTGGCTGGAGTACTGATTGCAGAGCAGAAGGGCTCGGGTTAATCCTCGGTGCCACTGGGAGAGTGTGAAGTGGGCACGAGCCAACAAACTGCAGGCCTGCTGCATCTTATACGGGATGCCAACCACTGGCCCCGTGAGCGGCGTTTCAACTCTCCACTCCAGCTTGTGCACAGCCGTCGACCTCGGGCGCAGATCCTCCTGTGTTGGTGTGTGTGTTTAATAGAGAGAGAAAGAGATTGGGAGGATGAAAAGTATGAAATATCATGTGTGCTGTCCTTGGGGATCTTGCTGTTTTACAAAGATGAAAAGAATTCCTTTGCAAATGGGCTTTTGCTTTTCAGTTAAATGTGTTTGCACAAGCGAAATGGGAAATTCAAATGATGATGTTGCATCATATTCTCAAGTTGCTACGAAATGTGAATAAATGTGATAATGCAGGGAATCCCAAGCAGTTAATTAGCAGGAACAAAAAGGCGAAAGCCAAAATTCAATCAACTTCACATTTTCCTCGGCTCTTTGATGTTAATACTTGACGGGCCGGGTGTGCTTCTCACGTCATTCTCCTTACAGGAACAAAAGTATCTGAAATGAAAATGTGCCTCTTTCATTTTCAACACAATCTGCTTAAAAGTCTAAATCTGTCTGCAAATACAAACAAAGGGATCAGTCACATCCCAAGTGCATAGAAGGTGAAGCCAAAAGTCAAATATTATGCAATTAAAGTGGATATTTTGTTTTCCCTACTCTGTTCATGTACCGTATCCAACTGAGGAGTCTTTTTGTATACAGCAATTAAACCGTTGAAAGTATCATGGAGTTTTGAGACTATAGCCCATTAAATGGATACATTGTTGATTTTCAACAGCTTTGCATCGTAACAATATTGAGAGTAAAAAATTAACTACGGTAAACTTCTCCCCATCTTACCAGCATCACGTAGTGCTAATCATCCAGGTCATTTTATAGCTACATATAAGGAATGAACAGGACTTTGCCTCTAGTGAAATATCCAGTTGTCTTTATACATCCATGCTCTGGGGCTGTTGTGCAAACTGCAGATTGTTCTTCTTCATTTTTTTATTGCCCGCAACCAATGCCACCACCATGGACACAAAGACAGTACCTCTACCTCAAACATAGAACAAACTTCGATCACACGGTAAAGCTAGGAAGTGCTGATTGCATATGAATGAAGATTTACTACATTGCCTATTTCTCACCAAAAATGTTCTCAGAAACATATTTTAGTGCCCTGGTTAGCTGTAACAGAGTAGAGTTTGTGAACAGGAAGTAGGCCCCTTAAAGGTTCCTAGATAATTAAAACAGAGGCTGAAAAAAGATATCAAACGGCTCAAATGTTTTCAAAAACATATTATAGCTTATATTTTTTACTGTAAAATTAGCTCATTTGCTACCAGCCTGCCACCATTGTGTCAAATGGATGGGTTTGCATTATTCTGCTACTAGTGGGAGCATTTCATTGGTCTGGTGTGTCAGAGGGCACTCTGGTAGTTGTAGTTTTGGTAGTTTTCTACCTCTTGAGCAAACGCCAATGCTACAGTCCTTAATGTGTGTTTTCTCTGGTCAAGTAGCACCAATTTCAAAAGGTTTTGCATCTGTCTACTGCATAGACAGTCCAGTTTTATAAAAAACACCTCTTTCCAGCAGTGATATGCTACGTTTAGCAACTTTAGCAAATTATAATATAGTTAAAGGGGCTCTATGCATACTATAATAAATGTAAATAGGGTAAAAGTACAAATAGATTTTTATTTACAGGTTTATACATTTTTTTGCAATTCTTGTTTATTCTTCTCCTTTCTTTGTAGCAAATAAAAATAGCTAGCACATGGATTTTTAATGGGGTTTGTGTTGCAATTATCTTTGAACGTGATGTTCACCTGAATGGCTTTCGGGTCCAGGTCATTAAATGCCAAAGAAAATTGTTATTGTATGTAATAGTGAATGATTATATAGAACTATGCATTTCATACTAAATGCATGTAATTATTTGCCCACTGCTGTATCGGGGAGGAACACATAATTAGATGACTCATGTCTGTGGCTCTATTCATTTTTTTCTGATGAAAGTTTCTATGTCTGTCTTTCATGTAGAAATACAGTGTTCACCTTCAGGGCAGACAGATTCTGTCTACTTGAATAAATTGGTCAGAGTTCTATATTTGAACATGTTGGGCTTTAACCCTTAAGAACCTGATCAAATTGGCTTAATTTCCTTCAAAAACATTGGGAAAAGCAATGAGCAAAGGAGGAGAAAATCACACCAAAATTAGCAAGAAATTAATAAAAAGTGGAAGAAAATTACCTGAAACATTTTTTTTAAAAAGGCAAAAAAGAAAGTTTAAAAAATATGGAAATGACCTTGAAAAAGTGCTTCAAAATTATAAGAATTATGTTGCATAATATTAAACATAAAATTAATATATATATTAATATGTTTTCCTCTACACATCTTTCCTAGATTAAAAAAATATATATTTTGTGAGTCTACTAATTCTTACAATTGGTGGAAAATGTCTTACCAAGTTGCTCATTGCCTTTTTTTTTTGAAAGACATTTCACCAATGAGCTCAGGGTTCAAAGACTAAAATACTTATGAAAGGCATCTAAAAACAGCACAAGAAAAGTGATGTTGCTCCAGGTTTTAAACGGTTGAAAATAAGTAAAAAATAAGCAAAACCTAGACTGTGAATAATTGAAGGTTACTTGGTGTTGATACAAAAATGTCCCAACCGACCCCGCTCTCCCCTCTTTCATGTGTATCAGATCTCGTGTTGTTTATTTTTGCATGAAAATGATCAATTATTTCCATCAAGGTTTTGAATGAATCAATAAATCTACAGGATGATGAGTGCTTCCCCCCATGACCGTCTCCATCTGGATTAGATTACTTGTAGCAGTTGTGTTCATCCCTGAGCACAGTTTATCCTACGAGCGAGCTACAATGCATGCATTGCATTGATCATGAGTGCATTTCTCCCTCCTCTCCGGTGCTGCTATTTCTTGCTAATGCTACTTGATGAGGCTTGGCAGATGCATTAAGGAAGTGTAACCTCAAAATAGATCTCACAGCGGCTGAACGGCTTTTCATCTCGTTGAAAGGACAGGGGGAGAGGGGGACAGACAGAGTCTCAGAGAGGAGAAGAGATTTATTTATTTACTTCATTAGTCATGATGTTGAAGTCCCTGACAGGTAGCAGATGAGGGATGGAGCAGAGCATTGACAGCACATGTACATGAAGTTCTAATAGAATACAGCAGCAGTAAATACCAGAAACATTTCAATTGCAGCCCCAGATATACATGACTCATAGTGATACCATATACTGTGAGGGCTGCCCACACTTCCTAAGTAATAAAATCATAAATTAAAAATGATGTCCTGATAAATTATTTACTAAAGATGTTTGCCATCTGGTCTCTGTTTACATCATGTGTGTCATGTCCTTATACTGTCTAATCTCTTGAAAACGTTTTCTCCTCTGGCTTTCTGTGTGTTTATTTGTTTTGCGCCTCCCGCCGA